>NC_092261.1:21473304-21518926 GCF_036320965.1 Panulirus ornatus
ACACATCAATATAAAAACAAACACTAACTCAACCATACTCATAAATCAAACCCACCCTCATCTCACCTCATCCGATCCAACCCTACACACCACTCAACCTCGTACAACATGAGAAATAATGATACCTATATCTACACACAATACCCTAATCTATATCCCATCCAACCACCCACTCCCCCGTAAATAGTACCCCACTCACATGTTCACACGATCGCACCTCTTAACCCCCTCACCCACTCCTCTCATCACCCAACCCCCATTCCCAACTCATATATCCACTATTCATATAAGAGAGACTGTCATACCACCCACACTACATCTCACTCCATGTCCATACTCCAATTACCACCCGTATTGTCGCTTCTACCCTATCCACTCCACACTCTCCACGCGCACTATAGCATACTCGAGAGTGCTAAGAGATACGTTGAGATACTACATAGATAGAGAGAAACAGAATATCACCCCCCCTACTGCGCCAATGATCTTCAAATACAAGTCCCACACCTACGTCTCAACCACTAAAACCACCTTTACCCCCCAATATGTCACCATCCCTCACATCTCACACGCACCAAATACCCTCAAAATTACACCTACTATAACAACACCCACTCCCCCTCTCCCTACCCCCACCCACCCCCAAACACATCAACCCCCCCCCCCCCCACCCACACCCCTATCCCCACAACACCACCCCCTACCCCCCCCCTGACCCCCCCCCCCCAACCCACCATACCACCCACACACCCTACCCCTATTCACACCACATCCACTCACACCCACTCATTTAAGTCTTCCCCACCCGCACACTCCAATCCACTAGATACCCATTCACACACCCTATATGTCCTAACTACTGTGTTAACCTATCTACTACTCAGATTAAATAACACACTCACACTATCAAAAATCTACACCATCCACGATAACATAATGATATTGTGTCTATAATCTATATATCACTAAAACTCATATCATAACTCATAAATTAGTATATTTATCTTCTCAGTGTGTACTTATATCCCTTGATATAGATATGATGATCCCCCTTTAAGAAAACCTGTCTAGAGACACCTCAAAATGTAGATAACGAATATCTCTATTATCTTATCTCCCATTCACAATATCTCTCCCCCCCCCCACAATACCCACATACATCTTACCCTCATAATCACCACCACCTAAATATACTCCACTAAATAATAAATTAAACAATATCTAAAACACACACACCCCCCCCACCAACACAACCCCAAAATCCCACACCCACTCACACCCCCACTACACCCACCACCTGACCACACTATCTCCACTATAATACACAATAATACATCCATAGACCCAACACTCCCCCCCCCACAAAAACTTCACCAAACCAAACACCACCCACACCCCCAACCCCCCCCCACACCCCCCCCCCCCCCCCCCAACAACACTCTCCACAACAACCACCTCACCTAGACACACTGTGATGATCTAACATGCTTCTTGTGTAACATGGTACAAAGTGAAGAGTCTTGTTGAATATACCTGGTAAAACCGTCCCCCAATCCCTGAATAACTCTCATGTGTGTCACACCTACCGCTCGCACCAAACACTAGTTCCCCCCTGTCCGAAGAACTCACCATCATGTGACATCACTCACCCACTCCCCCCCTACAGTAATCTCCGACTAAATCATGTCACCACAGCTCATGATACTCGTATACCTTATGTGCCATGGAGAGTATGATATAGATCATCGCACTCCCAACTTCCTTCAAACATACTACTCCAACATGACTCCCTCTACTAGACTCTAATATATACTCACACAATCTCACTGATGTGAGAGACTTACCGCTGTTACCACTCGTATTGCACGTAAATCTCTCAGTGAATCACTACACCTACCCAAGTCACGCCACTCGTGAACCATCGCTGATAGATAGTCTCTGTCATGAACTAGGACCGAACCGATGTCACCTGAATAATTCAACACCCTTCTCTACGTATCTCATGTGTTCAGTAATTCTCATCCCTCCCGTGTACTTGACCCGTCAGTGTCCTTTTTAATGAACCACAAAAAATCGCTGTCCACACCACATCCATATCTCACCATACTCAACACCCCCAACCCTGATATATCATGTCCCAGTCGCAAGTGACCCTACGCTGTCAGAAGCAGTGAGACAATCTGTATGTCCTCGTGTCCATCCTGATCCCCACCCATATACACGACTGTACCCCCCTAACTTCCTACTGCTAGACCTCAGTCTAGCATATGTATCTATCTCATGTACAAAGATTTGTGTGTCCCCCAAACTGAGAATTGTTAAACAGAGCTCTACTATAACTCATGTCCAACTATGTGATAGATATGAAACACTGTTATCTGCGAATTTAAAAAAATCACAGCATATGTCAAGAACGATAAGTTCTTGTCATTCCATTGAGCTTCCCTACTCACCTCAATCCCTATACTCCCCCCCTCTGTACACTGCAGTTTCACAACCGACTCTCTTCTCTGTCTAGTGGTGTCACCACGAGCATTCCTCCACATTTGACACTACTCAACTCTCACAGTCCTCTGTTCACTCCCGTAGTCTCACTGTCTCAGTGATGCTATCATAGTCGTATAATTGCCACAAGTGTGCTTCTCACTTTTCACGTCTATTTAGGTGTGTTATCTCTGTTCCCAACATACCCCCCTTTCCAACACCCTCTGGTACAGAGACTCCCCTTTGACCAGTACTGTAGTAACTGTTCTATTTTCACTACAATCACTACCCATCGCCCCAATTTCTCATATAGAGAACACTCACTGTAATTAAATGTTAGCAGTATTGACGCCAACAATTCTCCAACATCCGTCTACAAATGTTGCATCGTCCCGATAATGACAGTGTATACCATTGCAGACACATCGCTCGCTCGCCATCTATCGCCCTTCCCATAACCGCGTTCTGTGCATACCTAGCTCCCCTCGTGTGTACGCTCCCTACACTAAGTTTTCGCCGTGCCTATTTGTACCTCACAAGCTCATGTAACCTCCCGCGAACTCCTCCTCCACACTGTCCACACACTATGATCCATGTATGCTATACGATTGAAAGCATAATACTTACTAGTGTATTATTACCAACTCAGTGACCGTGTAAATGAGAGAATCGTAATGATCTCAGTTACTACTTATTACATACACATTATCCCCAAAACCCTAAACTCTATAAATTCAAGCTCTAGTCCTCCTTCTTCCACGCCTCTCGCACCACTTATTGCCCCTTAAGCCACAAGTGATATATCCTCCACGCTCTAGACATTTGATTATTCTCACATGAGTCTTTCTAGTCCAGTGAGTCTACTGTTTATTTTGTCACCACTTGCCAGAGTGAGACATACTAGAACCATTTGCTAGTTACTCGTCACGCACTATCATGCACTACAGCTTACGTTAGTCACTTGTCCCCCATAAATACTTCATCCCTATATGCGCTATGCACCTTCACACAAACATCTCTTAATTGCCTTCACGCGAGTTAGATGTTCTTGTGCTCCTATAAAGTTGTGTAACTACACTATAGTCATACATGAGACTTCCCTCCATGTCGATACCCTCAAAGAGATCCACACGCCCTAATGATATACGCCTCCATCAGTATAACTCGCAATATATATGCTCTATACCCTCATTGTGCACTCACACCGAATGTGTAGACGATGCAGCAATTCCAGTATCTCGCTATGAATATACTCACTACATTCGTAATTTTATAGTTTAATGTCCATCAGACCTCACACCAATTAGAGATGAGAACATAAGAGAAGCGCCCACACCCTCTCCACACCACCCACACCCACCCACCCACACACCCTGTCCTCATCACTCTCCAGTCCCGAATGCCTCCTTGCTCCTCTGCAACACCATCAGACCTCCAACCTAACCCACGTCATACGCCAACTCTCTCGACCACACGCTCTCCCGTCACGTCTGACTCCTCCCGTAAACCGTGATCTCACACTCGTGATAGTCACCGCGCCACGCACATACCCAATCACCCGCCCCCCCTACTCCGACACCACTACGTCGCTAGACCCAGCATTCGTCTTCCACCCCGCTCTAACACTAGCTCCCTCACACACCCCCCCCCTCTACGTCTGTCCCCCCCTGACCCCATATCTCCACCCACCATTGTGCAGTCTCCTAGTTGTGTGTACATCGAATGTGCATCTGTCCCTCACTGATGATGTAAACACACACTCTCTAATCACCATCAGTTGTGTCTTGACTCTCATAATCCCTAGCATATTCTAGACCCCCTACTGTAGAACGCCACTCTGTTGTCGATTGTATCCCCTATCTTATAACTCTGTCAGTCTCCTTATTCCTCGCGTCAATGCTCTCCACCACCGTCCATGTATATATGCTCTCTCCACTCTATCGCCCCTCATTGCTGTATAGATACAGTATTCGCATCGATACACATCTCCTCCACTCTCCATGTTAGCGTCACCATCTCTACACCGTGTACACCCTACAAGTAGCAGTCATGATATGTCTAGTCCCACACGTACTCTCTTTTTCTGACCATTGTGTCCTCTTTATACTCGCGCTATCCAATTTATTTTTTTTCCCACACACCGTACCTACTCTAATAAAGTCACACCAATCTGATAGAGCTCATGATTATCAACACTCTTACATCATATCTATCCAGAAGTGTGCACACTGTATACTAGGACTGTAGCTCCGCTGTCCCTCTATATATGTCAACTCTCCATCGTCACCAGTGCCTACTTGACTGCTCGTCCGCCTCCTATCTCTACATCTCATCACACCTCAAGTATTGTTATCCTGCTATATCCACAATGTCTGCCCACACACTGTCTGACTTATCTAGTATAAGACTGTACATTTGAAACTCGCGTCGCTCTGTTACATCCACTCTCTAACATGCCTAAGCCTAGATCTCTCCTACCTAGACCTCTACCTAGTCTCTCCCCTGAGACACGTGTGTGTCTCGCACTCAACTGCTACATACACGAGAAATACTATTCCTGTCTCTCATCCATCATCACTCCTGACAATGACAACCCTCCCCCACCCACGCTAATCATTCCGACGTACAGCTGTATCTCCCCCGACCTGCCATTGCCCTCGTTCCACACTGCCGTGTCGCCACGACACCACATCAAACCACTCCTGTCCCCTGTTACTACATAGTTCTGACTCGTACCGATCTAGATGCAACCTCAGAACCAACTACGTTATCACCAAGTACTCCCCACCCACTCTCCTTTCCCTAGATCTGCCACATCAGGTTAGCACGTGATCCCCTAGCTTCCCAGAATCTCTCTCGTTCCACTCTCACACAACTACAATCCTGTACTGAAGATCATAAATTATCCATGATTCTGTGTACTCACCCCTATAGAAGTTACAGCCCCTTACCCTTATGAACCTGTGTTGTGTACTGATCCTATATCCTACACATTCTTTTGAAACTAAGAACTCCGTTGTTGTCCTAATACTGACATCAGTGATACTCACCCAACACTGTGTGACATCATGTAAAAGCTAAAATCAGACGAAGACAGTGTCCCTCCCTATACCTACAGATGTCCAAATGATGTGTATATCTAGAAACTCCCCCCACCACCTCCTCCAGTACTATGAGTGAATGTAGTAAGATACCTGTGTACACCCGCCGTTCCTCATATGCCGAATTTCAACCCACAACGCAAGCCAATTCCTGAAATGTAGCTCTAACTATCTGTTCTACCCATAAGTGTGTACAACTAAGTCACTACAGTTACAGGATCCCGCTCAACATATCCATCACTCGATAAAAGACGCTCACAGAGATTAAACTTCAAACTCCTACTTCTTAATATAATGTAGCTCCCATGAACATACTTTGTGCGCACTATTGACAAAACAGTGTACCAACCTCTCATCTCGATCGATAGCATACAAATAACCTATTGATACCCACAAGTAAACTTGACATCTAATCATGAGAGACACTCTACACCCATTAGTGCACCTCACTGTATTCACTTAAAGTACCCTAATAAGCACATGATATGTAGATATATACATGACCCTCCCCGTTTAATACGCCTGTAGCCCACTCTTGTCACAGCCCTCTAACCTATCTCTATATTCTCTGATCTAGACACACTTGTCACCTATCTTCCCAGTCTCTCTACGCGTGCTGTTACCTCCTGTGTTTCCCCACAAATGCCTCTCCTCTATCCACGCTGTGTAGTCTAACGTCTAGTACACCTAGTACACCTCACACAACCGATTAGTTGTTAATAATCAAAATACCAGTGCCTCTACGCCTTACTGTGAGACACCCACTGTCAATCTCCGTGATAGGTTCCCATACCACCATCGTTAGAATCCTCTGTGCGTTATTAATGTCACTTGTGTCCTCCATAGTGTAAATGTTTAGCACACTATCAGAGTCTCGCTCTTTAACCCTAAAACTATATGAAAAACAACTATCTCTCTTCTCACTAATGTGACACCCAACATCCTAGTGCCACCCGCTAATAACATGTATATGAAGACTAAATAGGACTAGACAGTCACATTCGTCCTCTCCTTAACTGTAAGAACAAGTTAAAAATCACAATTGAACATACATCAATCACATAGTGTAGGTCACTTCAACATATGACCTCATAATCTCGATAAACAAAAATACTAATACTAACTTGTGTTTGAAATCATCCCTATGATGTGTGAGCTACGTCCAATACGCTAAGTAATCCCTGTGCGCTTGTCCGCCAGTGTATGCACTAATTTTGCCAAAGTTAGTGATCAGATTGATCTGTAAGAGCCACATCGAGAACTGACAGGCTTAATCTAGCTTGAGTTTCGCATATCGCCTGTGCTCGACTAGTTTAATTAGAGAAGCATTAGAGACACTGCCGAGTGATCTTCTGAGATGTTCCCGATGTCGTCTATTCAATGTTAGCTGCTCTAACTAGTTCACTTCTGTGAGATATCCCTGGCTCTCCTCATCGCAGAGCTCGTTCTGGGCAGTGTATGCGTAAGTGGCAGTCGTAGAGCAAGATGTGGCTCTATCTGTTTCGATGCTTCGCGCTCGCCAGAGAGGTTTGTTTCACACGCGAGATGTAATAGAGTGAGAGGATGAGATAGTGGTCTAGGTATGATTCGTTGTCAGTGTGTCGTGGGAATCCATGGGGGGAAGAGGGAGTTGCTGTCTTGGTGTGTTGATGAGTGTCTAACGTGGTGCATTGAGGTTGTGGCTAGGTCGGGTTTGGGTATTTTGGGCGGAAGATGGCGGTATATGGCTTTACGTGCAGGGTAGATGCGAGGATGCCTTTGCTGGTTGTTGTGTGTGTGGCTTGCGTTCTGTTGCCCTTATCTGGAGGCTCGCACGCGGCAGGTCTAATCCAGGAAGGGGAGACCAGGGTATGTAGACGGATCTGTCATAATTTGAGTGGCATATTCGAAGAGAAACAGGTGTTTGTGGTGAGGATGGGGAGGAGCTCAGTCACTGGTTGGTGTGGATGATACTGATTCTTAATAAGTATGTTTTTATTTTTCTCTATAAGGGGAAGGTAATGGGTATTCAAGTTATGGAGGGAAGTAACAGGGGAGGTAGGTTTAGGAAGGGGAAGGGTGGTGTTTATCAGGAGGGTGTAGGTCAGGGGACATGTCTTCATACATTTGTCTTCAATATACAAATTACATTTCCAAGATGAAATTTTTAACAGAAATATTTTCTTTTATTGTATCACGGAATATTTCACTAAAATTCAAATATTTACCACAAATCGTATTTGTTAAATACCGTGTGAAATAGAAAATGGTTTTCTAGATAAGTAATTGATTACTGAAAGGTTTTTCATCGTATACCACAGTGATTACCTCCGTATGACTTGGTTTTTTGAACAATGCATGATTACCCAGAGAAAGTGTCCTCAAGTCCTTTACACAGTCAAAGTATATTGAACAACACTAAATTATCTTTAGACCAAGTTATATAGCATAAATTGCCTTAATGTAGCATTCAACGAGTTTAATCATTTTGTATTTCCAAAAGAGTTAATAGCACTGGAAATAGAATTGCTATCCTAGTTCACAGACAATCTGCAACATATTGCAATAAATACCATATGGTATTGATTTTGCATTCATATTGCGAAACATATTGCTTATATTGGCGATGCATTTTTCTATATCTAACTGAGTATGAGAGCAGCCAGACGAGGCAGCCAAAATAATTTATTCTTCGGGGAGGAACCAATAAATTTAGATTTCAATAAAACGCCATATTAAACCCGTAGAACGTACCTGAAATGTAATCTGTGTGAATTCTCTCAAGCCTGAGTCTTATATTACATGTATTACATTCCTGCCTGAAGTATTAGGACTATATACAGTGGGTACAATCTACCTAAGCCATTGTGATTATATGTATAGTTGTTAATGTCTGCCTGACCCATTATGAATAAATAAACAGTGGAAATACCGGTCTGATCCGTTATGATTATACGTATATACATACAGTGGTTAATGTATGCATCAGCCATATTATCATATATACACTGGTTGATATCTGCCTGAACTTTTATGATTATACATACCGTGTTTAACATATGTCTGAGTATTATGATTATTACATGCAATGGATAATACTAGTCTTACTCATTATGATTATATATACAGTGATTAATATCTGCTCAAGCAGCTGTAATTACATTCACAATAATTAACATTTGGGGGTCATTATGATTATATATACAGTCTTCAATATCAGTCTGAGCCATTATGATTATATAAAAAGTGGATGATATCCTCCTGAGCCATTGTGATTATATATACAGTGGTTAATATCCTACTGAGCCATTATGGTCATATATACAGTGGTTGATATCGTTCTGAAACATTATGATTATATATACAGTGGTTGATATCCTACTAGCCATTATGATTATATATACAGTGGCTAATATCCTCCTGAACCATTATGATTATATGTAAAGTGGTTAATATTATCCTGAGCCATCATGATTATATATACATGATTAATATCCTCCTGTGCCATTAAAATTATATATACAGTGGTTGATATCCTCCTGAGCCATTATGATTATATATACAGTGGTTAATATCCTACTGAGCCATTATGATTATATATACAGTCGTAAATATCTTCCTGAGCCATTGTGATTATATATACAGTGGTTAATATCCTCCTGAGCCATTATGATTATATATACAGTGGTTAATGTCCTCCTAAGCCATTATGATTACATACATAGTGGTTAATATCCTCCTGAGCCATTATGATTATATATTTTTTCATACAATTCGTCATTTCCCGCGCTAGCGAGGTAGCGTTAAGAACAGAAGACTGAGCCTTTGGGGGAATATCCTCACTTGGCCCCCTTCTCTGTTCCTTCTTTTGGAAGATTAAAAGCGAGAAGGGAGGATTTCGCCGCCCCTTTTAGTCGCCTTCTACGACACGCAGGGGAAACGTGTTAAGTTTCTTTCTCCACTATCCCCAGGGATATCATATACAGTGGTTAATATCTTCCAGATATTAGCATTTTATCTCTAGCTTTGCTGCCTATATGCCATAGCTATCCAGATCATGAGCTATCTATCCTCGTCCTGGATTTATCAAGACATTAGACAACGTCAGCCCAGGGGAAGTGTGCTTTCATACAGTTGGGAAGGAATTATTTTCTTAGATTCAGCTTCACATACTTGAGAGTTACCAACTGATAAATCACTGAGAACTAAAAGTGGAGATCTGGGCTGCTGGTACGGTCGGATCCTGAACATGTGTTTTAACTGACTGTGGGATCAATTAGTCCCTCCACTGCAGCCCTGAAGTGTTAGCCGGATCTCTGGATCCATCAATTGCTGGTCCAAACTGGACGTTGATATCAAAGACTCATCTTGTGTCACATCCATCTAGGGGGGCTGAGGACTGATGGTACGATGACTACTAGTTCCTTCACTGAGGCCTCGAGTTGCTAATAGGGATCCCTAATGTCTAACGGCAGTCACATATCAAGTAATATCTCCGGATCCATTTATTAGAACCCCGGACCACAAGCAGAGCCTTCAAGTCCTTACTGTTGTGGCTAAGATTACTATTTTGATCCAGAGATCCGTCCAGTGGAGCCCCGAACTGACAGTAGATTCCCATGTTCTTTAGACAAGACCTGGGCTGACTATGGAGAGTGAGAGTCCTTCAGATTGGGACCAGGATTACCAGAGAATTCCTCAAATCTACCAGACTGGTACGTGCTACAAGAGTCACCATGCTCATAAGGTGAACCTCTGTATTACTTGTGTAATTCCGGACTCTTGTAAATGGTGATTTTGATTACTAATAGTATTTTCTGATTCATTAAGAGCAGAGCAGGATCCGGGTCAGCAAGTACTTACCAAGTGGAGAATAAGACGACCATACCAACCAACCTCCTGTGACTACCTCACTCTGTGGGGATGGAGTTAACCAGGATGTATTACATGCTCATCACTTACTGGAAAGATGTCCGCAGTGATTAACATAGAAAGGAAGACTGACACTAAAAAACTCAACAAAAACACACAACAATGTGTAACTGACCCTGAACAACTCCAAACCTTGGCTTCATGAACTAACAGTATAAGATAAAGCGCTGCAGGAATTATATAGGTAAGAAAATCGTTACAAGGAACACATAAGTGGAAAAAATAAGTTGTGATAACTCCAGATCTATATAACAAAGGCCCTCACATTCCAGTCCTAACTGAAAACACTTAGTTAATATCTTTGATTAGAGAAGACCTGCTGAACAGCATGGCAGAATCATCAAACAGAAAAAATATGAGCCATGTATAAATAAAGGAAAAAAAAACTGTGAAAAAGTCCAACACATACGAAGGTGATGGTAAGCTAGAACGCGAGCGGCCCCTCTCATGCATCATGCAACACACGATAACCAAACATGATGGGACTGTAACGCCGATTGGTGAACGCCTGGTACAGCACACACACACACACACACGCACAAAAAATCACACACACTACACACACACACACACACACACACACACACACACACACACATACACACAAATATATATATATATATATATATATATATATATATATATATATATATATATATATATATATATATATATATATATATATATATTTTTTTTTTTTTTTTTCTATACTTTGTCGCTGTCTCCCGCGTTTGCGAGGTAGCGCAAGGAAACAGACGAAAGAAAAGGCCCCCCCCCCCCATACACATGTACATACGTCCACACACGCAAATATACATACCTACACAGCTTTCCATGGTTTACCCCAGACGCTTCACATGCCTTGATTCAATCCACTGACAGCACGTCAACCCCTGTATACCACATCGCTCCAATTCACTCTATTCCTTGCCCTCCTTTCACCCTCCTGCATGTTCAGGCCCCGATCACACAAAATCTTTTTCACTCCATCTTTCCACCTCCAATTTGGTCTCCCTCTTCTCCTCGTTCCCTCCACCTCCGACACATAAATCCTCTTGGTCAATCTTTCCTCACTCATTCTCTCCATGTGCCCAAACCATTTCAAAACACCCTCTTCTGCTCTCTCAACCACGCTCTTTTTATTTCCACACATCTCTCTTACCCTTACGTTACTTACTCGATCAAACCACCTCACACCACACATTGTCCTCAAACATCTCATTTCCAGCACATCCATCCTCCTGCGCACAACTCTATCCATAGCCCACGCCTCGCAACCATACAACATTGTTGGAACCACTATTCCTTCAAACATACCCATTTTTGCTTTCCGAGATAATGTTCTCGACTTCCACACATTCTTCAAGGCTCCCAGAATTTTCGCCCCCTCCCCCACCCTATGATCCACTTCCGCTTCCATGGTTCCATCCGCTGACAGATCCACTCCCAGATATCTAAAACACTTCACTTCCTCCAGTTTTTCTCCATTCAAACTCACCTCCCAATTGACTTGACCCTCAACCCTACTGTACCTAATAACCTTGCTCTTATTCACATTTACTCTTAACTTTCTTCTTCCACACACTTTACCAAACTCAGTCACCAGCTTCTGCAGTTTCTCACATGAATCAGCCACCAGCGCTGTATCATCAGCGAACAACAACTGACTCACTTCCCAAGCTCTCTCATCCCCAACAGACTTCATACTTGCCCCTCTTTCCAGGACTCTTGCATTTACCTCCCTAACAACCCCATCCATAAACAAATTAAACAACCATGGAGACATCACACACCCCTGCCGCAAACCTACATTCACTGAGAACCAATCACTTTCCTCTCTTCCTACACGTACACATGCCTTACATCCTCGATAAAAACTTTTCACTGCTTCTAACAACTTGCCTCCCACACCATATATTCTTAATACCTTCCACAGAGCATCTCTATCAACTCTATCATATGCCTTCTCCAGATCCATAAATGCTACATACAAATCCATTTGCTTTTCTAAGTATTTCTCATATACATTCTTCAAAGCAAACACCTGATCCACACATCCTCTACCACTTCTGAAACCGCACTGCTCTTCCCCAATCTGATGCTCTGTACATGCCTTCACCCTCTCAATCAATACCCTCCCATATAATTTACCAGGAATACTCAACAAACTTATACCTCTGTAATTTGAGCACTCACTCTTATCCCCTTTGCCTTTGTACAATGGCACTATGCACGCATTCCGCCAATCCTCAGGCACCTCACCATGAGTCATACATACATTAAATAACCTTACCAACCAGTCAACAATACAGTCACCCCCTTTTTTAATAAATTCCACTGCAATACCATCCAAACCTGCTGCCTTGCCGGCTTTCATCTTCCGCAAAGCTTTTACTACCTCTTCTCTGTTTACCAAATCATTTTCCCTAACCCTCTCACTTTGCACACCACCTCGACCAAAACACCCTATATCTGCCACTCTGTCATCAAACACATTCAACAAACCTTCAAAATACTCATTCCATCTCCTTCTCACATCACCGCTACTTGTTATCACCTCCCCATTTACGCCCTTCACTGAAGTTCCCATTTGCTCCCTTGTCTTACGCACCCTATTTACCTCCTTCCAGAACATCTTTTTATTCTCCCTAAAATTTACTGATAGTCTCTCACCCCAACTCTCATTTGCCCTTTTTTTCACCTCTTGCACCTTTCTCTTGACCTCCTGTCTCTTTCTTTTATACTTCTCCCACTCAATTGCATTTTTTCCCTGCAAAAATCGTCCAAATGCCTCTCTCTTCTCTTTCACTAATACTCTTACTTCTTCATCCCACCACTCACTACCCTTTCTAAACAGCCCACCTCCCACTCTTCTCATGCCACAAGCATCTTTTGCGCAATCCATCACTGATTCCCTAAATACATCCCATTCCTCCCCCACTCCCCTTACTTCCATTGTTCTCACCTTTTTCCATTCTGTACACAGTCTCTCCTGGTACTTCGCCACACAGGTCTCCTTCCCAAGCTCACTCACTCTCACCACCTTCTTCACCACAACATTCACTCCTCTTTTCTGAAAACCCATACAAATCTTCACCTTAGCCTCCACAAGATAATGATCAGACATCCCTCCAGTTGCACCTCTCAGCACATTAACATCCAAAAGTCTCTCTTTCGCACGCCTGTCAATTAACACGTAATCCAATAACGCTCTCTGGCCATCTCTCCTACTTACATAAGTATACTTATGTATATCTCGCTTTTTAAACCAGGTATTCCCAATCATCAGTCCTTTTTCAGCACATAAATCTACAAGCTCTTCACCATTTCCATTTACAACACTGAACACCCCATGCATACCAATTATTCCCTCAACTGCCACATTACTCACCTTTGCATTCAAATCACCCATCACTATAACCCGGTCTCGTGCATCAAAACCGCTAACACACTCATTCAGCTGCTCCCAAAACACTTGCCTCTCATGATCTTTCTTCTCATGCCCAGGTGCATATGCACCAATAATCACCCACCTCTCTCCATCAACTTTCAATTTTACCCATATTAATCGAGAATTTACTTTCTTACATTCTATCACATACTCCCACAACTCCTGTTTCAGGAGTATTGCTACTCCTTCCCTTGCTCTTGTCCTCTCACTAACCCCTGACTTCACTCCCCAGACATTTCCAAACCACTCTTCCCCTTTACCCTTGAGCTTCGTTTCACTCAGAGCCAAAACATCCAGGTTCCTTTCCTCAAACATACTACCTATCTCTCCTTTTTTCACATCTTGGTTACATCCACACACATTTAGGCACCCCACTCTGAGCCTTCGAGGAGGATGATCACTCCCCGCGTGACTCCTTCTTCTGTTTCCCATTTTAGAAAGTTAATACAAGGAGGGGAGGATTTCCGGCCCCCCGCTCCCGTCCCCTCTAGTCGCTTTCTACGACACGCGAGGAATACGTGGGAAGTATTCTTTCACCCCTATCCCCAGGGATAATATACATATATATATATACATATACACATGCACACACATACGCACATACACACACACACACACACACATACATATATATACATATGAAAAATGTAAGAAACAATTTAGAAAACAAACTTTTAGATTGAAATGAATGAAAAAAAAGAATGTCACATAATGGTTCAACCTCTGGCTATGGAAAAGGAAATGTACAATTTATTCACACAAACGTCAATAGCAGTTCTCATCAATTTCACCACTGTATCAATAAGCTTCAATGTCTAAGCTACATTTTTCTCCAACTTCACTATTTTCTTGTCAAAAACACCATGCATGAAAACTATCACTCCATTAACACAACTATAAACATTTACTTCCCCTTTAAAAGTTCTGGGGAAGTCTGTCTCGATACACTGCGGCGAGGCGACGCGACGCTGACACAATCACTGTCACAATATCACTTCTGCCTCCCCAAGTCAATCTCTCAGCCACAGTGCAGGCCTTCATCGTCGAAATCGGTCTTCTGGAGGTTACCGTTGTCGATGGGTGTGACCATGTCCTTGCTGGAGTTGCAGCCCATCTCGGTCGTCTGGCAGCAACCGTCCGCGCCCGTGGAGGCGTGACACACGGAGAGAAACAGAATGCCTTCCCCATATATATTTTTTTTTTTTCTTTCTTTTTTTTTTTGCTTTGTCGCTGTCTCCCGCGTTTGCGAGGTAGCGCAAGGAAACAGACGAAAGAAATGGCCCAACCCACCCCCATACACATGTATATACATACGTCCTCACACGCAAATATACATACCTACACAGCTTTCCATGGTTTACCCAAGATGCTTCACATGCCCTGATTCACTGACAGCACGTCAACCCCGGTGTACCACATCGATCCAGTTCACTCTATTCCTTGCCCTCCTTTCACCCTCCTGCATGTTCAGGCACCGATCACACAAAATCTTTTTCACTCCATCTTTCCACCTCCAATTTAGTCTCCCACTTCTCCTCGTTCCCTCCACCTCCGACACATATATCCTCTTGGTCAATCTTTCCTCACTCATTCTCTCCATGTACCCAAACCATTTCAAAACACTTTCTTCTGCTCTCTCAACCACGCTCTTTTTATTTTCACACATCTCTCTTACCCTTACGTTACTTACTCGATCAAACCACCTCACACCACACATTGTCCTCAAACATCTCATTTCCAGCACATCCATCCTCCTGCGCACAAATCTATCCATAGCCCACGCCTCGCAACCATACAACATTGTTGGAACCACTATTCCTTCAAACATACCCATTTTTGCTTTCCGAGATAATGTTCTCAACTTCCACACATTCTTCAAGGCCCCCAGAATTTTCGCCCCCTCCCCCACCCTATGATCAACTTCCGCTTCCATGGTTCCATCCACTGCCAGATCCACTTCCAGATATCTAAAACACTTTACCTCCTCCAGTTTTTCTCCATTCAAACTTACCTCCCAATTGACTTGACCCTCAACCCTACTGTACCTAATAACCTTGCTCTTATTCACATTTACTCTTAACTTTCTTCTTACACACACTTTACCAAACTCAGTCACCAGCTTCTGCAGTTTCTCACATGAATCAGCCACCAGCGCTATATCATCAGCAAACAACAACTGACTCACTTCCCAAGATCTCTCATCCCCAACAGACTTCATACGTGCCCCTCTTTCCAAAACTCTTGCATTCACCTCCCTAACAACCCCATCCATAAACAAATTAAACAACCATGGAGACATCACACACCCCTGCCGCAAACCTACATTTACTGAGAACCAATCACTTTCCTCTCTTCCTACATGTACACATGCCTTACATCCTCGATAAAAACTTTTCACTGCTTCTAACAACTTGCCTCCGATACCATATATTCTTAACACCTTCCACAGAGCATCTCTATCAACTCTATCATATGCCTTCTCCAGATCCATAAATGCTACATACAAATCCATTTGCTTTTCTAAGTATTTCTCACATACATTCTTCAAAGCAAACACCTGATCCACACATCCTCTACCACTTCTGAAAGCACACTGCTCTTCCCCAATCTGATGCTCTGTACATGCCTTTACCCTCTCAATCAATACCCTCCCATATTGGATTACGTGTTAATTGACAGGCGCGCGAAAGAGAGACTTTTGGATGTTAATGTGCTGAGAGGTGCAACTGGAGGGATGTCTGATCATTATCTTGTGGAGGCTAAGGTGAAGATTTGAATGGGTTTTCAGAAAAGAAGAGTGAATGTTGGGGTGAAGAGGGTGGCGAGAGTAAGTGAGCTTGGGAAGGAGACTTGTATGAGGAAGTACCAGGAAAGACTGAGTACAGAATGGAAAAAGGTGAGAACAATGGAAGTAAGGGGAGTGGGGGAGGAATGGGATGTATTTAGGGAATTAGTGATGGATTGCGCAAAAGATGCTTGTGGCATAAGAAGAGTGGGAGGTGGGTTGATTAGAAAGGGTAATGAGTGGTGGGATGAAGAAGTAAAATTATTAGTGAAAGAGAAGAGAGAGGTATTTGGACGATTTTTGAAGGGAAAAAATGCAATTGAGTGGGAGATGTATAAAAGAAAGAGACAGGAGGTCAAGAGAAAGGTGCAAGAGGTGAAAAAGAGGGCAAATGAGAGTTGGGGTGAGAGAGTATCATTAAATTTTAGGGAGAATAAACAGATGTTCTGGAAGGAGGTAAATAATGTGCGTAAGACAAAGGAGCAAATGGGAACTTCAGTGAAGGGCGCAAATGGGGAGGTGATAACAAGTAGTGGTGATGTGAGAAGGAGATGGAGTGAGTATTTTGAAGGTTTGTTGAATGTGTTTGATGATAGAGTGGCAGATATAGGGTGTTTTGGTCGAGGTGGTGTGCAAAGTGAGAGGGTTAGGGAAAATGATTTGGTAAACAGAGAAGAGGTAGTAAAAGCTTTGCGGAAGATGAAAGCCGGCAAGGCAGATGGTTTGGATGGTATTGCAGTGGAATTTATTAAAAAAGGGGGTGACTGGATTATTGGCTGGTTGGTAAGGTTATTTAATGTATGTATGACTCATGGTGAGGTGCCTGAGGATTGGCGGAATGCGTGCATAGTGCCATTGTACAAAGGCAAATGGGATAAGAGTGAGTGCTCAAATTACAGAGGTATAAGTTTGTAGAGTATTCCTGGTAAATTATATATATATATATATATATATATATATATATATATATATATATATATATATATATATATATATATATATATATATATATATATATATATATATATATATATATATATATATATATATATATATATATATATATATATATATATATATATATATATATATATATATATATATATATATATATATATATATATATATATATATATATATATATATATATATATATATATATATATATATATATATATATATATATATATATATATATATATATATATATATATATATATATATATATATATATATATATATATATATATATATATATATATATATATATATATATATATATATATATATATATATATATATATATATATATATATATATATATATATATATATATATATATATATATATATATATATATATATATATATATATATATATATATATATATATATATATATATATATA
Organism: Panulirus ornatus; assembly: GCF_036320965.1. Lineage (NCBI taxonomy): Eukaryota > Metazoa > Arthropoda > Malacostraca > Decapoda > Palinuridae > Panulirus > Panulirus ornatus. The sequence goes on from NC_092261.1 coordinate 21,491,444, forward strand.
TATATATATATATATATATATATATATATATATATATATATATATATATATATATATATATATATATATATATATATATATATATATATATATATATATATATATATATATATATATATATATATATATATATATATATATATATATATATATATATATATATATATATATATATATATATATATATATATATATATATATATATATATATATATATATATATATATATATATATATATATATATATATATATATATATATATATATATATATATATATATATATATATATATATATATATATATATATATATATATATATATATATATATATATATATATATATCTTCATACTTGCCCCTCTTTCCAAAACTCTTGCATTTACCTCCCTAACAACCCCATCCATAAACAAATTAAACAACCATGGAGACATCACACACCCCTGCCGCAAACCTACATTCACTGAGAACCAATCACTTTCCTCTCTTCCTACACGTACACATGCCTTACATCCTCGATAAAAACTTTTCACTGCTTCTAACAACTTGCCTCCCACACCATATATTCTTAATACCTTCCACAGAGCATCTCTATCAACTCTATCATATGCCTTCTCCAGATCCATAAATGCTACATACAAATCCATTTGCTTTTCTAAGTATTTCTCACATACATTCTTCAAAGCAAAGCAAGTATGAAGTCTGTTGGGGATGAGAGAGCTTGGGAAGTGAGTCAGTTGTTGTTCGCTGATGATACAGCGCTGGTGGCGGATTCATGTGAGAAACTTTAGAAGCTGGTGACGGAGTTTGGTAAAGTGTGTGGAAGAAGAAAGTTAAGAGTAAATGTCAATAAGAGCAAGGTTATTAGGTACAGTAGGGTTGAGGGTCAAGTCAATTGGGAGGTGAGTTTGAATGGTGAAAAACTGGAGGAAGTGAAGTGTTTTAGATATCTGGGAGTGGATCTGTCAGCGGATGGAACCATGGAAGCGGAAGTGGATCATAGGGTGGGGGAGGGGGCGAAAATTTTGGGAGCCTTGAAAAATGTGTGGAAGTCGAAAACATTATCCCGGAAAGCAAAAATGGGTATGTTTGAAGGAATAGTAGTTCCAACAATGTTGTATGGTTGCGAGGCGTGGGCTACGGATAGAGTTGTGCGCAGGAGGATGGATGTGCTGGAAATGAGATGTTTGAGGACAATGTGTGGTGTGAGGTGGTTTGATCGAGTAAGTAACGTAAGGGTAAGAGAGATGTGTGGAAATAAAAAGAGCGTGGTTGAGAGAGCAGAAGAGGGTGTTTTGAAATGGTTTGGGCACATGGAGAGAATGAGTGAGGAAAGATTGACCAAGAGGATATATGTGTCGGAGGTGGAGGGAACGAGGAGAAGAGGGAGACCAAATTGGAGGTGGAAAGATGGAGTGAAAAGGATTTTGTGTGATCGGGGCCTGAACATGCAGGAGGGTGAAAGGAGGGCAAGGAATAGAGTGAATTGGAGCGATGTGGTATACAGGGGTTGACGTGCTGTCAGTGGTTTGAATCAAGGCATGTGAAGCGTCTGGGGTGAACCATGGAAAGCTGTGTAGGTGTGTATATTTGCGTGTGTGGACGTGTGTATGTACATGTGTATGGGGGGGTTGGGCCATTTCTTTCGTCTGTTTCCTTGCGCTACCTCGCAAACGCGGGAGACAGCGACAAAGTATAAAAAAAAAAAAAAAAAAAAAAAAATATATATATATATATATATATATATATATATATATATATATATATATATATATATATATATATATATATATATATATATATATATATATATTTATTTATTTATTTATTTTTCATTTTGCTTTGTCGCTGTCTCCCGCGTTAACGAGGTAGCGCAAGGAAACAGACGAAAGAATGGCCCAACCCACCCACATACAACTGTATATACATACACGTCCACACACGCAGATATACATACCTATACATTTCAACGTATACATATATATACACAAACAGACATATACATATATACAAATGTACATAATTCATAATGTCTACCTTTATTCATTCCCATCGCCACCTCGCCTCACATGTAATAAGAACCCCCTCCCCCTCTCCCCCTTCATATGTGCGAGGTAGCGCTACGTAAAAGACAACAAGGGCCCCATTCGTTCACACTCAGTCTCTAGCTGTCATGTAATAATGCACCGAAACCACAGCATCTTTTCCAGATCCAGGCCCAACAGAACTTTCCATGGTTTATCTCAGACGCTTCATATGCCCTGATTTAATAAATTGACAGCACGTCGACCCCCGGTATACCACATCGTTCAAATGCACTCTATTCCTGGCACGTCTTTCACACTCCTACTCGTTCAGGCCCCAATCACTCAAAATCTTTTTCACTCCATCTTTCCACCTCCAAATTTCGTCTCCCACTTCTCCTCGTTCCCTCCACCTCTGACACACATATCCTCTGGGTCAATCTTTCCTCACTCATTCTCTCCATGTGACCAAACCATTTCAAAACACCCTCTTCTGCTCTCTCGACCACACTCTTTTTATTACTACACATCTCAATTACCTATTATCACTTACTCGATCAAACAATCTCAAACCGAATATTGTCCTCAAACATCTCATTTCCAGCATATACACCCTCCTCCGCACAACTCTATCCATGGCCCACGCCTCGCAACCATACAACTTAGTTGGAACCACTATTCATTCAAACATACCTATATCTATCTATCTATCTATTTATCTATCTATCTATCTATCTATATATATATATATATATATATATATATATATATATATATATATATATATATATATATATATATATATATATATATATATATATATATATATATATATATATATATATATATATATATATATATATATATATATATATATATATATATATATATATATTTTTTTTTTTTTTTTTTTTTTTTTCCAAAAGAAGGAACAGAGAATTGGGCCAGGTGAGGGTATTCCCTCAAAGGCCCAGTCCTCTGTTCTTAACGCTACCTCGCTAATGCGGGAAATGGCGAATAGTTTGAAAGAAAAGAAAGATATATATATATATATATATACATATATATATATATATATATATATATATATATATATATATATATATATATATATATATATATATATATATATATTTATTATCCCTGGGGATAGGGGAGAAAGAATACTTCCCACGTATTCCCTGCGTGTCGTAGAAGGCGACTAAAAGGGGAGGGAGCGGGTGGCTGGAAATCCTCCCCTCTCGTTTTTTTTTAATTTTCCAAAAGAAGGAACAGAGAAGGGGGCCAGGTGAGGATTTTCCCTCTAAGGCCCAGTCCTCTGTTCTTAATGCTACCTCGCAAATGCGGGAAATGGCGAATCGTATGAAAAAAAAAAAAAAAAAAAATATATATATATATATATATAGGTATATACATACATATATATAATATATATATATATATATATATATATATATACATATATATATATATATATATATATATATATATATATATATATATATATATATATATATATATATATATATATATATATATATATATATATATATATGTTTAATTTGTTTATGGATGGTGTTCTTAGGGAGGTGAATGCAAGAGTTTTGGAAAGAGGGGCAAGTATGAAGTCTCTTGTGGTTGAGAGAGCTTAGGAAGTGAGTCAGTTGTTGTTCGCAGATGATACAGCGTTGGTGGCTGATTCATGTGAGAAACTGCAGAAGCTGGTGACTGAGTTTGGTAAAGTGTGTGAAAGAAGAAAGTTAAGAGTAAATGTGAATAAGAGCAAGGTTATTAGGTACAGTAGGGTTGAGGGTCAAGTCAATTGGGAGGTGAGTTTGAATGGAGAAAAACTGGAGGAAGTGAAGTGTTTTAGATATCTGGGAGTGGATCTGGCAGCGGATGGAACCATGGAAGCGGAAGTGGATCATAGGGTGGGGGAGGGGGCAAAAATTCTGGGGGCCTTGAAGAATGTGTGGAAGTCGAGAACATTATCTCGGAAAGCAAAAATGGGTATGTTTGAAGGAATAGTGGTTCCAACAATGTTGTATGGTTGCGAGGCGTGGGCTATGGATAGAGTTGTGCGCAGGAGGATGGATGTGCTGGAAATGAGATGTTTGAGGACAATGTGTGGTGTGAGGTGGTTTGATCGAGTGAGTAACGTAAGGGTAAGAGAGATGTGTGGAAATAAAAAGAGCGTGGTTGAGAGAGCAGAAGAGGGTGTTTTGAAGTGGTTTGTTCACATGGAGAGAATGAGTGAGGAAAGATTGACCAAGAGGATATATGTGTCGGAGGTGGAGGGAACGAGGAGAAGAGGGAGACCAAATTGGAGGTGGAAAGATGGAGTGAAAAAGATTTTGTGTGATCGGGGCCTGAACATGCAGGAGGGTGAAAGGAGGGCAAGGAATAGAGTGAATTGGAGCGATGTGGTATACCAGGGTTGACGTGCTGTCAGTGGATTGAATCAAGGCATGTGAAGCGTCTGGGGTAAACCATGGAAAGCTGTGTAGGTATGTATATTTGCGTGTGTGGACGTATGTATATACATGTGTATGGGGGGGGTTGGGCCATTTCTTTCGTCTGTTTCCTTGCGCTACCTCGCAAACGCGGGAGACAGCGACAAAGTATAATAAAAAAAATAAAAAAAAAAAAATATATATATATATATATATATATATATATATTATATATATATATATATATATATATATATATATATATATATATATATATATATATATATATATATATATATATATATATATATATATATATATATATATATATATATATATATATATATATATATACATATATATATAAATATATATATATATATATATATATATATATATATATATATATATATATATATATATATATATATATATATATATATATATATATATATATATATATATATATATATATATATATATATATATATATATATATATATATTTAATCATTTTTATTTTGCTTAGTCGCTGTTTCCCGCGTTAGCGAGGTAGCACAAGGAAACAGACGAAAGAATAGCCCAACCCCCCCCCATACACATGTATATACATACACGTCCACACACGCAAATAAACATGCCTATACATCTCAATGTATGCATATGTATACACACACAGACATATACATATGTACATATGTACATAATTCATACTGTCTGCCTTTATTTATTCCTATCGCCACCTCGCCATACATTGAATAACAACCCCCTTCCCCCCTCTTGTGTGCGAGGTAGCGCTAGGAAAAGACAATAAAGGCCACATTTGTTCAAACTCAGTCTCTAGCTGTCATGTAATAATGCCCGAAACCACAGCTCCATTTCCACATCCAATCCCCACACACTTTCCATGGTTTACCCCAGACGCTTTACATGCCCTGGTTCAGTCCATTGACAGAGGTCGACCTTGGTATACCACATCGTTCCAATTCTCTCTATTCCTTCCATGCATTTCACCCTCCTGCATGTTCAGGCCCCGATCACTCAAAATCTTTTTCGCTCCATCTTTCCACCTCCAGTTTGGTCTCAAACTTCTTCTCGTTCCCTTCACCTCTGACACATATATCCTCATGGTCAATTTTTCCTCACTCATACTCTCCATGTGACCAAACCATTTCAAAACACCCTCTTCTACTCTCTTAACAACACTCTTTTATTTACACACATCTCTCTTACCCTTGCACTTACTTACTCGATCAAACCAGCTCACACCACTTATTGTCCTCAAACATCTCATTTCCAGCACATCCACCCTCCTACGCACAACTCTATCCATTGCCCACGCCTCGCAAACATACAACATTGTTGGAACCACTATTCTTTCAAACATACCTATTTTTGCTTTCCGAGATAATGTTCTCGAGTTCCACACATTCTTCAAGACTCCCAGAATTTTCGCCCCCTCACACACCCTATGATTCACTTCCGCTTCCAGGATTCCATCCGCTGCCAGATACAATCCCAGGTATCTAAAACACTACTTCCTCCAGTTTTTCTTCATTCAAACTTACCTCCCAATTGACTTGATCCTCAGCCCTACTGTACCTAATAACCTTGCTCCTATTCACATTTACTCAACTTTCTTCTTTCACACACTTTACGAAACTCAGTCACCAACTTTGCAGTTTCTCATATGAATCCACCATCAGCGCTGTATCATCAGCAAACAACAACTGAATCAATTTTCCAGGCTCTCTCATCCAGAACAGACTGCATGCTTGCCCCTCTTTCCAAAACTCTTGCATTCACTATCTAACAACCCCATCCATAAACAAATTAAACAACCACCCTATGATTCACTTCCACTTCCATGGTTCCATCCGCTGCCAGATACACTCCCAGATATCTAAAACACTTTACTTCCTCCAGTTTTTCTCCATGCAAACTTACCTTCCAATTGACTTAACCCTCAACCCTACTGTACCTAATAACCTTGCTCTCATTCACATTTACTCTTAACTTTCTTCTTTCACACACTTTACCAAACTCAGTCACCAGCTTCTGCAGTTTCTCACATGAATCAGCCACCAGCGCTGTATCATCAGCGAACAACAACTGACTAACTTTCCAAGCTCTCTCATCCACAACAGACTGCATACTTGCCCCTCTTTCCAAAACTCTTGAATTCACCTTACTAACAACCCCATCCATAAACAAATTAAACAACCATAGAGACATCACACACCCCTGCCGCAAACCTACAATCACTGAGAACCAATCACTTTCCTCTCTTCCTACACGTACAGATGCCTTACATCCTCGATAAAACCTTTTCACTGCTTCTATCAACTTGCCTCCCACACTATATATTCTTAATACCTTCCACAGAGCATCTCTATCAACTCTATCATATGCCTTCTCCAGATCCATAAATGCTACATGAAATCCATTTGTTTTTCTAAGTATTTCTCACATATATTTTTCAAAGCAAACACCTGATCCACACATCCTCTACCACTTCTGAAACCACACTGCTCTTCCCCAATCTGATGCTCTGTACATGCCTTCACCCTCGCAACAATACCCTCACATATAATTTAACAGGAATACTCAACAAACTTATACCTCTGTAATTTGAGCACTCACTCTTATCCCCTTTGCCTTTGTACAATGGCACTATGCACGCATTCCGCCAATCCTCAGGCACCTCACCATGAGTCATACATACATTAAATAACCTTACCAACCAGTCAATAATACAGTCACTCCCTTTTTTGATAAATTCCACTGCAATACCATCCAAACCTGCTGCCTTGCCGGCTTTCATCTTCCGCAAAGCTTTTACTACCTCTTCTCTGTAGTGGCCTTTATATATATATATATATATATATATATATATATATATTTATATATAGGGTGGGGGAGGGGGCGAAAATTTTGGGAGCCTTGAAAAATGTGTGGAAGTCGAGAACATTATCTCGGAAAGCAAAAATGGGTATGTTTGAAGGAAAAGTGGTTCCAACAATGTTGTATGGTTGCGAGGCGTGGGCTATGGATAGAGATGTGCGCAGGAGGATGGATGTGCTGGAAATGAGATGTTTGAGGACATTGTGTGGTGTGAGGTGGTTTGATCGAGTAAGTAACGTAAGGGTAAGAGAGATGTGTGGAAATAAAAAGAGCGTGGTTGAGAGAGCAGAAGAGGGTGTCTACCCCGGTATACCACATCGCTCCAATTCACTCTATTCCTTGCCCTCCTTTCAACCTCCTGCATGTTCAGGCCCCGATCACACAAAATCTTCTTCACTCCATCTTTCCACCTCCAATTTGGTCTCCCTTTTCTCCTCGTTCCCTCCACCTCCGACACATATATCCTCTTGGTCAATCTTTCCTCACTCATTCTCTCCATGTGCCCAAACCATTTCAAAACACCCTCTTCTGCTCTCTCAACCACGCTCTTTTTATTTCCACACATCTCTCTTACCCTTACGTTACTCACTCGATCAAACCACCTCACACCACACATTGTCCTCAAACATCTCATTTCCAGCACATCCATCCTCCTGCGCACCACTCTATCCATAGCCCACGCCTCGCAACCATACAACATTGTTGGAACAATTATTCCTTCAAACATACACATTTTTGCTTTCCGAGATAATGTTCTCGACTTCCACACATTCTTCAAGGCTCCCAGAATTTTCGCCCCCTCCCCCACCCTATGATCCACTTCCGTTTCCATGGTTCCATCCGCTACCAGATCCACTCCCAGATATCTAAAACACTTCACTTCCTCCAGTTTTTCTCCATTCAAACTCACCTCCCAATTGACTTGACCCTCAACCCTACTGTACGTAATAACCTTCCTCTTATTCACATTTACTCTTAACTTTCTTCTTTCACACACTTTACCAAACTCAGTCACCAGCTTCTGCAGTTTCTCACATGAATCAGCCACCAGCGCTGTATCATCAGCGAACAACAACTGACTCACTTCCCAAGCTCTCTCATCCCCAACAGACTTCATACTTCCCACTCTTTCCAAAACTCTTGCATTCACCTCCCTAACAACCCCATCCATAAACAAATTAAACAACCATGGAGACATCACACACCCCTGCCGCAAACCTACATTCACTGAGAACCAATCACTTTCCTCTCTTCCTACACGTACACATGCCTTACATCCTCGATAAAAACTTTTCACTGCTTCTAACAACTTGCCTCACACACCATATATTCTTAATACCTTCCACAGAGCATCTCTATCAACTCTATCATATGCCTTCTCCAGATCCATAAATGCTACATACAAATCCATTTGCTTTTCTAAGTATTTCTCACATACATTCTTCAAAGCTAACACCTGATCCACACATCCTCTACCACTTCTGAAACCACACTGCTCTTCCCCAATCTGATGCTCTGTACATGCCTTCACCCTCTCAATCAAAACCCTCCCATATAATTTACCAGGAATACTCAACAAACTCATACCTCTGTAATTAGAGCACTCACTCTTATCCCCTTTGCCTTTGTACAATGGCACTATGCACGCATTCCGCCAATCCTCAGGCACCTCACCATGAGTCATACATACATTAAATAACCTTACCAACCAGTCAACAATACAGTCACCCCCTTTTTTAATAAATTCCACTGCAATACCATCCAAACCTGCTGCCTTGCCGGCTTTCATCTTCCGCAAAGCTTTCACTACCTCTTCTCTCTTTACCATATCATTTTCCCAAACCCTCTCACTTTGCACAACACCTCGACCAAAACACCCTATATCTGCCACTCTATCATCAAACACATTCAACAAACCTTCAAAATACTCACTCCATCTCCTCACATCACCACTACTTGTTATCACCTCCCCATTTGCGCCCTTCACTGAAGTTCCCATTTGCTCCCTTGTCTTACGCACTTTATTTACCTCCTTCCAGAACATCTTTTTATTCTCCCTAAAATGTAATGATACTCTCTCACCCCAACTCTCATTTGCCCTTTTTTCACCTCTTGCACCTTTCTCTTGACCTCCTGTCTCTTTCTTTTATACATCTCCCACTCAATTTCATTTTTTCCCTGCTAAAATCGTCCAAATGCCTCTCTCTTCTCTTTCACTAATACTCTTACTTCTTCATCCCACCACTCACTACCCTTTCTAATCAACCCACCTCCCACTCTTCTCATGCCACAAGCATCTTTTGCGCAATCCATCACTGATTCCCTAAATACATCCCATTCCTCCCCCACTCCCCTTACTTCCCTTGTTCTCACCTTTTTCCATTCTGTACTCAGTCTCTCCTGGTACTTCCTCACACAGGTCTGCTTCCCAAGCTCACTTACTCTCACCACCCTCTTCACCCCAACATTCACTCTTCTTTTCTGAAAACCCATACAAATCTTCACCTTAGTCTCCAAAAGATAATGATCAGACATCCCTCCAGTTGCACCTCTCAGCACATTAACATCCAAAAGTCTCTCTTTCGCACGCGTGTCAATTAACACGTAATCCAATAACGCTCTCTGGCCATCTCTCCTACTTACATAAGTATACTTATGTATATCTCGCTTTTTAAACCAGGTATTCCCAATCATCAGTCCTTTTTCAGCACATAGATTTATATATATATATATATATATATATATATATATATATATATATATATATATATATATATATATATATATGTATATATATATATATATATATATATATATATATATATATATATATATATATATATATATATATATATATATATATATATATATATATATATATATATACATATATATATATATATATATATATATATATATATATATATATATATATATATATATATATATATATATATATATATATATATATATATATATATATATACATATATATATATATATATATATATATATATATATATATATATATATATATATTCTAATGAGTCCACGGGGGAAGTGGAGAGGGTTGGGGAAAATGATGTGGTAAACAGAGAGGAGGTAGTAAAAGCTTTGCGGAAGATGAAAGCTGGCAAGGCAGCGGATTTAGATGGTATGGCAGTGGAGTTCATGAAAAAAGGGGGTGACTGCATTGTTGACTGGTTGGTAAGGTTATTTAATGTATTTATGATTCATGGTGAGGTGCCTGAGGATTGGCGGAATGCTTGCATAGTGCCATTGTATACAGGCAAAGGGGATAAGAGTGAGGGCTCAAATTAGAGAGGTATATGTTTGTTGAGTATTCCTGCTAAACTATATGGGAGGGTATTGATGGAGAGGGTGAAGGTATGTACAGAGCATCAGATTGAGGAAGAGCAATGTGGTTTCTGAAGTGGTAGAGGATGTGTGGATCAGGTGTATGCGCTGAAGAATGTATTTGAGATATACTCTGAAAAGCAAATGGATTTGTATATAGCATTTATGGATCTGGAGAAGGCATATAATAGAGTTGATAGATTTGCTCTGTGGAAGGTATTAAGAATATATGGTGAGAGAGGCAAGTTGTTAGAAGCAGTGAAAAGTTTTTATCGAGGATGTAAGGCATGTGTACGTGTAGGAAGAGAGTAAAGTGATTGGTTCTCAGTGAATGTAGGGTTCCGGCAGGGGTGTGTGATGTCTCCATGGTTGTTTAATTTGTTTATGGATGGGGTTGTTAGTAAGGTGAATTCAAGAGTTTTGGAAAGAGGGGCAAGTATGCAGTCTGTTGTGGATGAGAGAGCTTGGAAAGTTAGTCAGTTGTTGTTCGCTGATGATACAGCGCTGGTGGCTGATTCATGTGAGAAACTGCAGAAGCTGGTGACTGAGTTTGGTAAAGTGTGTGAAAGAAGAAAGTTAAGAGTAAATGTGAATGAGAGCAAGGTTATTAGGTACAGTAGGGTTGAGGGTTAAGTCAATTGGAAGGTAAGTTTGCATGGAGAAAAACTGGAGGAAGTAAAGTGTTTTAGATATCTGGGAGTGTATCTGGCAGCGGATGGAACCATGGAAGTGGAAGTGAATCATAGGGTGGGGGAGGTGGCGAAAATCCTTGGGGCCTTGAAGAATGTGTGGAAGTCGAGAACATTATCTCGGAAAGCAAAAATGGGTATGTTTGAAGGAATAATTGTTCCAACAATGTTGTATGGTTGCGAGGAGTGGGCTATGGATAGAGTTGTGCGCAGAAGGGTGTATGTGCTGGAAAGGAGATGTTTGAGGACAATATGTGGTGTGAGGTGGTTTGATCGAGTAAGTAATGTAAGGGTAAGAGAGATGTGTGGAAATAAAAAGAGCGTGGTTGAGAGACCAGAAGAGTGGGTTTTGAAATGCTTTGGGCACATGCAGAGAATGAGTGAGGTAAGATTGACAAAGAGGATATATGTGTCGGAGGTGGAGGGAACGAGGAGAAGTGGGAGACCAAATTAGAGGTAGAAAGATGGAGTGAAAAAGATTTTGAGTGATCGGGGCCTGAACATGCAGGAGGGTGAAAGTCGGGCAAGGAACAGAGTGAATTGGATCGATGTGGTATACCGGGGTTGACGTGCTGTCAGTGGATTGAATCAGGGCATATGAAGCGTCTGGGGTACAATATGTAAAGTTGTGTCGGGCCTGGATGTGGAAAGGGAGCTGTGGTTTCGGGCATTATTGCATGACAGCTAGAGACTCAGTGTGAAAGAATGTGGCCTTTGTTTTGTATTCCTAGCGCTACCTTGCACACATGAGTGGGGAGGGGGATGTTATTCCATGTGTGGCGAGGTGGCGATGGGAATGAATAAAGGCAGACAGTGTGAATTGTATGCGTGGGTATATATGTATGTGTCTGTGTGTGTATATATATGTGTACATTGAGATGTATAGGTATGTATATTTGCGTGTGTGGACGTGTATGTATATACATAGGTATGCATATAGGAGTGAAAAAGATTTTGAGTTATGGGGGTCTGAACATGCAGGAGGGTGAAAGGCGTGCAAGAAATAGAGTGTATTGGCACGATGTGGTATACCGGGATCGACGTGCTATCAATGGATTCAACCAGGGCATGTGAAGCGTCTGGGGTAAACCATGGAAAGTTGTGTGGGGCCTGGATGTGGAAACCAAGCTGTGGTTTCGTTGCATTATTACATGACAGCTAGAGACTGAGTGTGAACGAATGGGGCGTTTGGTGTCTTTTCCTAGCGATACCTCGCACACATGAGGGGGGAGAGGGTTGTTACTCCATATGTGGTGAGGTGGCGATAGGAACAAATAAGGGCACACAGTATGAATTATGTACATGTGTATATATGTATATGTCTGTGTGTGTATATATATATATATATATATGTACATTGAGATGTATAGGTATGTATATTTGCGTGTGTGGACGTCTATGTATATACATGTGTATGGGGGTGGGTTGGGCCATTTCTTTCGTCTGTTTCCTTGCGCTACCTCGCAAACGCGGGAGACAGCGACAAAGCAAAATAAATAAATATAAATAATGAAATAAATATATATATATATATATATATATATATATATATATATATATATATATATATATATATATATATATATTTATTTATTCAATTATTTATTTTACTTTGTCGCTGTCTCCCGCGTTAGCGACGTAGCGCAAGATAACAGACGAAAGAATGGCCCAACCAGCCCACATACACATGTATATACATACACGTCCACACACGCAAATATACATACCTATACATCTCAATGTACATATATATATATATATACACACACAGACATATACATATATACACATGCACATAATTCATACTGTCTGCCCTTATTTGCTCCTATCGCCACCTCACCACATATGGAGTAACAACCCCCTCCCCCCTCATGTGTGCGAGGTAGCGCTAGGAAAAGACACCAAACGCCCCATTCGTTCACACTCAGTCTCTAGCTGTCATGTAATAATGCACCGAAACCACAGGTCGCTTTCCACATCCAGGCCCCACACAACTTTCCATGGTTTACCCCAGACGCTTCACATGCCCTGGTTTAATCCATTGATAGCACGTCGATCCCGGTGTACCACATCGTTCCAATACACTCTATTTCTTGCACGCCTTTCACCCTCCTGCATGTTCAGGCCCCGATCACTCAAAATCTTTTTCACTCCATCTTTCCACCTCCAATTTGGTCTCCCACTTCTCCTCGTTCCCTACACCTCTGACATATATATCCTCTTGGTCAATCTTTCCTCACTCATTTTTCCATGTGACCAAACCATTTCAAAACACCCTCTTCTGCTCTCTCAACCACGCTCTTTTTATGTCCCCACATCTCCAATACCCTTACATTACTTACTCGATCAAACCACCTCACACCACATATTGTCCTTAAACATCTCATTTCCAGCACATCCACCCTCCTGCGCACAACTCTATCCATAGCCCACGCCTCGCAACCTTACAACATTGTTGGAACTACTATTCCTTCAAACGTACCCAATTTTGCTTTCCGAGATAATGTTCTCGACTTCCAAACATTCTTTAATTAAAGCCTCCCAGAATTCTCGTCCCCTCCCCCACCCTATGATTCACTTCCGCTTCCATGGTTCCATACGCTGCCAGATCCACTCCCAGGTGTCTAAAACACTTTACTTCCTCCAGTTTTTCTCCATTCAAACTTACCTCCCAATTGACTTGACCCTCAACCCTACTGTACCTAATAACCTTTCTCTTATTCACATTTACTCGTAACTTTCTTCTTTCACACACTTTACCAAACTCAGACACGTGCTTCTGCAGTTTCTTACACGAATCAGCCACCAGCGCTGTATCATCAACGAACAACAACTTACTCACTTCCCAAGCTCACTTCCTCTCTCATCCACAACAGACTGCATACTTGCCCCTCTTTCCAAAACTCTTGCATTCACCTCTCCAACAACCCCATCCATAAACAAGATAATCAACCATGGAGACATCACACACCCCTGCCGTAAACCTACATTCACTGAGAACCAATCACTTTCCTCTCTTCCTACACGTACACATGCCTTACATCCTCGATAAAAACTTTTCACTGCTTCTAACAACTTGCCTCCCACACAATATATTTTTGAAACCTTCCACAGAGCATCTCTATCAACTCTATCATATGCCTTCTCCAGACCCATAAATGCTACATACAAATCCATTTGTTTTTCTAAGTATTTCTCACATACATTCTTCAAAGGATACACCTGATCCACACATCCTCTACCACTTCTGAAACGACACTGCTCTTCCCCAATCTGATACACTGTACATGCCTCACCCTCTCAATCAATATCCTCCCATATAATTTACCAGGAATACTCAACAAACTTATACCTCTGTAATTTGAACACTCACTCTTATCCCCTTTGCCTTTGGAAAATGGCACTATGCAAGCATTCCGCCAATCCTCAGGCACCTCACCATGAGTCATACATACATTAAATAACCTTACTAACCAGCCAATAATACAGTCACCCCTTTTTTAATAAATTCCACTGCAATACCATCGAAACCTGCTGCCTTGCCGGCTTTCATCTTCCGTAAACCTTTTACTACCTCTTCTCTATTTAGGAAATTATTTTCCCTAACCCTCTCACTTTGCACACCACCTCTACCAAAACACCATATATCTGCCACTCTATCATCAAACACATTCAACAAACCTTCAAAATACTCACTCCATCTCCTTCTCACATCACCACTACTTGTTATCACCTCCCCATTAGCCCCCTTCACTGAAGTTCCAATTTGCTCCCTTGTCTTACGCACTTTATTTACCTCCTTCCAAAACATCTTTTTATTCTCTCTAAAATTTAATGATTCTCTCTCACCCCAACTCTCATTTGCCCTCTTTTTCACCTCTTGCACCTTTCTCTTGACCTCCTGCCTCTTTCTTTTATACCTCTCCCACTAATTTGCATTTCTTCCCTAAAATATCGTCCAAATGCCTCTCTCTTTTCTTTCACTATTAATCTTACTTCTTCATCCCACCACTCACTACCTTTTCCAATCAACCCACCTCCCACGCTTCTCATTCCACAAGCATCTTTTGCGCAAGCCATCACTGCTTCCCTAAATACATCCCATTCCTCCCCCAATCCCCTTACCTCCTTTGTCCTCACCTTTTTCCATTCTGTATTCAGTCTCTTCTGGTACTTCCTCACACAAATCTCCTTCCCAAGCTCACTTACACTAACCACTCTCTTCACCCCAACATATACATATATATATATATATATATATATATATATATATATATATATAATATATATATATATATATATATATATATATATATATATATATATATATATATATATATATATATATATATATATATATATATATATATATATATATATATATAAGACATGTGTACGTGTAGGAAGAGAGGAAAGTGATTGGTTCTCAGTGAATGTAGGTTTGCGGCAGGGGTGTGTGATGTCTCCATGGTTGTTTAATTTGTTTATGGATGGGGTTGTTAGGGAGGTAAATGCAAGAGTTTTGGAAAGAGGGGCAAGTATGAAGTCTGTTGGGGATGAGAGAGCTTGGGAAGTGAGTCAGTTCTTGTTCGCTGATGATACAGCGCTGGTGGCTGATTCATGTGAGAAACTGCAGAAGCTGGTGACTGAGTTTGGTAAAGTGTGTGGAAGAAGAAAGTTAAGAGTAAATGTGAATAAGAACAAGGTTATTAGGTATAGTAGGGTTGAGGGTCAAGTCAATTGGGAGGTGAGTTTGAATGGAGAAAAACTGGAGGAAGTGAAGTGTTTTAGATATCTGGGAGTGGATCTGGCAGCGGATGGAACCATGGAAGCGGAAGTGGATCATAGGGTGGGGGAGGGGGCGAAAATTCTGGGGGCCTTGAAGAATGTGTAGAAGTCGAGAACATTATCTCGGAAAGCAAAAATGGGTATGTTTGAAGGAATAGTGGTTCCAACAATGGTTGCGAGGCGTGGGCTATGGATAGAGTTGTGCGCAGGAGGATGGATGTGCTGGAAATGAGATGTTTGAGGACAATGTGTGGTGTGAGGTGGTTTGATCGAGTGAGTAACGTAAGGGTAAGAGAGATGTGTGGAAATAAAAAGAGCGTGGTTGAGAGAGCAGAAGAGGGTGTTTTGAAGTGGTTTGGGCACATGGAGAGAATGAGTGAGGAAAGATTGACCAAGAGGATATATGTGTCGGAGGTGGAGGGAACGAGGAGAAGAGGGAGACCAAATTGGAGGTGGAAAGATGGAGTGAAAAAGATTTTGTGTGATCGGGGCCTGAACATGCAGGAGGGTGAAAGGAGGGCAAGGAATAGAGTGAACTGGAGCGATGTGGTATACCGGGGTTGACGTGCTGTCAGTGGATTGAATCAAGGCATGTGAAGCGTCTGGGGTAAACCATGGAAAGCTGTGTAGGTATGTATATTTGCGTGTGTGGACGTATGTATATACATCTGTATGGGGGGGGGGCATTTCTTTCGTCTGTTTCCTTGCGCTACCTCGCAAACGCGGGAGACAGTGACAAAGTATAAGAAAAAAAAAATAAAAATATATATATATATATATATATATATATATATATATATATATATATATATATATATATATTGATAGAGATGCTCTGTGGAAGGTATTAAGAATATATGGTGTGGGAGGAAAGTTGTTAGAAGCAGTGAAAAGTTTTTATCGAGGATGTAAGGCATGTGTACGTGTAGGAAGAGAGGAAAGTGATTGGTTCTCAGTGAATGTAGGTTTGCGGCAGGGGTGTGTGATGTCTCCATGGTTGTTTAATTTGTTTATGGATGGGGTTGTTAGGGAGGTAAATGCAAGAGTTTTGGAAAGAGGGGCAAGTATGAAGTCTGTTGGGGATGAGAGAGCTTGGGAAGTGAGTCAGTTCTTGTTCGCTGATGACACAGCGCTGGTGGCTGATTCATGTGTGAAACTGCAGAGGCTGGTGACTGAGTTTGGTAAAGTGTGTGGAAGAAGAAAGTTAAGAGTAAATGTGAATAAGAGGAAGGTTATTAGGTACAGTATGGTTGAGGGTCAGGTCAATTGGTAGGTGAGTTTGAATGGAGAAAAACTGGAGGAAGTGAAGTGTTTTAGATATCTGGGAGTGGATCTGGCAGCGGATGGAACCATGGAAGCGGAAGTGGATCATAGGGTGGGGGAGGGGGCGAAAATTCTGGGGGCCTTGAAGAATGTGTGGAAGTCGAGAACATTATCTCGGAAAGCAAAAATGGGTATGTTTGAAGGAATAGTGGTTCCAACAATGTTGTATGGTTGCGAGGCGTGGGCTATGGATAGATTTGTGCGCAGGAGGATGGATGTGCTGGAAATGAGATGTTTGAGGACAATGTGTGGTGTGAGGTGGTTTGATCGAGTGAGTAACGTAAGGGTAAGAGAGATGTGTGGAAATAAAAAGAGCGTGGTTGAGAGAGCAGAAGAGTGTGTTTTGAAGTGGTTTGGGCACATGGAGAGGATGAGTGAGGAAAGATTGACCAAGAGGATATATGTGTCGGAGGTGGAGGGAACTAGGAGAAGAGGGAGACGAAATTGGAGGTGGAAAGATGGAGTGAAAAAGATTTTGTGTGATCGGGGCCTGAACATGCAGGAGGGTGAAAGGAGGGCAAGGAATAGAGTGAATTGGAGCGATGTGGTATACCGGGGCTGACGTGCTGTCAGTGGATTGAATCAAGGCATGTGAAGCGTCTGGGGTAAACCATGGAAAGCTGTGTAGGTATGTATATTTGCGTGTGTGCGTATGAATATACATGTGTATGGGGGGGGGGTTGGGCCATTTCTTTCGTCTGTTTCCTTGCGCTACCTCGCAAACGCGGGAGACAGCGACAAAGTATAAAAAAGAAAAAAAAAAAAAATATATATATATATATATATATATATATATATATATATATATATATATATATATATATATATATATATATATATATATATATATATATATATTATCCCTGGGGATAGGGGAGAAAGAATACTTCCCACGTATTCCCTGCGTGTCGTAGAAGGCGACTAAAAGGGAAGGGAGCGGGGGGCTGGAAGTCCTCCCTTCTCATTTTTTTTTTTTTTTTTTTTTTCTTTTTTTCCAAAAGAAGGAACGGAGAAGGGGGCCAGGTGAGGATGTTCCTTCAAAGGCCCAGTCCTCCGTTGTTAACGCTACCTAGCTATCGCGGGAAATGACGAATAGTATAGTATGAAAAAAAAAAAAAAAAAAAAAAATATATATATATATATATATATATATATATATATATATATATATATATATATATATATATATATATATATATACCTAAACAGACGAGAGAATGGCCCAGCCCCTCCATATACACATGTATATCCATACACGTCCACACACGCAAATGTACATACCTATACATCTCAATGTATACATATATATAACCAAATAGACATATATATATATATATATATATATATATATATATATATATATATATATATATATATATATATATATATATATATATATATACTCATGTACATAATTCATGCAGTCTGCCTTTATTCCTTCCCATTGCTACCCCGCCACACATGGAAAAACAACACCCTCCCCGCTCATATGTGCGAGGTAGCGCTAGGGAAAAGACAACAAAGGCCCCATTCGTTCACACTGTCTCTAGTTGTCATGTAATAATGCACAGAAACCAAAGCTCCCTTTCCACATCCACGCCCCACTTAATTTTCCATGGTTTACCGCAAACGCTTCACATGCTCTGGTTCAATCCATTGACAGCACGTCGACCATGGTGTACCACATCGTTCCAATTCGCTCTATTCCTTGCACGTCTTTCACTCTCCTGCATGTTCAGGCCTTGATCACTCAAAATCTTTTTCACTGCACCTTTTCATCTCGAATTTGGTCTCCCGCTTCTCCTCATTCCCTCCACCTCTGACACATATATCTTCTTGGTCAATCTTTCCTCACTCATTCTCTCCATGTGACCAAACCATTTCAAAACACCCTCTTTTGCTCTCTCAACCACACGCTTTTTATTACCACAGAATTCTCTTACCCATAAATTGCTTACTCGATCAAACCACCTCACACCACATATTGCCCTTTAACATCTCATTTCTAGCACATCCACCCTCCTGCGCACAACTCTATCCATAGCCCACGCGTCGCAACCATACAACATTGTTGGAACCACTATTCCTTCAAAAGTACCCATTTTTTGCGCTCCGAGATAATGTTCTCAACTTCCAAACAGTCTTCAAGGCTCCCAGGATTGTCGCTCCCTCCCCCCCACCCTATGATTCACTTCCGCTTCCAGGGTTCCATCCGCTACCAAATCCATTTCCAGATATCTAAAACATTTCAATTCCTCCAGTTTCTCTCGATTCAAACTTACCTCCCAATTGACTTGACACTCAACCTTACTGTACCTAATAACCTTGCTCTTATTCACATTTACTCTCAACTTTCTTCTTTCACACACTTTACCAAACTCAGTCACCAGCTTCTGCAGTTTCTCACATGAATCAACCACCAGCGCTGTATCATCAGCGAACAACAGCTGACTCACTTCCCAAGCTCTCTCATCCACAACAGACTGCATACTTGCCCCTCTTTCCAAAACTCTTGCATTCACCTCCCTACCATCCCCATCAATAAACAAATTAAGCAACCATGGAGACATCACACACCCCTGCCGCAAGCCTACATTCACTGAGAACCAGTCACTTTCCTCTCTTCCTACACGTACACATGCCTTTTATCCTCGATAGAAACTTTTCACTGCTTCTAACAACTTGCCTCCCACACCATATATTCTTCATACCTTCCACAGAACATCTCTATCAACTCTATCATATGCCTTCTCCAGATCCATAAATGCTACATACAAATCCATTTGCTTTTCTAAGTATTTCTCATATACATTCTTCAAAGCAAACACCTGATCCACACATCCTCTACCACCTCTGAAACCACATTGCTCTTCCCCAATCGGATGCTCTGTACATGCCTTCACCCTCTCAATCAATACCCTCCCATATAATTTCCCGGGAATATTCATCAAACTTATACCTCTGCAATTTGAGCACTCACATTTGTCCCCTTTGCCTTTGTACAATGGCACTATGCAAGCATTCCGCCATTCCTCAGGCATCTCACCATGAATCATACATAAATGAAATAACCTTACCAACGATTCAACGATACAGTCACCCCCTTTTCTAAAAAATTGCATTGCAATGCTATCCAAACCCGCTGCCTTGCCGGCTTTCATCTTCCGCAAAGCTTTTACTACCTCTTTTTTGTTTACCAAATGATCCTCCCTAACCCTCTCACTTTGCACACCACCTCGACCAAAACACACTATATCTGCCACTCTATCATCAAACACATTCTACAAACCTTCAAAATACTCACTCCATCTCCTTCTTACATTACCCATTAGCCCACTTCACTGAAGTTCCTATTTGTTCCCCTGTCTTACGCACTTTTTGTACCTCCTTCCAAAACATCTTTTTATAATCACTAAAATTTAATGATGCTATCTCACCCCAGTTCTCATTTGCCCTCTTTTTCACCTCCTGCACCTTTCTCTTGACCTCCTGCCTCTTTCTTTTGTACATCTCCCACTCATTTTCATTTTTCCCTGCAAAAATCGTCCAAATGCCTCTCTCTTCTCTCTCACTAATAAACTTACTGGTCCATCCCACCACTCACTACCCTTTCTAATCAACCAACCTCCCACGCTTCTCATGCCACAAGCATCTTCTGCGCAAGCCATCACTGCTTCCCTAAATACATTCCATTCCTCCCCCACTCCCCTTACATCCTTTGTTCTCACCTTTTTTCCATTCTGTACTCAGTTTCTCCTGGTACTTCCTCACACAAGTCTCCTTCCCAAGCTCACTTACTCTCACCATTCTCTTCACCCCAACTATCTTCTTTTCTGAAAACCTCTACAAATCTTTACATTCGCCTCCAGAAGATAATGATCAGACATCCCTCCAGTTGCACCTCTCAGCACATTAACATCCAAAAGTCTCTCTTTCGCGCTTATCAATTAACACGTAATCCAATAACGCTCTCTGGCCATCTCTCCTACTTACATACGTATGCTTATGTATATCTCTATTTTAAAACCAGGTATTACCAATCACCAGTCCTTTTTCAGCACATAAATCTACAAGCTTTTCACCATATCCATTTACAACACTGAACACCCCATGTATACCAATTATTCCCTCAACTGCCATATTACTCAACTTTGCATGTAAATCACCCATCACTATAACCCAGTCTTGTGCACCAAAACCACTAACACACTCATTCAGCTGCTCCCAAAACACTTGCCTCTCATGATCTTTCTTCTCATGCCCAGGTGCATATGCACCAATAATCACCCATCTCTATCAATCAACTTTCAGTTTTACCCATATTGATCGAGAATTTACTTTCTTACATTCTATCACATACTCCCACAACTCCTGTTTCAGGAGTACTGCTACGCCTTCCCTTGCTCTTGTCCTCTCACTAACCACTGACGTCACTCCCAAGACATTCCCAAACCACTCTTCCCCTTTACCCTTGAGCTTCGTTTCACTCAGAGCCAAAACATCCAGGTTCCTTTCCTCAAACATACTACCTATCTCTCCTTTTTTCTCATCTTGGTTACATCCACACACATTAGGCCCCCCAATCTAAGCCTCCGAGGAGGATGGACACTCCCCGCGTGACTCCTTCTTCTGTTTCCCCTTTTAGAAAGTTAAGATACAAGGAGGGGAGGGTTTCTAGCCCCCCGCTTACGTGCCCTTTAGTCGCCTTCTACGACACGTGAGGAATGCGTGGGAAGTATTCTCTCTCCCTAATCCCCAGGGATATATATATATACATATATATATATATATATATATATATATATATATATATATATATATATATATATATATATATATATATATATATATATATATATATATATATATACATATATGTATATGGAATGTGTATAATGTATATGAATAGAATTTTAACCCATATATACATAAGACTTCACTACACCCCTTGGTGGGCCCGAGTTACGATCTGGCCTCGGTCTCAGGTGGTCACAGGGAGTAGAGACACTTTCAGGATGTTCATCAGGTTTACACGTTAATGAGGTCATATGAGTCTTGATAGATGAACCTCCTTCCTGTAATTATAATTTTTTACGGTTTACATTAATCTTCACTCTCATACCAGTCGTTGTTACATACTTTGGTATATTACGTTTTGCTCGTATGAAAACTTTACCTTGTCCATGACGTGGCTTCCTCCAGCACCACACGTTAGTGGAGCAGCGTCGAACACTTATGGTTCTTTTTTCATGGCAATCGTCATCCATATTGTTGTATATGGCCTGGTCTTCACTCTTGCAACAGTCGTCCATATTTCTGTGTATGGCCAGGTCTTCACTCTTGCAACGGTCATCCATATTGTTTTGTATGGCCAGGTCTTGACTCTTGCAACGGTCATCCATATTGTTGTGTATGGCCAGGTCTTCACTCTGGCAATGGTCATCCATATTGTTTTGTATAGCCAGGTCTTCACTCTTGCAACGGTCATCCATATTGTTGTGTATGGCCAGGTCTTCACTCTGGCAATGGTCATCCATATTGTTTTGTATAGCCAGGTCTTCACTCTGGCAGCAGTCGTCCATATTGTTGTGTATGGCCAGGTTTTCACTTTTGCAACGGTCATCCATATTGTTGAGTATTTAGTCGTATTATAACCTACCAAGTAAATCGTTATTTTTCATGAGATGTTGATAATAAAGATGAAAAACAGATTTTGTAGTCACTTCACTTGACTATGAGGTAAAGGTAAAGATTATTCATCTAAAATCTTCAGATTGAGAGTTATGGAATATTTTTATGAATATCTTGAAGCTGCAGTTTGGTTCATCGACCCAGAAGTGATCACGTCGGTAGTGAATAATATGTTATCAGTGTCTTACATGACTGACGTCTGACTGATGCTAACGCCTCTCATATACACTTGTACACGCACACACACACATACACACACACACACACACACACACACACACACACACACACACACACTCACACACATTCACATACACACACAAACACACACACACACACACACACACACACACACTCACACACATTCACATACACACACAAACACACACACACACACACACACACACACACACACACACACACACACACTCACACACATTCACATACACACACAAACACACACACACACACACACACACACACACACACACACACACACACACACACACACACACACACACACACGGGCCTGCTCGGTGTATTCGTTAGCTTTGCTGATTATGAGCCAGTGTGGGGCCTCCCTGGTCCATGGGCTTAAGTGGGTTCAAGCCTTGGGCGCGGCATTTGCCTCACACTCCATGAAGATGTTCATCCCCCCCTCGGAGCTGCTCTATATAATGGTACATGGCTGGTTTTGTGTGTATGTGTGTGTGTGTATGTTGTGTGTGTGTGTGTATGTGTGTGTGTGTGTATGTGTGGGTGTGTGTATGTGTGTGTGTGTGTGTGTGTGTGTGTGTGTGTGTGTGTGTGTGTGTGTGTGTGTGTGTGTGTGTGTGTGTGTGTGTGTGTGTGTGTGTGTGTGTGTGTGTGTGTGTGTGTGTGTGTGTGTGTGTGTGTGTGTGTGTGTGTGTGTGTGTGTGTGTGTGTGTGTGTGTGTGTGTGTGTGTGTGTGTGTGTGTGTGTGTGTGTGTGTGTGTGTGTGTGTGTGTGTGTGTGTGTGTGTGTGTGTGTGTGTGTGTGTGTGTGTGTGTGTGTGTGTGTGTGTGTGTGTGTGTGTGTGTGTGTGTGTGTGTGTGTGTGTGTGTGTGTGTGTGTGTGTGTGTGTGTGTGTGTGTGTGTGTGTGTGTGTGTGTGTGTGTGTGTGTGTGTGTGTGTGTGTGTGTGTGTGTGTGTGTGTGTGTGTGTGTGTGTGTGTGTGTGTGTGTGTGTGTGTGTGTGTGTGTGTGTGTGTGTGTGTGTGTGTGTGTGTGTGTGTGTGTGTGTGTGTGTGTGTGTGTGTGTGTGTGTGTGTGTGTGTGTGTGTGTGTGTGTGTGTGTGTGTGTGTGTGTGTGTGTGTGTGTGTGTGTGTGTGTGTGTGTGTGTGTGTGTGTGTGTGTGTGTGTGTGTGTGTGTGTGTGTGTGTGTGTGTGTGTGTGTGTGTGTGTGTGTGTGTGTGTGTGTGTGTGTGTGTGTGTGTGTGTGTGTGTGTGTGTGTGTGTGTGTGTGTGTGTGTGTGTGTGTGTGTGTGTGTGTGTGTGTGTGTGTGTGTGTGTGTGTGTGTGTGTGTGTGTGTGTGTGTGTGTGTGTGTGTGTGTGTGTGTGTGTGTGTGTGTGTGTGTGTGTGTGTGTGTGTGTGTGTGTGTGTGTGTGTGTATGTGTGTGTGTGTGTGTGTGTGTGTGTGTGTGTGTGTGTGTGTGTGTGTGTGTGTGTGTGTGTGTGTGTGTGTGTGTGTGTGTGTGTGTGTGTGTGTGTGTGTTGTGTGTGTGTGTGTGTGTGTGTGTGTGTGTGTGTGTGTGTGTGTGTGTGTGTGTGTGTGTGTGTGTTTGCACTTACATTTTTATGTATAAAGATAAAGACATGGTAAATATATATGCAAGATAAGAGACGGTGCAACACGAGTGCAAAACTCTCTCCCCTTGTTACATAAATATATATTAATCGCAAAAATACGACGCACACACATACACCCACATACAGACATACACACGACTGCGGGCGGCCATAGAATACAGAGACTCAATACAGGTGTTTACAAAATGTGCCGACAAATAAGGTCATAAAGTCGATCTATGAACCTGCTTCCTGTCATAATATGTTCCCACTGTTCCCAGTAGGTCCTTAGAAAATGCTCTTTACGTACGTGAGGCACAAACCTGAAGATGGTGTATCTTTGAGGAAATCATAAGTTAGATAATCATATGGACAAGATGGGAAGACTACAACAATATACACGTACAATGGTGGCTGAACTGTCGGGTCTTGGCTATGGGGAGAGGTTGGCAACACTGGCAGTTACCTTCCCCACAAACCAGAAGGGAAAGAAGCGTCCTTATCTTGGCTTACACGATTTTGAACCCACTGAACGAGATGGATGATGAGAGCATTTCCTAAGGTGGGTTGGACTGGACCAGAAGACATGGATGGACACATATGAAAGAAACAGTGAAAAGGAAATAAACAATATTTTCCAGTTATATGATAACTGACAGATGGAGTTCATTACACAAGAATGTTTAGTGCATAGGGAACAGCGAAACTGATCGTTCTCAAATATAAGCGAGGCAAATATTTGTGTTGATGGCCGGAGCAATATGAGTATTTCCTCACATCCCGTAGATACAAACACACACACACACACACACACACACACACACACACAGAGGACAGGGTGGCTCTGGGTCGTAAGAACCATCAATAAGATGGATATGATAGTTCACTGTTCATTTTCACAGGACAGGAAGCATCACCTCAGTTATCAGGTTTCTTCCAGTAATGCTGGTTATTTGTTCACTGTATTAAGAACTCAAGCTTTTATTTGCCTCTTAAGTAAGGCTCTCCTTCCATTACTTCATTTACAATGCTAAGAAACTCATGCTTTTGTTTCCTTCACAGTAAAGGCGCTCATGTTATTATTGTATTCACTGTGTTAAGACTAATATGATATCATTTCATTCTCTATATCAAGGACGTCATATTGTTACTTACTTCACTATAGTAAAGGCTTCATGTTTTATTTCATTCATTATGTTAATACCCTAGTGCAAGTATTCATTCACTATGTTAAGTCCCTCATGCTTTCATTTCATACATTACACTAAGGGCCTCATGCTATCAGTTCATTCACTTTGTTAAGTCCCTCATGCCATCATTCATTGAATACCTCATTCTGTTATTTCATTCATCACGTTAAGGATCTTTTGCTCTTATTTCACTTACTTCGATAAGGACTTCATGTGGTTGAGACACTGTGTCTCAGGCTTCAGCTCCTGCTGACACTACAGGGATTCATAACCCAATATATCAAGGATTTTACATAGATATTCTGCTCTCTCTCTCTCTCTCTCTCTCTCTCTCTCTCTCTCTCTCTCTCTCTCTCTCTCTCTCTCTCTCTCTCTCTCTCTCTCTCTCTCTCTCTCTCTCTCTCTCTCTCTCTCTCTCTCTCTCTCTCTTTCAAGCGTTCATGTACTTTTCACTTACTACTCCCCAACTGGCGTGATGATGCCAACTCAACTTCGACAATCAGTGGCCTCAAGACACCAGCTTCGTTAATCAGCGTCCCAAGACACCAGCTTCGTTACTCAGTGGCCCAAGAAACCAACTCGATAATCAGTCGCTCAAGACACCGGCTTCATTAATCAGTGGACCAAGACACCAGCTTCATTAATCTGTAGCCCAAGACACCAGCATCGATAATCAGTGGCCCAAGACATTAGCCTTGTCAATCAATGGTCCAAGACACAGCCTTTTCCAATCAGTGGCCCAGGACACCAGCTTCGACCAATCAGTGGCCCAAAGTGCAATCTTGAATCGATCACCTCAGCAGCTGTGGGTTGGCGTGCCACCTCCCAGAATGACCCGGTTGACGAGGACCTGCTCGGAACGGAGGCGTTGCTGGCAGGGCTTCAGGGAACCACATTTTCTTTAAATGAGACGTCCAGGGAACTTCCATGTGCCTCAGGAGAGGTGAATTAGTTTTGGAAGACCAAAGTTTATTTTTCTCCAATTCACGTGTACTCTGATTTTCCAAACAGGAAAACGATCTTGTGTGTTATTTCCCTTTGTCTTCTTTAATCTATCGTTAATTGTATCTATCTATATATCTGTCTATCTATCTACCTGAATATATATATATATATATATATATATATATATATATATATATATATATATATATATATATATATATATTTTTTTTTTTTTATTATACTTTGTCGCTGTCTCCCGCGTTTGCGAGGTAGCGCAAGTAAACAGACGAAAGAAATGGCCCCCCCCCCCC
>NC_092261.1:21519026-21529026 GCF_036320965.1 Panulirus ornatus
AAAGTGCACATTTGTCATGTGGAAAAGAAAGGGAACTGTATAGAAATTTTGACAAAACTATTCAATTTATGTAGACCCTTCTCTGGTATTAATGTTACAATTCTTTGTGTATTGTATCATAGAAGATTCAATTATATTTCTCGTGGTAAAGAAGTCTCTGTTAATAACTGAATTGGCATAACGCCAGTCAATACAATGGTCATGATTTGAAATTGATTAAACCAAATATTTGATTTTTATCCTGTTTTTATACTATATCTAGATTGCTTATGTCTAACATAAAGATGCTTACCAGTCTGCTAACATAAACGTGCTACAATTTTTACAAGATATTGTGTAAATACTGCATGCAGAGATTTTTGGTGAGTTTTTGATTAAGGTATTCTTTACATTATTGTTTTTGCTGAAGGCTACATTTACATTAAAAGATCTACGCAACCTGGAAGGTAATGTAAAATCATTACTAAAAGGAAAACTAAAAGATTCTTGTTATCCAGGAGAAGTTTGGGTTTAACTCTATAAAATGAATTCTTTGACAACCTCAGGAATTTATCAATGAAAGATCTAGGGTACTTTAACTTAGATCCAATAGAATATTTCTTCTCAAATACATCAATACATTTCGGACTGCATATACATAATGTAATGCCCTAAGAACAAAGATTGATAAGTTTTCTGAATGTGCTAAACTGAAACATGTTTCTCTCCTATGGATCATGCAATATAAAAATGGTAACATACAGTTCTTTTCCACTTTCACGGTAAAGTTGATAGAATGTACTAAATTGTTAAGAAAGCGGAGAAATGCTTGTAAATTTTCGTTTGTTGGCCAAATGCAAAAAACACTACCAACATACCTAAGCCAAACTGCCTAAGAGGGTAAAATATCCCTTAGTAATTTTGTCCTATAGAATTCCATGTAGAGATTACTTGAAACTAGTGGACGAGGGTTACCTATCGCTATACCGAATTTCTGAGCATAATATTCTCCATCAAACTGAACTACACAGTCCTTTTTACACATTTTTATCATTTCAATAAGCACAGGATTTGAAACAGGTGAATCAAGATTTTTCTAGACATCAACCAAATATTCTAAAAGGTCATCAAATGGAACCCTTGCGAACAAGGATGAAACATCAAATTTTACTAATTTGAAATCAAAGTCAAAAATGATATTAAGCTTCTCAACTAAATCTTAATCGTTCATGATATTAGATTTGATATCTTACCCACTAATAGGCTTAATAAAAAAGAATAAACATTTTGATAACTTATATGCGATGGAGCCCAATGAACTCACTTTGAGTTTTGCTGGAAAATTTGACTTATGTGCTTTGATAAGTCCATACTTATATGGCAATGAAGAGGATAATGATGAAAAAAGAAAATATGACAGACTTGATGCCAGACCCGAACACCACCAACCTGGACATCACCATCTGGTAAAGCTTGTTTACCTATGACGTCTTAGCTACCTCTCTTCCTTGTAAATCAAATAACTGTCGTACATCTTCTATCTTACTCTTGTATATCCCCTGGCGATGTGATCATTACACGAAAAGGCCACATTCGCTCACACTTAGTCTGTAGTTGTCACGTGTAATGGACCGAAACCATAGCTCCCTATCCACATCCAGGCCACACAGGTCTTTCCATGGTATACCACAGACGCTTCATATGACCTGGTTCATTCCACTGACAGCA
Source organism: Panulirus ornatus (assembly GCF_036320965.1). Taxonomy (NCBI): domain Eukaryota; kingdom Metazoa; phylum Arthropoda; class Malacostraca; order Decapoda; family Palinuridae; genus Panulirus; species Panulirus ornatus. Next base: position 21,520,734 of record NC_092261.1, read on the forward strand.
CATCGACTCCGGTATAACACATCGCTCCGATTCATTCTAATCCTTCCATGCTTTCACTCTCCAGTATGTTCAGGCCCTGATCGCTCAAAATCTTTTTCACTCCATCCTTTCACCTCCAATTTGGTCTCCTATTTCTCCTCGTTCCCTCTACCTCTGACATTGTAAATATTTCCTCATTCACTCTCTCCATGTGACCAAACCATTTCAAAACACCCTCTTCAGCTCCCTCAACCACACTCTTTTTGATACCACACATCTCTCTTACCCTTTCATTACTTGCTAGACCAAACCACCTCGAACCACATATTGTTCTCGAACATTTCATTTCCAACACATCCACCCTCCTCCACACGACCCTATCTGTAGCCCATGCCTCACAACCATATAACATTGTTGGAACCACTATTCCTTCAAACATACCCATTTTTGATCTCAGAATTAATGTTCTCGTCGCATACACATTCTTCAACGCTTCCAGAACATTCGCACCCTCCCCCACCCTATGACTCACTTCCGCTTCCCTGGTTCCATCCGCTGATAAATCCACTCCCGGATATCTAAATCACTTCACTTCCTCCAGTTTCCTTCTATTCAAACTTACCTCCCAATTGATTTGTCCCTCAACTCTAATAAACCTAATAACCTTGTTCTTATTCACGATTACTCTCAGCGTTCTTATTTCAAACACTTTACCAAGCTCAGTCACTAACTTCTGTAGGTTCTTACTCGAATCAGCCACCAGCGCTATATCATTAGCGAACAACAACTGACTCACTTCCCAAGCCCCTTTCTCCATAACTTTTGCATTCACCTCCCTAACAACCCCATTCCATCCATAAGCAAATTGAACAACCATGGAGACATCACGCACTCCGATATTCACTGGTAGCCAATCACTTTCCTCTCTTCATACTCGTACACATGCTGTACATCCATGATAAAAACGTTTAACTACCTCTAGCAACTTACCTCCCACACCATATACTCTTGATACCTTCCACAAAGCATCTCTATCAACCCCATCATATGCCTTCTCTAGATCCATATATGTTACATACAAATCCATCTGTTTTTCTAAGTATTTCTCACATACATTCTTCAAAGCAAACACCTGATCCATACATCCTCTACCACTTCTGAAATCATAGTGCTATTTCCAAATATGATGCGCTGTACATGCCTTTACCCTCTCAGTCAATACCCTCCCATATAATTTCCCAAGAATACTCAACAAAATTATACCTCTGAAATTTGAACACTCACCTTTATCCCCTTTGCCTTTGTACAATGGCACAATGCATGCATTTCGCCAATCCTTAGGAACTCCATCATAAACCATATATGCATTGAATATCCTTACCAACCAGTCAACAACACGGTCAACCCCCTTTTTAAAAAATTCCACTACAATACCCTCCAAACCAGCCGCCAAGCCGGCGATCATCCTCAGCAAAGCCTTCACTACCTCTTCTCTGTTTGCCAAATCATTCTCCCTGACCCACTCACTTCGCACACCACCTCGACCAAAACAGCCTATATCTGCCACTCTATCATCAAAAACATTTAATAAATCTTCAAAATACACATTCCATCCCTTTCTAACTTCACCACTACTTGTTATTACCTCCCATCAGCCCCCTTCACCAATGTCCCTATTTGTTTTCTTGTCTTACACACTTTATTTACCTCCTTCCAAAACATATTTTTATTCTCCTTAAAATTTAATGATACTCTCTCACTCCAACTCTCATTTCCCCTCTTTTTCACATCTTGCACCTTTCTCTTGACGTCCTGCCTCTTTCTTTTATACATATCCCAGTCATTTGCACTACTTCCCTGCAAAAATTGTCTAAATGCCTCTATCTTCCATTTCACAAACAATCTTACTTCTTCATCCCACCACACACTACCCTTTCTAATCTACCCACCATACACCTTTCTCATATCAAAATCATCTTTTGCGCAAGCCATCACTACTTCCCTAAATACATCTCATTCCTCCCCCACCAACCTTATGTCATTTGCTCTCACCTTTTGCCCTACTGCACTCAATCTCTCCTGGTACTTCCCCTATCCCTTGGGATACCAGGCACCACAAAATTTTCCATGGTTTACCCTAGACGCTTCACATGCTCTGGTTCAATCCATTTACAGAACGTCGACCTCGGTATACCACATCGTTCCAATTCACTCTATTCCTTGCACGCCTTTAACACTCCTGCATGTTCAGGCCCCGATCGTTCAAAATCTTTTTCACTCCATCCTTCCACCTCCATTGGTCTCAAACTTTTCGTTCCCTCCACCTCTGACACATATATCATCTTCGTCGATCTTTTCTTACTCATTCTCTCTATGTGAACAAACCATTTCAATACACCCTCTTCTGCTCTCTCAACGACACTCTTTTTATTACAACACATCTCTCTTACCCTTTCGTTACTTACTCGATCAACCGATCTCACCACATATTGTCCTCAAACATCTCATTGCCAACACATAGACCCCCCTCCGCACAACTCTACCTATAGCCCACGCCTCTCAACCATACAAAATTGTTGGAACCACTATTCTTTCAAACATACCCATTTTTGTTTTCCGGGGTAATGTTCTCGTCTTCCACACATTTTTCAACGCACCCAGAACTTTCGCCCTCTCCCCACCCTGTGACTCACTTCCGCTTCTATGGTTCCACCTGCTGCCAAACTCATTCCCAGATATCTAAAACACTTCACTTCCTCCAGTTTTTCTCCATTCAAACTTACCTCCCAATTAATTTCTCCCTCAACCCTACAATACCTAATAACCTTATTCATATTCACATTTACTCTCAGCTTTCTTCTTTTACACACTTTAGCAAACTCAGTCACCAGTTTCTGCAGTTTCTCACCCGAATCAGCCACGAGAGCTATATCATTAGCAAACAACAACTGACTCACTTCCCAAGCCCTCTCATCCACAACGGACTGCATACTTGCATGCCCCTCTCTCCAAAACTCTTGCATTCACCTCCCTAACCCCTTCTATAAACAAATTAGATAACCATCGAGACATCACGCACCCCTGGCGAAAAACCAACATTCACTGAGAACCAATCACTTTCCTTCTTATTCGTACACATGCCTTACATCCTCGATAAAAACTTTTCACTGCTTCTAGCAACTTTCCTCCCACACCATATATTCTTAATACCTTCCACGGAGCATCTCTATCAACTCTATCATATGCCTTCTCCAGATCCATAAATGCTACATACAAATCCATTGGCTTTTCTAAATATTTCTCACATACATTCTTCAAAGCAAACACCTGATCCACTCATCCTCTACCACTTTTGAAATCACGCTCTTCCCCAGTCTGATACTCTGAACATGCTTTCACCCTCTCAGTCAATACCCTCCCATATAATTTCCCAGAAAAAATCAACAAACTTATATCTCTATTACTTGAACATTCACCTTTATCCCTTTGCCTATGTACAATAGACCTATGCATGCATTCCGCCAATCCTCAGGCACCTCATTATGAGTCATGCATACATTAAATATCCTTACCAATCAGTCAACATAAGAGTCACCCCTTTTGTAATAAGTTCCACTGCAATACCATCCAATCCCGCTGCCTTGCCGGCTTTCATCTTCCGCAGATCTTTCACTAACTCTTCTCTGTATCCTAAATCATTCTCCCTAACCCTCTCACTTCGCACACCACCTCGACCAAAGCGCCCTATATCTTCCACTCCATCATCTAACATATTCAACAAACCTTCAAAATACTCACTCCATCTCCTCCTCACATCACCACTAATTGTTTTTGCTTCCCCATGAGCCCCCTTCACCGATGTTCCTATTTATTCTCTTGTCTTACGCACTTTATTCACTTCACTCCAAAACCTCTTTTTATTCTCCCTAATATCTAATCATACTCTCTCACCCCAAATCTCATTTGCCCTCTTCTTCACCTTTTGCACCTTCCTCATGACCTCCTGCCTCTTTCTTTTATTAATATACCACTCATTTGTACTTTTTCCCTGCAGAAAATAACCAAATGGCTCTCTCTTCTCTTTCACTAACAATCTGAATTCTTCAACTCACCACTCACTACCCTTTCTAATCAGCCCATCTCCCTCGCTTCTCATGCCACAAGCATCTTTTGTACAAGCCATCGCTGCTTCCTTAAATACATCCCATTCCTATCCCACTCCCTATACGTCCTTTGCTCTCACCTTTTACCATTCTGCACTTAGTCACTTCTTGTATTTCTTCGCACATGTCTCCTTCCCAAGCTCACTTACTCTCACCACTTTCTCCACCCCAACATTCTCTCTTCTTTTATGAAAACCCCCTACAAATCTTCACCTTCGCCTCCACAAGATAATGATCAGACATCTCTCCAGTTGCACCTCTCAGCACATTAACATCCAAAAGTCTCTCTTTCACGTGCTTATCAATTAAAATGTAATCCAATAACGCTCTCTGGCCATCTCTCCTACTTACATAAGTATATATATGTATATCTTCCTTTTTAAACCAAGGTATTCCGAATCACAAGTCCTTCTTCAGCACACAAATCTACAAGCTCTTCACCATTTCCTGTTACCACTCTAAACTCCCCATATACACCAATTATTCCTTCAACTGCCACACTACTCACCTTTGCTTTCATATCATCCATCACTATAATCCAATCTCGTGCATCAAAACTACTAACACACTCACTCAGCTGCTCCCCAAACACTTGTCTCTCATGAAGTTTCTTCTCAATCACAGGTGCATAGGCACCAGTAATCACCCATCTCTCTCCATCCACTTTCAGTTTTACCCATATCAGTCTAGAGTTTATCTTTTTACACTCTATCACATACTCCCACAACTCCTGTTTCAGCAGTAGTGCTACTCCTTCCTTCGCTCTTGTCCTCTCACCAACCCCTGACTTTACTTCCAAAACATTCCCAAACCACTCTTCCCCTTTATCCTTGAGCTTCGTTCCGCTCAGAGCCAAGACATCCAGGTTCCTTTCCTCAAACATACTACTTATCTCTCATTTTTTCTCATGGATGTGCTGGAAATGAGACGTTTGAGGACAATATGTGGTGTGAGGTGGTTTGATCGAGTAAGTAATGTAAGGGTAAAAAGAGTGTGGTTGAGAGAGCAGAAGAGGGTGTTTTGAAATGGTTTGGTCACATGGAGAGAATGAGTGAGGAAAGATTGACCAAGAGGATATATGTGTCAGAGGTGGAGTGAACGAGGAGAAGTGGGAGACCAAATTGGAGGTGGAAAGATGAAGTGAAAAAGATTTTGAGTGATCGGGGCCTGAACATGCAGGAGGGTGAAAGGCGTGCAAGAAATAGAGTGAATTGCAACGATGTGGTATACCGGGGTCGACATGCTGTCAATGGATTGAACCAGGGCATGTGAAGCGTCTGGTGTAAACCATCGAAAGTTCTGTGGGGCCTGGATGTGGAAAGGGAGCTGTGTCTTCGGTGCATTATTACATGACACCTAGAGTCTGAGTGTGAACGAATGGGGTCTTTGTTGTCGTTTCCTAGCGCTACCTCACACACATGAGGGGGCAGAGGGTTCTTATTCCATGTGTGGCGGGGTGGCGATGGGAATGAATAAAGGCAGACGGTATGAATTATGTACATGTATATATATGTATATGTCTGTGTGTGTATATATATGTATACATTGAGATGTATGGGTATGTATATTTGCGTGTGTGGACGAGTATGTATATGCATGCAAATGAATGGGAGATGTATGAAATGAAAGTGGCAGGACGTAAAGAGAAAGGTACACGAGGTGAAAAAGAGAGCAAATGAGAGTCTGGGTGAGAGGATATCATTAGATCTTAGGGAGAATAAAAAGATGTTTTGGAAGGAGGTAAATAAAGTGCGTAAGACAAGGGAATCAATAGAAACTTCAGTGAAGGAGGCAAATGTGGAGGTGATAACAAGTAGTGGTGATGTGAGAAGGAAATGGAGTGAGTATTTTTGATGATAGAGTGGCAGATATGGGGTGTTTTGGTCGAAGTGTTGTGCAAAGTGAGAGGGTAAGGGAGAATGGTTTGGTAAAAAGAGAAGAGGTAGTAAAGCTTTGCGGAAGATGAAAGCCGGCAAGACTGCGGGTTTGGATGGTATTGCAGTGGAATTTATTGAAAGAGGTAGTGACTGTATTGTTGACTGGTTGGTAAGGTTATTTAATGTATGTATGACTCAAGGTAAAGTGCCTGAGGATTGGCGGAATGCTTGAATAGTGCCATTGTACAAAGGCAAAGGGGATAAAAGTGAGTGCTCAAATTACAGAGGTATAAGTTTGTTGAGTATTCCTGGGAAATTATATGGGAGAGTATTGATTCAGAGGGTGAAGGGAGGTATATAGCATCATATTGGGGAAGAGCAGTGTGGTTTCAGAAGTGGTAGAGGATGTGTGGGTCAGGTGTTTGCTTTGAAGAAAGTATATGAGAAATAGTTAGAGAAGCAAATGGATTTGTATGTAGCATTTGTGGATCTGGAGAAGGCATATGATAGAGTTGATAGAGATACTCTGTGGAAGGTATTAAGAATATATGGTGTGGGAGGCAAGTTGTCAGAAGCAGTGAAAAGTTTTTATTGACGATGTAAGGCATGTTTACGTGTTGGAAGAGAGGAAAGTGATTGATTCCCAGTGAATGTAGGTTTGCGGCAGGGGTGTGTGATGTCTCCGTGGTTGTTTATTGTGTTTATGGATGGGGTTGTTAGCGGGATAAATGAAAGAGTTTTGGAAAGAGGGGCAAGTATGCAGTCTGTTGTGGATGAGAGAGCTTGGGAAGTGAATCAGTTGTTGTTCGCTGATGCTACAGCGCTGGTGGATGATTCGTGTTAGAAACTGCAGAAGCTGGTGACTGAGTTTGGAAAAGTGTGTGAAAGAAGAAAGCTGAGGGTAAATATGAATAAAAGTAAGGTTATTAGGTAGAGTAGGGTTGAGGGACAAGTCAATTAGGAGATAAGTTTGAATGGAGAAAAACTGGAGGAAGTGAAGTGTTTTAGATATCTGGGAGGGGATTTGGCAGCGGATGGAACCATGGAAGCGGAAGTGAATCATAGGGTGGGGGAGGGGCGAAAGTTCTGGGAGCGTTGAAGAATGTGTGGAAGTCGAGAACATCATCTCGGAAAGCAAAAATGGGTATGTTTGAAGGAATAGTGGTTCCAACAATTTTATATTGTTGCGAGGCGTGGGCTACAGATAAAGTTGTGAGGAGGAGGGTGGATGTGCTGGAAATGTGAAGTTTGGGGACAATATATGGTGTGAGGTGGTTCGATCGATTAAGTAATGATAGGGTAAGAGAGATGTGTGGTAATGTAAAGAGTGTGGTTGAGAGAGCAGAAGAGGGTGTTTTGAAATGGTTTGGTCACATGGAGAGAATGAGTGAGGAAATATTGACCAAGAGGATATATGTGTCAGAGGTGGAGTGTACGAGGAGAAGTGGAAGACCAAATTGGAAGTGGAAAGATGGAGTGAAAAAGATTTTGAGTGATCGGGGCCTGAACATGCAGGAGGGTGAAAGGCTTGCAAGGAATAGAGTGAATTAGAACGATATGGTATACCGGGATCGACGTGCTGTCAATGGATTGAACCAGGGCATGTGAAGCGACTGGGGTAAACCATGGAAAGTTCTATGGGGCCTGGATGTGGAAAGGGAGCTGTGGTTTCGGTACAATATTACATGACGATTAGTGACTGAGTGTGAACGAATGTGGCCTTTGTTGTCTTTTCCTAGCGATACCTCACACATATGATGGGGGAGGGGGTTTTTATTTCATGTCTAGCGAGGTGGCGATGGAAATGAATGAAGACAGACAGTATGAATTATGTATATGTATATATATGTATATGTCTGTGTGTGTATATATATATATATATATGTATACGTTGAGATGTATAGCTATGTATATTTGCGTGTGTGGACATGTATGTATATGCATGTGTATGTGGGTGGGTTGGGCCATTCTTTCGTCTGTTTCCTTGCGCTACCTCGCTAGCGCGGGAGACAGCGACAAAGGAAAATGAATAATAAATAAATATATATATATATATATATATATATATATATATATATATATATATATATATATATATATATATATATATATATATATATATATATATATATATATATATATATATATATATATATATATATATATATATATATATATATACCGTTGCCATCACGCCACATATGAATTGACAACCCCCTCCCCTTGCATGTGCACGAGGTAGCGCTAGGAAAAGACAACAAAGGCCACATTCGT
>NC_092261.1:21531526-21569117 GCF_036320965.1 Panulirus ornatus
TTTGAGGAAAGGAACCTGGATATTTTGGCTCTGAGTGAAACGAAGCTCAAGGGTAAAGGGGAAGAGTGGTTTGGAAATGTCTGGGGAGTGAAGTCAGGGGTTAGTGAGAGGACAAGAGCAAGGGAAGGAGTAGCAATACTCCTGAAACAGGAGTTGTGGGAGTATGTGATAGAATGTAAGAAAGTAAATTCTCGATTAATATGGGTAAAATTGAAAATTGATGGAGAGAGGTGGGTGATTATTGGTGCATATGCACCTGGGCATGAGAAGAAAGATCATGAGAGGCAAGTGTTTTGGGAGCAGCTAAATGAGTGTGTTAGCGGTTTTGATGCACGAGACCGGGTTATAGTGATGGGTGATTTGAATGCAAAGGTGAGTAATGTGACAGTTGAGGGAATAATTGGTATGCATGGGGTGTTCAGTGTTGTAAATGGAAATGGTGAAGAGCTTGTAGATTTATGTGCTGAAAAAGGACTGATGATTGGGAATACCTGGTTTAAAAAGCGAGATATACATAAGTATACTTATGTAAGTAGGAGAGATGGCCAGAGAGCGTTATTGGATTACGTGTTAATTGACAGGCGTGCGAAAGAGAGACTTTTGGATGTCAATGTGCTGAGAGGTGCAACTGGAGGGATGTCTGATCATTATCTTGTGGAGGCTAAGGTGAAGATTAGTATGGGTTTTCAGAAAAGAAGAGTGATTGTTGGGGTGAAGAAGGTGGTGAGAGTAAGTGAGCTTGGGAAGGAGACCTGTGTGAAGAAGTATCAGGAGAGACTGTGTACAGAATGGAAAAAGGTGAGAACAATGGAAGTAAGGGGAGTGGAGGAGGAATGGGATGTATTTAGGGAATCAGTGATGGATTGCGCAAAAGATGCTTGTGGCATGAGAAGAGTGGGAGGTGGGCTGTTTAGAAAGGGTAGTGAGTGGTGGGATGAAGAAGTAAGAGTATTAGTGAAAGAGAAGAGAGAGGCATTTGGACGATTTTTGCAGGGAAAAAATGCAATTGAGTGGGAGAAGTATAAAAGAAAGAGACAGGAGGTCAAGAGAAAGGTGCAAGAGGTGAAAAAAAGGGCAAATGAGAGTTGGGGTGAGAGACTATCAGTAAATTTTAGGGAGAATAAAAAGATGTTCTGGAAGGAGGTAAATAGGGTGCGTAAGACAAGGGAGCAAATGGGAACTTCAGTGAAGGGCGTAAATGGGGAGGTGATAACAAGTAGTGGTGATGTGAGAAGGAGATGGAATGAGTATTTTGAAGGTTTGTTGAATGTGTCTGATGACAGAGTGGCAGATATAGGGTGTTTGGGTCGAGGTGGTGTGCAAAGTGAGAGGGTTAGGGAAAATGATTTGGTAAACAGAGAAGAGGTAGTAAAAGCTTTGCGGAAGATGAAAGCCGGCAAGGCAGCAGGTTTGGATGGTATTGCAGTGGAATTTATTAAAAAAGGGGGTGACTGTATTGTTGACTGGTTGGTAAGGTTATTTAATGTATGTATGACTCATGGTGAGGTGCCTGAGGATTGGCGGAATGCGTGCATAGTGCCATTGTACAAAGGCAAAGGGGATAAGAGTGAGTGCTCAAATTACAGAGGTATAAGTTTGTTGAGTATTCCTGGTAAATTATATGGGAGGGTATTGATTGAGAGGGTGAAGGCATGTACAGAGCATCAGATTGGGGAAGAGCAGTGTGGTTTCAGAAGTGGTAGAGGATGTGTGGATCAGGTGTTTGCTTTGAAGAATGTATGTGAGAAATACTTAGAAAAGCAAATGGATTTGTATGTAGCATTTATGGATCTGGAGAAGGCATATGATAGAGTTGATAGAGATGCTCTGTGGAAGGTATTAAGAATATATGGTGTGGGAGGCAAGTTGTTAGAAGCAGTGAAAAGTTTTTATCGAGGATGTAAGGCATGTGTACGTGTAGGAAGAGAGGAAAGTGATTGGTTCTCAGTGAATGTAGGTTTGCGGCAGGGGTGTGTGATGTCTCCATGGTTGTTTAATTTGTTTATGGATGGGGTTGTTAGGGAGGTAAATGCAAGAGTCTTGGAAAGAGGGGCAAGTATGAAGTCTGTTGGGGATGAGAGAGCTTGGGAAGTGAGTCAGTTGTTGTTCGCTGATGATACAGCGCTGGTGGCGGATTCATGTGAGAAACTGCAGAAGCTGGTGACTGAGTTTGGTAAAGTGTGTGGAAGAAGAAAGTTAAGAGTAAATGTGAATAAGAGCAAGGTTATTAGGTACAGTAGGGTTGAGGGTCAAGTCAATTGGGAGGTGAGTTTGAATGGAGAAAAACTGGAGGAAGTGAAGTGTTTTAGATATCTGGGAGTGGATCTGTCAGCGGATGGAACCATGGAAGCGGAAGTGGATCATAGGGTGGGGGAGGGGGCGAAAATTTTGGGAGCCTTGAAAAATGTGTGGAAGTCGAGAACATTATCTCGGAAAGCAAAAATGGGTATGTTTGAAGGAATAGTGGTTCCAACAATGTTGTATGGTTGCGAGGCGTGGGCTATGGATAGAGTTGTGCGCAGGAGGATGGATGTGCTGGAAATGAGATGTTTGAGGACAATGTGTGGTGTGAGGTGGTTTGATCGAGTAAGTAACGTAAGGGTAAGAGAGATGTGTGGAAATAAAAAGAGCGTGGTTGAGAGAGCAGAAGAGGGTGTTTTGAAATGGTTTGGGCACATGGAGAGAATGAGTGAGGAAAGATTGACCAAGAGGATATATGTGTCGGATGGTGGAGGGAACGAGGAGAAGAGGGAGACCAAATTGGAGGTGGAAAGATGGAGTGAAAAGATTTTGTGTGATCGGGGCCTGAACATGCAGGAGGGTGAAAGGAGGGCAAGGAATAGAGTGAATTGGAGCGATGTGGTATACAGGGGTTGACGTGCTGTCAGTGGATTGAATCAAGCATCGTGAAAGCGTCCGCGGGGTAAACCATGGAAAGCTGTGTAGGTATGTATATTTGCGTGTGTGGACGTGTGTATGTACATGTGTATGGGGGGGTTGGGCCTTTTCTTTCGTCTGTTTCCTTGCGCTACCTCGCAAACGCGGGAGACAGCGACAAAGTATAAAAAAAAAATAAAAAAAATATTAATATAATATTTATATAGTATTTTATATATATATATATATATATATATATATAATATATATATAAATTATATATATATATATATATATATAACATACAAAGCTCCAACTGCCAGTTTCGAATATGGGACCCCTTGTGCAAGAGGCAGGCATGCTAACGCTAGGCTATTCAGCTGGCTATGTTTTCTGTTCGGACACAACCGATAGACCCCGTTGCTCACCATTGTGAGGACGATGGGTATTCGAGTACCTTAGTTTTTCGAAATAGTTGTTTCCTATTATACAAGTCCCTTAGCTAGCGGTTGGCATGCCTGCTTATTGCACAAGGGGTCCCAGGTTCGATCTGGTGCTGGTGCTTTTGTATGTTCTATGAAGGTGCGTGCAAGTTCATATACACTTATTCTTATATATATATATATATTATATTTTATTATATATATAATATATATATATATATATATATATCTATTTATATATATATAGTATATATTTATTTTTTTATTTTTTTTGCTTTGATCGCTGTCTCCGCGTTTGCGAGGTTAGCGGCAAGGAACAGAGAAAGAAATGGCCCAACACACCCCCATACACATGTATATACATACCACGTCCACACACGCAAATATACATACCATATACATCTCAATTTGTTACACATAAATATACACACAAGACAATTACATATATAAACATGTACATAATTCATACTGTCTGCCTTTTTTTTATTCCCATCGCCACACTCGCCACACATGGAATAACATCCCCCTCCCCCCTCATGTGTGCGAGGTAGCGCTAGGAAAAGGACAACAAAGGCCCCATTCGTTCACACTATGTCTTCTAGCTGTTCATGTAGATAATGCGAAACCCACAGCTCCTTTTCCACATCCAGGCACCAGAGAACTTTCCAGGTTTTTTCCATGTGTTTTTTGTGGACCTCTGGTGTTTGGCGGCATTAAGAAGCAGGCAAGAAATTATACGTGTTCCCTTTAAACGCACTCGGCTACACTGATTCTTTAATTGAAGCAGTTATACGGCCAGGGACAAAAGTTGTGAGTGGCAGGTGGGTAAGCCTGATTGTGTTATGAAGATCAACCATCAAAGAATCTTGTTGACCACACAACACCAATATTCGCATGCAGAAGCGATTGTAGAATGTGATGAGCTGCCTGGGCAACGAAGGCCGTGTCCTTCAAACTGCACCTTGGCGCAATACATGATGTCACACTGCAGCGAGGAGAGGATTCTTACACCACGTCTTCATGCCAGCAAGCTCCTCTACCATCCGCAGTCTAGTCGAAGAAACAGCGGCCACTGTGACTTGTGGAATGACGAGGTCGGAAGACCCACTACGACCGCAGCTATCGATGATCTGAGTTGTAATCAAGACCTGTAGTATGTTGAATCAGATGCTGTGAAAACTGTGATGAATTTTTGCGGGATGAAACAGAATCGTGATCAAGTGTTTGGACTGCACTTCTTTCCAGTTTTGTTGGTTTCATCGCATGATGAGCCCAGAAGACAGTTGGGTCGCCAAAGTAGGCAAGCATTATCTGGTGGGACGTCAAGCAGCTCAGTACCCACCGCTTGCAAGTTCTAGTGAGGATAGAAGACGTATGAGACGTTGCGAGACGGTGTGTGAGACTGGAACTTGTGTGTTTGATGATTCTAGAACACTGGAAGTAAAAAAGAACAGAAAAGCGCTGTTTGAAGAGACAAATTGAGTTGAGATGGCTACTGCTTGTTGAATCGCCTCTAAAGTTAAAAAAAAAAAAAAAAAAAAAAAAAAAAAAAAAAAAAAAAAAAAAAAAAAAAAAAAAAAAAAAAAAAAAAAAAAAAAAAAAAAAAAAAAAAAAAAAAAAAAAAGTGGCGTTCCTCAAATTTGGTGGATGATGTGAACTCAAATTTCCTCCAGTGGTAAAACAGTGAGTTAGTAATTCAGGGACTTTCCCACAATTGAGAACATATCATCATGTCAGGTTTTGTGGGCTGAGTAGGCGCTTATTATGTAAATTATTGTTGCCAAAACTATCTCAATAAATATCATCAGAAGATGTTGTGATTGATGAATGTTAAATATTGCAAGTGATATGAGAGATTTAACTATGTATAATGTTTTCTTTGTACATTAGCATATTACTGAGGAAGACGTGGCGTCAATGGATTGAATGAGGGGCATGTGAAAAGTGTCTTGGGTTATAAACCATTGGAAAGATCTGTGGGTGTATGGAAAGGGAGTATGTGTCTCGGCATTATTACATTGACAGCTAGAGACTGAGTGGAAAAGATTGGGGCCTTTGTTGTCTTTTCCTAGCGCTACCTAGCACCAAATGAGGGGGGAGGGGGATGTTATTCCATGTGTGGCGGAAGTAGCGATGGGAATGGATGTATTTAGGGAATCAGTGATGGATTGCGCAAAAGATGCTTGTGGCATGAGAAGAGTGGGAGGTGGGCTGTTTAGAAAGGGTAGTGAGTGGTGGGGATGAAGAAGTAAGAGTATTAGTGAAAGAGAAGAGAGAGGCATTTGGACGATTTTTGCAGGGAAAAAATGCAATTGAGTGGGAGAAGTATAAAAGAAAGAGACAGGAGGTCAAGAGAAAGGTGCAAGAGGTGAAAAAAAGGGCAAATGAGAGTTGGGGTGAGAGACTATCAGTAAATTTTAGGGAGAATAAAAAGATGTTCTGGAAGGAGGTAAATAGGGTGCGTAAGACAAGGGAGCAAATGGGAACTTCAGTGAAGGGCGTAAATGGGGAGGTGATAACAAGTAGTGGTGATGTGAGAAGGAGATGGAATGAGTATTTTGAAGGTTTGTTGAATGTGTCTGATGATAGAGTGGCAGATATAGGGTGTTTGGGTCGAGGTGGTGTGCAAAGTGAGAGGGTTAGGGAAAATGATTTGGTAAACAGAGAAGAGGTAGTAAAAGCTTTGCGGAAGATGAAAGCCGGCAAGGCAGCAGGTTTGGATGGTATTGCAGTGGAATTTATTAAAAAAGGGGGTGACTGTATTGTTGACTGGTTGGTAAGGTTATTTAATGTATGTATGACTCATGGTGAGGTGCCTGAGGATTGGCGGAATGCGTGCATAGTGCCATTGTACAAAGGCAAAGGGGATAAGAGTGAGTGCTCAAATTACAGAGGTATAAGTTTGTTGAGTATTCCTGGTAAATTATATGGGAGGGTATTGATTGAGAGGGTGAAGACATGTACAGAGCATCAGATTGGGGAAGAGCAGTGTGGTTTCAGAAGTGGTAGAGGATGTGTGGATCAGGTGTTTGCTTTGAAGAATGTATGTGAGAAATACTTAGAAAACCAAATGGATTTGTATGTAGCATTTATGGATCTGGAGAAGGCATATGATAGAGTTGATAGAGATGCTCTGTGGAAGGTATTAAGAATATATGGTGTGGGAGGCAAGTTGTTAGAAGCAGTGAAAAGTTTTTATCGAGGATGTAAGGCGTGTGTACGTGTAGGAAGAGAGGAAAGTGATTGGTTCTCAGTGAATGTAGGTTTGCGGCAGGGGTGTGTGATGTCTCCATGGTTGTTTAATTTGTTTATGGATGGGGTTGTTAGGGAGGTAAATGCAAGAGTCTTGGAAAGAGGGGCAAGTATGAAGTCTGTTGGGGATGAGAGAGCTTGGGAAGTGAGTCAGTTGTTGTTCGCTGATGATACAGCGCTGGTGGCGGATTCATGTGAGAAACTGCAGAAGCTGGTGACTGAGTTTGGTAAAGTGTGTGGAAGAAGAAAGTTAAGAGTAAATGTGAATAAGAGCAAGGTTATTAGGTACAGTAGGGTTGAGGGTCAAGTCAATTGGGAGGTGAGTTTGAATGGAGAAAAACTGGAGGAAGTGAAGTGTTTTAGATATCTGGGAGTGGATCTGTCAGCGGATGGAACCATGGAAGCGGAAGTGGATCATAGGGTGGGGGAGGGGGCGAAAATTTTGGGAGCCTTGAAAAATGTGTGGAAGTCGAGAACATTATCCCGGAAAGCAAAAATGGGTATGTTTGAAGGAATAGTAGTTCCAACAATGTTGTATGGTTGCGAGGCGTGGGCTATGGATAGAGTTGTGCGCAGGAGGATGGATGTGCTGGAAATGAGATGTTTGAGGACAATGTGTGGTGTGAGGTGGTTTGATCGAGTAAGTAACGTAAGGGTAAGAGAGATGTGTGGAAATAAAAAGAGCGTGGTTGAGAGAGCAGAAGAGGGTGTTTTGAAATGGTTTGGGCACATGGAGAGAATGAGTGAGGAAAGATTGACCAAGAGGATATATGTGTCGGAGGTGGAGGGAACGAGGAGAAGAGGGAGACCAAATTGGAGGTGGAAAGATGGAGTGAAAAGGATTTTGTGTGATCGGGGCCTGAACATGCAGGAGGGTGAAAGTGAGGGCAAGGAATAGAGTGAATTGGAGCGATGTGGTATACAGGGGTTGACGTGCTGTCAGTGGATTGAATCAAGGCATGTGAAGCGTCCGGGGTAAACCAAGGAAAGCTGTGTAGGTATGTATATTTGCGTGTGTGGACGTGTGTAAGTACATGTGTATGGGGGGGGTTGGGCCATTTCTTTCGTCTGTTTCCTTGCGCTACCTCGCAAACGCGGGAGACAGCGACAAAGTATAAAAAAAAAAAAAAAAAAATATATATATATATATATATATATAACATACAAAGCTCCAACAGCCAGTATCGAACCTGGGACCCCTTGTGCAAGAGGCAGGCATGCTAACCGCTAGGCTATCAGCTGGCTATGTGTTCTGTTCGGACACAACCGATAGACCCCGTTGCTCACCATTGTGAGACGAAGGGTATTCGAGTACTTAGTATTTCGAATAGTTGTTTCCTATTATACAGTCCCTTAGCCTAGCGGTTGGCATGCCTGCCTATTGCACAAGGGGTCCCAGGTTCGATCCTGGCTGTTGGAGCTTTGTATGTTCTATGAAGGTGCGCGTTCATATACACTTAATTCGTATATATATATATATATATATATATATATATATATATATATATATATATATATATATATATATATATATATATATATATATATTTATTTTTTATTTATTTTGCTTTGTCGCTGTCTCCCGCGTTTGCGAGGTAGCGCAAGGAAACAGACGAAAGAAATGGCCCAACACACCCCCATACACATGTATATACATACACGTCCACACACGCAAATATACATACCTATACATCTCAATGTACACATAAATATACACACACAGACATATACATATATACACATGTACATAATTCATACTGTCTGCCTTTATTTATTCCCATCGCCACCTCGCCACACATGGAATAACATCCCCCTCCCCCCTCATGTGTGCGAGGTAGCGCTAGGAAAAGACAACAAAGGCCCCATTCGTTCACACTCTGTCTCTAGCTGTCATGTAATAATGCCCGAAACCACAGCTCCTTTTCCACATCCAGGCACCAGAGAACTTTCCATGGTTTTTTCCATGTGTTTTTAGTGACACCTGGGTGTTTGGCGGCATTAAGAAGCAGGCAAGAAATTTTACGTGTTTCCCTTAAACGCACTCGGCTACACTGATTCCTTTAATGAAGCAGTATATTCGGCCAGGGACAACAGTTGTGAGTGGCAAGTGGGTAGCCTGCTTGTTATGAGGATCAACCACTCCAAGAATCTTGTTGACCCACACAACACCAATATTCGCATGCAGAAGCGATTGTGGACTGGATGACGCTGCCTGGCAACGAGGCCGTGTCCTTCAAACAGCACTTGGCGCAATACATGATTGTCACACTGCAGCGAGGAGAGGATTCTACACCACTTCGTCACTGCCAGCAAGCTCTACCATCCGCAGTCTAGTCGAAGAAACAGCGGCCAGTGTGACTTGTGGATGACGAGGAGGAAGACCACTACGACCGCAGCTCTCAGTGCTCTGAGTTTAATCCAGACTTTAGATATGTTTGAATCAGATGGCTGTGACAACTGTGATGAATTTTTGCGGATGAAACAGAATCGTGATCAAGTGTTTGACTGCACTTCTTCCAGTTTTGATGGTTTCATCGCACTGATGAGCCCAGAAGACAGTTGGGTCGCAAAGTGGCAACGCATAATCTGGTGGACGTCAAGCAGCTCATTACCCACCGCTTCAAGTTCTAGGAGGATAGAAGACGTATGAGACGTTGCGAGACGTGTGTGAGACCTGGAACTTGTGTGTTTGATGATTCTAGAACACTGGAACGTGAAAAGAACAGAAAAGCGCGTTGAAGCAGACAAATTGAGTGAGATGGCTACTGCTTGTGAATCGCCTCCAAAGAGTGTCCTCAAGTTTGATGATGACTCAGAATTTCCTCCAGTGTAAACAGTGCAGTTAGTAACTCCGGGACTTTCCCAAAATTGAGAACATTTCATCATGTCAGGTTTTGTGGGCTGAGAAGGCAGCTTATATGCAAATTATTGTTGCAAAACTATCTCAATAAATATCATCCAGATGTTGTGATGAATGTTAAATATTGCAAGTGTAATGAGAGATTTTAACTATGTATAATGTTTCTTGTACATTAGCATATTACTGAGAAGACGTGCTGTCAATGGATTGAATGAAGGCATGTGAAGCGTCTTGGGTAAACCATGGAAAGATCTGTGGGGCCTGGATATGGAAAGGGAGCTGTGGTCTCGGGCATTATTACATGACAGCTAGAGACTGAGTGAAACGAATGGGGCCTTTGTTGTCTTTTCCTAGCGCTACCTCGCACACATGAGGGGGGAGGGGGATGTTATTCCATGTGTGGCGAAGTAGCGATGGGAATAAATAAAGGCAGACAGTATGAATTATGTGCATGTGTATATATGTATATGTCTGTGTGTGTATATATATGTGTACACTGAGATGTATAGGTATGTATATTTGCGCGTGTGGACGTGTATGTATATACATGTGTATATGGATGGGTTGGGCCATTTCTTTCGTCTGTTTCCTTGTGCTACCTCGCAAAAGCGGGAGACAGCGATATATGGAAGAGGGGGAGGAATGGGATGTATTTAGGGAATCAGTGATGGATTGCGCAAAAGATGCTTGTGGCATGAGAAGAGTGGGAGGTGGGTTGATTAGAAAGGGTAGTGAGTGGTGGGATGAAGAAGTAAGAGCATTAGTGAAAGAGAAGAGAGAGGCATTTGGACGATTTTTGCAGGGAAAAAATGAAATTGAGTGGGAGATGTATAAAAGAAAGAGACAGGAGGTCAAGAGACAGGAGGTCAAGAGAAAGGTGCAAGAGGTGAAAAAAAGGGCAAATGAGAGTTGGGGTGAGAGAGTATCATTAAATTTTAGGGAGAATAAAAAGATGTTCTGGAAGGAGGTAAATAAAGTGCGTAAGACAAGGGAGCAAATGGGAACTTCAGTGAAGGGCGCAAATGGGGAGGTGATAACAAGTAGTGGTGATGTGAGAAGGAGATGGAGTGAGTATTTTGAAGGTTTGTTGAATGTGTTTGATGATAGAGTGGCAGATATAGGGTGTTTTGGTCGAGGTGGTGTGCAAAGTGAGAGGGTTAGGGAAGATGATTTGGTAAACAGAGAAGAGGTAGTAAAAGCTTTGCGAAAGATGAAAGCCGTCAAGGCAGCAGGCTTGGATGGTATTGCAGTGGAATTTATTAAAAAAGGGGGTGACTGTATTGTTGACTGGTTGGTAAGGTTATTTAATGTATGTATGACTCATGGTGAGGTGCCTGAGGATTGGCGGAATGCGTGCATAGTGCCATTGTACAAAGGCAAAGGGGATAAGAGTGAGTGCTCAAATTACAGAGGTATAAGTTTGTTGAGTATTCCTGGTAAATTGTATGGGAGGATATTGATTGAGAGGGTGAAGGCATGTACAGAGTATCAGATTGGGGAAGAGCAGTGTGGTTTCAGAAGTGGTAGAGGATGTGTGGATCAGGTGTTTGCTTTGAAGAATGTATGTGAGAAATACTTAGAAAAGCAAATGGATTTGTATGTAGCATTTATGGATCTGGAGAAGGCATATGATAGAGTTGATAGAGATGCTCTGTGGAAGGTATTAAGAATATATGGTGTGGGAGGCAAGTTGTTAGAAGCAGTGAAAAGTTTTTATCGAGGATGTAAGGCATGTGTACGTGTAGGAAGAGAGGAAAGTGATTGGTTCTCAGTGAATGTAGGTTTGCGGCAGGGATGTGTGATGTCTCCAGGGTTGTTTAATTTGTTTATGGATGGGGTTGTTAGGGAGGTGAATGCAAGAGTTTTGGAAAGAGGGGCAAGTATGAAGTCTGTTGGGGATGAGAGAGCTTGGGAAGTGAGTCAGTTGTTGTTCGCTGATGATACAGCGCTGGTTGCTGATTCATGTGAGAAACTGCAGAAGCTGGTGACTGAGTTTGGTAAAGTGTGTGAAAGAAGAAAGTTAAGAGTAAATGTGAATAAGAGCAAGGTTATTAGGTACAGTAGGGTTGAGGGTCAAGTCAATTGGGAGGTGAGTTTGAATGGAGAAAAACTGGAGGAAGTGAAGTGTTTTAGATATCTGGGAGTGGATCTGGCAGCGGATGGAACCATGGAAGCGGAAGTGGATCATAGGGTGGGGGAGGGGGCGAAAATTCTGGGAGCCTTGAAGAATGTGTGGAAGTCGAGAACATTATCTCGGAAAGCAAAAATGGGTATGTTTGAAGGAATAATGGTTCCAACAATGTTGTATTACTGCGAGGCGTGGGCTATGGATAGAGTTGTGCGCAGGAGGATGGATGTGCTGGAAATGAGATGTTTGAGGAAAATGTGTGGTGTGAGGTGGTTTGATCGAGTAAGTAACGTAAGGGTAAGAGAGATGTGTGGATATAAAAAGAGCGTGGTTGAGAGAGCAGAAGAGGGTGTTTTGAAAATGTTTGGGCACATGGAGAGAATGAGTGAGGAAAGATTGACCAAGAGGATATATGTGTCGGAGGTGGAGGGAACGAGGAGAAGAGGGAGACCAAATTGGAGGTGGAAAGATAGAGTGAAAAAGATTTTGTATGATCGGGGCCTGAACATGCAGGAGGGTGAAAGGAGGGCAAGGAATAGAGTGAATTGGAGCGATGTGGTATACCGGGGTTGACGTGCTGTCAGTGGATTGAATCGGGGCATGTGAAGCGTCTGGGGTAAACCATGGAAAGCTGTGTAGGTATGTATATTTGCGTGTGTGGACGTATGTATATACATGTGTATGGGGTGGGTTGGGCCATTTCTTTCGTCTGTTTCCTTGCGCTACCTCGCAAACGCGGGAGACAGCGACAAAGCAAAAAAAAAAAAAAAAATATATATATATATATATATATATATATTCAGGTAGATAGATAGACAGATAGACAGATAGATAGATAGATACAATTAACGATAGATTTAAGAAGACAAAGGGAAATAACACACAAGATCCTTTTCCTGTTTGGAAAATCAGAGTACACGTGAATTGGAGAAAAATAAACTTTGGTCTTCCAAAACTAATTCACCTCTCCTGAGGCACATGGAAGTTCCCTGGACGTCTCATTTAAAGAAAATGTGGTTCCCTGAAGCCCTGCCAACAACGCCTCCGTTCCGAGCAGGTCCTCGTCAACCGGGTCATTCTGGGAGGTGGCACGCCAACCCACAGCTGCTTGAGGTGATGATTCAAGATTGCACTTTGGGCCACTGATTGGTCGAAGCTGGTGTCTTGGGCCACTGATTGGAAAAGGCTGTGTCTTGGGCCATTGATTGACAAGACTAATGTTTTGGGCCGCTGATTATCGATGCTGGTGTCTTGGGCTACAGATTAATGAAGCTGGTGTCTTGAGCGACTGATTATCGAAGTTGGTTTCTTGGGCCACTGAGTAACGAAGCTGGTGTCTTGGGACACTGACTGTCGAAGTTGAGTTGGCATCATCACGCCAGTTGGGGAGTAGTAAGTGAAAAGTACATGAACGCTTGAAAGAAAGAAAGAAGAGAGAGAGAGAGAGAGAGAGAGAGAGAGAGAGAGAGAGAGAGAGAGAGAGAGAGAGAGAGAGAGAGAGAGAGAGAGAGAGAGAGAGAGAGAGAGAGAGAGAGAGAGAGAGAGAGAGAGAGAGAGAGAGAGCAGAATATCTATGTAAAATCCTTGATATATTGGGTTATGAATCCCTGTAGTGTCAGCAGGAGCTGAAGCCTGAGACACGGTGTCTCAACCACATGAAGTACTTATCGAAGTAAGTGAAATAAGAGCAAAAGATCCTTAAGGTGATGAATGAAATAACAGAATGAGGTATTCAATGAATGATGGCATGAGGGACTTACAAAGTGAATGAACAGATAGCATGAGGCCCTTAGTGTAATGAATGAAATGAAAGCATGAAGGACTTAACATAGTGAATGAATACTTGCACTAGGGTATTAACATAAAGAATGAAATAAAACATGAAGCCTTTACTATAGTGAAGTAAGTAACAATATGACGTCCTTGATATAGAGAATGAAATGATATCATATTAGTCTTAACATAGTGAATACAATAATAACATGAGCGCCTTTACTGTGAAGGAAACAAAAGCATGAGTTTCTTAGCATAGTAATTGAAGTTATGGAAGGAGAGCCTTACTTAAGAGGCAAATAAAAGCTTGAGTTCCTTAATACAGTGAAAATTTACCTGCATTACTGGAAGAAACCTGATAACTGAGGTGATGCTTCCTGTCCTGTGAACCTTCACTGGAAGAATGAACAGTTAACTATCATATCCATCTTATTGATGGTTCTGACGACCCAGAACCACCCTGTTCTCTGTGTGTGTGTGTATGTGTGTGTGTGTGTGTGTGTGTGTGTGTGTGTGTGTGTGTGTGTGTGTGTGTGTGTGTGTGTGTGTGTGTGTGTGTGTGTGTGTGCGTGTACAAGTGTGTATGAGAGGCGTTAGCATCAGTCAGACGTCAGTCATGTAAGACACTGATAACATATTATTCACTACCGACGTGATCACTTCTGGGACGATGAACCAAACTGCAGCTTCAAGATGTTCATAAAAATATTCCATAACTTTCAATCTGACGATTTTAGATGAATAATCTTTACCTTTACCTCATAGTCAAGTGAAGTGACTACAAAATCTGTTTTCCATCTTTATTATCAACATCTCATGAAAAGTAACGACTTACTTGGTAGGTTATAATACGACTAAATACTCAACAATATGGATGACCGTTGCCAGAGTGAAAACCTGGCCATACACAGCAATATGGATGACTGTTGCCAGAGTGAAGACCTGGCCATACACAACAATATGGATGACCTGTTGCCAGAGTGAAGACCTGGCCATACACAACAATATGGATGGCCGTTGCAAAAGTGAAAACCTAGCCATACACAATATGGATGACCGTTGCCAGAGTGAAGACCTGGCCATAAACAACAATATGGATGACGGTTGCAAAAGTGAAAACCTAGCCATACACAACAATATGGATGACCGTTGCCAGAGTGAAGACCTGGCCATAAACAACAATATGGATGACCGTTGCAAAAGTGAAAACCTAGCCATACACAACAATATGGATGGCCGTTGTCAGAGTGAAGACCAGGCCATACACAACAATATGGATGACCGTTGCCAGAGTGAAAACCTGGCCATACACAACAATATGGATGACCGTTGCCAGAGTGAAAACTTGGCCATACACAACAATATGGACGACTGTTGCCAGAGTGAAGACCTGGCCATACACAACAATATGGACGACTGTTGCCAGAGTGAAGACCTGGCCATACACAACAATATAGATGGCCGTTGTCAGAATAAAGACCTGGCCATACACAACAATATGGATGGCCGTTGCAAAAGTGAAAACCTAGCCATGCACAATATGGATGACCGTTGCCAGAATGAAGACCTGGCCATACACAACAATATGGACGACTGTTGCCAGAGTGAAGACCTGGCCATACACAACAATATGGACGACTGTTGATAGAGTGAAGACCTGGCCATACACAACAATATAGATGGCCGTTGTCAGAATAAAGACCTGGCCATACACAACAATATGGATGGCCGTTGCAAAAGTGAAAACCTAGCCATACACAATATGGATGACCGTTGCCAGAATGAAGACCTGGCCATACACAACAATATGGACGACTGTTGCCAGAGTGAAGACCTGGCCATACACAACAATATGGATGGCCGTTGCAAAAGTGAAAACCTAGCCATACACAATATGGATGACCGTTGCCAGAATGAAGACCTGGCCATACACAACAATATGGACGACTGTTGCCAGAGTGAAGACCTGGCCATACACAACAATATAGATGGCCGTTGTCAGAATAAAGACCTGGCCATACACAACAATATGGATGGCCGTTGCAAAAGTGAAAACCTAGCCATACACAATATGGATGACCGTTGCCAGAGTGAAGACCTGGCCATAAACAACAATATGGATGACCGTTGCAAAAGTGAAAACCTAGCCATACACAACAATATGGATGGCCGTTGTCAGAATAAAGACCTGGCCATACACAACAATATGGATGACCGTTGCAAAAGTGAAAACCTAGCCATACACAACAATATGGATGGCCGTTGCCAGAATGAAGACCAGGCCATACACAACAATATGGATGACCGTTGCAAAAGTGAAAACCTAGCCATACACAACAATATGGATTACCGTTGTCAGAATAAAGACCTGGCCATACACAACAATATGGATGACCGTTGCAAAAGTGAAAACCTAGCCATACACAACAATATGGATGGCCGTTGTCAGAATAAAGACCTGGCCATACACAACAATATGGATGACCGTTGCAAAAGTGAAAACCTAGCCATACACAACAATATGGATGGCCGTTGTCAGAGTGAAGACCAGGCCATACACAACAATATGGATGACCGTTGCAAAAGTGAAAACCTAGCCATACAGAACAATATGGATGACCGTTGTCAGAATAAAGACCTGGCCATACACAACAATATGGACGACTGTTGCCAAAGTGAAGACCTGGCCATACACAACAATATGGATGACCGTTGCCAGAATGAAGACCTGGCCATACACAACAATATGGATGACCGTTGCAAAAGTGAAAACCTAGCCATACACAACAATATGGATGGCCGTTGTCAGAATAAAGACCTGGCCATACACAACAATATGGATGGCCGTTGCAAAAGTGAAAACCTAGCCATACACAACAATATGGATGGCCGTTGTCAGAATAAAGACCTGGCCATACACAACAAAATGGATGACGATTACTGTGAAAACGGAACCATAAGTATTCGACGCTGCTCCATTAACGTGTGGTGCTGGAGGAAACCACGTCATGGACAACGTGAGGTTTTCATACGAGCAAAACGTAATTTACCAAAGTAAGTAACAACGACTGGTATGAGAGTGAAGATTAATGTGAACCGTAGGATATTATGTATATATACATATTATCTATTATTTATTTATTTTGCTTTGTCGCTGTCTCCAGCGTTTGCGAGGTAGCGCAAGGAAACAGACGAAAGAAATGGCCCAACCCAACCACATACACATATATATACATACACGTCCACACACGCAAATATACATACCTATACATCTCAATGTACACATATATATACACACACAGACATATACATATATACGCATTTATATAATTCATACTGTCTGCCTCTATTTATTCCCATCGCCACCTCACCACACATGGAATAACATCCCCCTCCCCCTCATATATATATATATATATATATATATATATATATATATATATATATATATATATATATATATATATATATATATATATATATATATATATATATATATATATATATATATATATATATATATATATATATATATATATATATATATACATAAGTTAAGAGTGAATGTGAATAAGAGCAAGGTTATTAGGTACAGTAGGGTTGTGGGTCAAGTCAATTGGGAGGTAAGTTTGAATGGAGAATAACTGGAGGAAGTAAAATGTTTTAGATATCTGGGAGTGGATCTGGCAGCGGATGGAACCATGGAAGCGGAAGTGGGTCATAGGGTGGGGGAGGGGGCGAAAATTCTGGGAGCCTTGAAGAATGTGTGGAAGTCGAGAACATTATCTCGGAAAGCAGAAATGGGTATGTTTGAAGGAATAGTAGTTCCAACAATGTTGTATGGTTGCGAGGCGTGGGCTATGGATAGAGTTGTGCGCAGGAGGATGGATGTGCTGGAAATGAGATGTTTGAGGACAATGTGTGGTGTGAGGTGGTTTGATCGAGTAAGTAACGTAAGGGTAAGAGAGATGTGTGGAAATGAAAAGAGCGTGGTTGAGAGAGCAGAAGAGGGTGTTTTCAAATGGTTTGGGCACATGGAGAGAATGAGTGAGGAAAGATTGACCAAAAGGATACATGCGTCGGAGGTGGAGGGAACGAGGAGAAGTGGGAGACCAAATTGGAGGTGGAAAGATGGAGTGAAAAAGATTTTGTGTGATCGGGGCCTGAACATGCAGGAGGGTGAAAGGAGTGCAAGGAATAGAGTGAATTGGATCGATGTGGTATACCGAGGTTGACGTGCTGTCAGTAGATTGAATCAAGGCATGTGAAGCGTCTGGGGTAAACCATGGAAAGCTGTGTAGGTATGTATATTTGCGTGTGTGGACGTATGTATATACATGTGCATGGGGGTGGGTTGGGCCATTTCTTTCGTCTGTTTCCTTGCGCTACCTCGCAACCGCGGGAGACAGCGACAAAGCAAAAAAAAAAAAAAAAAAAAAAAAATATATATATATATATATATATATATATATATATATATATATATATATATATATATATATATATATATATATATATTATTTTGCTTTGTCGCTGTCTCCGTGTTTGCAAGGTAGCGCAAGGAAACAGACGAAAGAAATAGTCCAACCCCTCCCCCATGCACATGTATATACATACACGTCCACACACGCAAATATACATACCCATACATCTCAATGTAGACATATATATACACACACAGACATATACATATATACACAAGCACACAATTCACACTGTCTGCCTTTATTCATTTAAATCGCCACCTCGCCACACATGGAATAACATCCCCCTCCCCCCTCATGTGTGTGATGTAGCGCTAGGAAAAGACAACAAAGGCCCCATTCGTTTACACTCAGTCACTAGCTGTCATGCAATAATGTCCGAAACCACAGCTCCCTTTCCACATCCAGGCCCCACAGAACTTTCTATTGTTTACCCAAGACGCTTCACATGCCCTCATGCGGTATACCACATCGATACAATTCACTCCATTCCTTGACCGCCTTTCACCCTCCTGCATATTCAAGCCCCGATCACTCAAAATCTTTTTCACTCCATCTTTCCCTCCACCTCCGACACATATATCCTCTTGGTCAATCTTTCCTCACTCATTCTCTCCATTTGCCCAAACCATTTCAAAACACCCTCTTCTCTCTCAACCACGCTCATCTTATTTCCACACATCTCTCTTACCCTTACATTACTTACTCGATCAAACCACCTCACACCACACATTGTCCTCAAACATCTCATTTCCAGCACATCCACCCTCCTGCGCACAACTCTATCCATAGCCCACGCCTCGCAACTATACATCATTGTTGGAACCACTATTCCTTCAAACATACCCATTTTTGCTTTCGGAGATATTGCTCTCAACTTCCACACATTCTACAAGGCTCCCAGGATTTTCGCCTCCTCCCCCACCCTATGATTCAATTCCGCTTCCATGGTTCCATCCGCTGACAGATACACTCCCAGATATCTAAAACACTTTACTTCCTCCAGTTTTTCTTCATTTAAACTTACCTCCCAATTGACTTGACCCTCAACCCTACTGTACCTAATAACCTTGCTCTTATTCACATTTACTCTTAACTTTCTTCTTTCAGACGCTTTACCAAACTCAGTCACCAGCTTCTGCAGTTTCTCACAGGAATCAGCCACCATCGCTGTATCATCAGCGAACAACAACTGACTCACTTCACAAGCTCTCTCATCCCCAACAGACTTCATACTTGCCCCTCTTTCCAAAACTCTTGCATTCACCTCCCTAACAACCCCATCCATAAACAAATTAAACAACCATGGAGACATCACACACCCCTGCCGCAAACCTACATTCACTGAGAACCAATCACTTTCCTCTCTTCCTGCACGTACACATGCATTACATCCTAGATAAAAACTTTTCACTGCTTCTAACAACTTGCCTCCCACACCATATATTCTTAATACCTTCCACAGAGCATCACTATCAACTCTATCATATGCCTTCTCCAGATCCATAAATGCTACATACAAATCCATTTGCTTTTCTAAGTATTTCTCACATACATTCTTCAAAGCAAACACCTGATCTACACATCCTCTACCACTGCTGAAACCACACTGTTCTTCCCCAATGTGATGCTCTGTACATGCCTTCACCCTCTCAATCAATACCCTCCCATATAATTTCCCAGGAATACTCAACAAACTTATACCTCTGTAATTTGAGCACTCACTCTTATCGCCTTTGCCTTTGTACAATGGCACTATGCACGCATTCCGCCTATATATATATATATATATATATATATATATATATATATATATATATATATATATATATATATATATATATATATATATATATATATATATATATATATATATATATATATATATATATATATATATATATATATATATATATATATATATATATATCCCTAGGGATAGGGGAGAAATGATACTTCCCAAGCATTCCTCACGTGTCGTAGAATGCGACTAAAGGGGACAGGAGCGGGGGGATATAAACCCTCTCGTCCTTGTATTTTTAACTTTCTAAAAGGGGAAACAGAAGAAGGAGTCACGCGGGGAGTGCTCATCCTCCTCGAAGGATCAGATTAGGGTGTCTAAATGTGCGTGGATGTAATCAAGATGAGAAAAAGGAGAGATAGGTAGTATATTTGAGGAAAGGAACCTGGATGTTTTGACTCTGAGTGAAACGAAGCTCAAGGGTAAAGGAGAACAGTGGTTTGGGAATGTCTTGGGAGTAAAGTCAGCGGTTAGTTGGAGGACAAGAGCAAGGGAAGGAGTAGCACACCTCCTGAAACAGGAGTGGTGGGAGTTTTTGATTGAGTGTAAGAAAGTAAACTCTACATTGATATGGGTAAACCTGAAAGTTGATGGAGAGAGATGGGTGATTATCTGGTGTATATGCACCTGGGAAATGAGAAGAAAGTTCATGAGAGGCAAGTGTTTTGGGAGCAGCTGAATGAGTGTGTTAGTGGTTTTGATGCACGAGACCGGGTTATAGTGATGGGTGATTTGAATGGAAAGGTGAGTAATGTGGCAGTTGAGGGAATAATTGGTGTACATGGGGTGTTCAATGTTGTAAATGAAAATGGTGAAGTGCTTGCAGATTTATGTGCTGAAAAAAGGACAGGTGATTGGGAATGCCTGGTTTAAAAAGAGAGATATACCTAAGTGTACGTATGTAAGTAGGAGAGATGGACATAGAGCGTTATTGGATTACGTGTTAATTGATAAGCGCGAAAGAGAGACTTTCGGATGTTAATGTGCTGAGAGGTGAAACTGAAGGGATGTCTGATAATTATCTTATGGAGGCGAAGGTGAAGATTTGTAGAGGTTTTCAGAAAAAAAAGAGAGAATGTTCGGGTGAAGAGAATGGTGAGAGTAAGTGAGCTTGGGAAGGAGACTTGTGTGAAGAAGTACCAGGAGAGACTGAGTAGAGTATGGAAAAAGGTGAGACCAAAGGAGGTAAGGGGACTGAAAGAGGAATGGGATGTATTTAGGGAAGCAGTGATGGCTTGCGCAAAAGATGCTTGTGGCATGAGAAGCGTGGGAGGTGGGTAGATTAGAAAGGGTAGTGAGTGGTGGGATGAAGAAGGAAGAGTATTTGTGAAAGATGAGAGAAAGGCATTTGCACGATTTTTGCAGGGAAATAATGCAAATGAGTGGGAGATGCATAAAAGAAAGAGACAGGAGGTCAAGAGAAAGGTGCAAGAGGTGAAAAAGAGGGCAAATGAGAATTGGGGTGAGAGAGTATCATTAAATTTTAGATAGAATAAAAAGATGTTTTCGAAGGAGGCAAATAAAGTGCGTAAGACAAGGAAACAAATATGAACTTCAGTGAAGGGGGATAATGGGGAGGTGTTAACAAGTATTGTGATGTGAGAAGGAGATGGAGTGAGTATTCTGAAGGTTTGTTGAATGTGTTTGATGATAGAGTGGCAGATATAGGGTGTTTTGGTCGAGGTGTTGTGCAAAATGAGAGGGTTAGGGAGGATAACTTGGTAAACAGAGAAGAGGTAGTAAAAGCTTTGCGGAAGATGAGAGCCGGCAAGGCAGCAGGTTTGGATGGCATTGTAGTGGAATCTATTAAAAAGGGGGTGACTGTATCGTTGACTGGTTGGTAAGGTTATTTAATGTATGTATGATTCATGGTGAGGTGCCTTAGGATTGTTGGAATGCTTGCATAGTGCCATTTTACAAAGGCAAAGGGGACAAAGGTGAGTGCTCAAATTACAGAGGTATAAGTTTGTTGAGTATTCCTGGGAAATTATATGGAAGGGTATTGATTGAGAGGGTGAAGGCATGTACAGAACATCAAATTGGGGAAGAGCAGTGAAGTTTCAGAAGTGGTAGATGATGTGTGGATCAGGTTTTGCTTTGAAGAATATATGTGAGAAATACTTAGAAAAGCAAATGGATTTGTATGTAGCATTTATGGATCTGGAGAAGGTATATGATAGAGTTGATAGAGATGCTCTGTGGAAGGTATTAAGAATATATGGTGTTGGAGGCAAGTTGTTAGAGGCAGTGAAAAGTTTTTATCGAGGATGTAAGGCATGTGTACATGTAGGAAGAGAGGAAAGTGATTGGTTCTCAGTGAATGTTGGGGTGTGTGATGTCTTCATGGCTGTTTGATTTGTTTATGGATGGCTTGTTAGGGAGGTGATTGCAAGAGTTTTGGAAGGAGGGGCAAGTATGCAGTCTGTTGTGGATGAGAGAGCTTGGGAATTGAGTCAGTTGTTGTTCGCTGATGATACAGCGCTGGTGGCTGATTCCTGCGAGAAACTGCAGAAGCTAGTGACTGAGTTTGGTAAAGTGTGTAAAAGAAGAAAGTTGAGAGTAAATGTTGATATGAGTAAGTTTATTAGGTACATTAGGGTTGAGGGTCAAGTCAATTGGGAGGTAAGTTTGAGTGAAGAAAAACTGGAGGAAGTGAAGTGTTTTAGATATCTGGGAGTGGTTTTGATAGCCGATGGAACCATAGAAGCGGAAGTGAATCATAGGGTAGGGGAGGGGGCGAAAATTCTGGGAGCGTTGAAGAATGTTTGGAAGTCGAAAATATTATCCCGGAAAGCAGAGATGGGTATGTTTGAAGGAATAGTGTTTCCAACAATGTTGTATGGTTGCGAGGCGTGGGCTATGGATAGAGTTGTGCGCAGGAGGATGGATGTGCTGGAAATGAGATGTTTGAGGACAATATGTGGTGTGAGATGGTTTGATCGAGTAAGTAATATTAGGGTAAGAGAGATGTATGGCAATAAAAAGAGTGTGGTTGAGAGAGCAAAAGAGGGTGTTTTGAAATGGTTTGATCACATGGAGAGAATGAGTGAGGAAGATTAACCAAGAGGATATATATGTCAGAGGTGGAGGGAAAGAGGAGAAGTGGGAGACCAAACTGGACGTGGAAAGATCTCCCGTAGTGACAAAGATTTTGAGTGATCGGGGCCTGAACATGCAGGAGGGTGAAAGGCTTGCAGGGAATAGAGTGATCTGGAACTATGTGGTATACCGGAGTCGACGTGCTGTCAATGGATTGAACCAGGGCATATGAAGCGTCTTGGGTAAACCATGGAAAGTTGTGTGGGTCCTGGATGTGGAAAGGGAGCTGTGGTTTCGGTACATTATTACATGACAGCTTGAGACTGAGTGTGAACCAATGTGGCCTTTGTTGTCTTTTCCTAGCGCTACCTCGCACACATGAGCGGGGAGGGGGTTGTTATTTCATGTGTGGCGAGGTGGCGATGGAAATGAATAATGGCAGACAGTATGAATTATGTACATGTATATATATGTAAATGTCTGTGTGTTTTTATATATATGTATACGTTGAGATGTATAAGTATGTATATTTGCGTGTGTGGACGTGTATGTATATACATATGTATGTGGGTGGGTTGGGACATTCTTTCGTCTGTTTGCTTCGATACCTCGCTAAAGTAGGAGACAGCGACAAAGCAAAATGATAATGTATATTTTTTTTTCTTTTTTTTTTGCTTTGACGCTGTCTCCCGCGTTTGCGAGGTAGCGCAAGGAAACAGACGAAAGAAATGGCCCAACCCACCCCCATACACATGTATATACATACGTCCACACACGCAAATATACATACCTACACCGCTTTCCATGGTTTACCCCAGACGCTTCACATGCCTTGATTCAATCCACTGACAGCACGTCAACCCCGGTATACCACATCGCTCCAATTCACTCTATTCCTTGCCCTCCTTTCACCCTCCTCCATGTTCAGGCACCGATCACACAAAATCTTTTTCACTCCATCTTTCCACCTCCAATTTGGTCTCCCTCTTCTCCTCGTTCCCTCCACCTCCGACACATATATCCTCTTGGTCAAACTTTCCTCACTCATTCTCTCCATGTGCCCAAACCATTTCAAAACACCCTCCTCTGCTCTCTCAACCACGCTATTTTTATTTCCACACACCTCTCTTACCCTTACGTTACTTACTCGATCAAACCACCTCACACCACACATTGTCCTCAAACATCTTATTTCCAGCACATCCATCCTCCTGCGCAAAACTCTATCCATAGCCCACGCCTCGCAACCATACAACATTGTTGGAACCACTATTCCTTCAAACATACCCATTTTTGCTTTTCCGAGATAATGTTCTCGACTTCCACTCATTCTTCAAGGCTCCCAGAATTTTCGCCCCCTCCCCCACCCTATGATCCACTTCCGCTTCCATGGTTCCATCCGCTGCCAGATCCACTCCCATATATATATATATATATATATATATATATATATATATATATTTTCCCTGGGGATAGGGGACAAAGAATACTTCCCACGTATTCCCTGCGTGTCGTAAAAGGCGACTAAAAGGGGAGGGAGCGGGGGGCTGGAAATCCTCCCCTCTCGTTTTTTTTTTTTTAAATTTCCAAAAGAAGGAACAGAGAATTGGGCCAGGTGAGGGTATTCCCTCAAAGGCCCAGTCCTCTGTTCTTAACGCTACCCCGCTAATGCGGGAAATGGCGAACAGTTTGAAAGAAAGAAAAGATATATATATATATATATATATATATATATATATATATATATATATATATATATATATATATATATATATATATATATATATATATATATATATATATATATATATATATAAAGTGTGTGAAAGAAGAAAGTTAAGAGTAAATGTGAATATGAGCTAGGTTATTAGGTACACTAGGGTTGATGGTCAAGTTAATTGGGAGGTAAGTTTGAATGGAGAAAAACTGGAGGAAGTAAAGGGTTTTAGATATCTGGGAGTGGATCTGGCAGCGGATGGAACCATGGAAGCGGAAGTGAATCATAAGGTGGGGGAGGGAGCGAAAATCCTGGGAGCCTTGAAGAATGTGTGGAAGTCGAGAACATTATCTCGGAAAGCAAAAATGGGAATGTTTGAAGGAATAGTGGTTCCAACAATTTTATATGGCTGCGAGACATGGGCTATGGATAGAGTTGTGCGCAGGAGGGTGGATGTGCTGGAAATGAAATGTTTGAGGACAATATGTGGTGTGAGGTGGTTTGATCGAGTAAGTAACGTAAGGGTAAGAGAGGTGTTTGGAAATAAAAATAGCGTGGTTGAGAGAGCAGAGGAGGGTGCTTTGAAATGGTTTGGGCACATACAGGGAGTGAGTGAGGAAAGATTGACCAAGAGGATATATGTGTCGGAGGTGTAGGGAACGAGGAGAAGTGGGAGACCAAATTGGAAGTGGAAAGATGGAGTGAAGAGGATTTTGAGTGATCGGGGCCTGAACATGCAGGAGGGTGAAAGGCGGGCAAGGAATAGAGTGAATTGGATCGATATGGTATACTGGGGTCGACGTGCTGTCAATGGATTGAATCAGGGCATATGAAGCGTCTGGGGTAAACCATGGAAAGTTCTGTGGGGCCTGGATGTGGAAAGGGAGCTGTGGTTTCGGGCATTATTGCATGACAGATAGAGACTGAGTGTGAACGAATGGGGCCTTTGTTGTATTTTCCTAGCGCTACCTCGCACACATGAGGGGGAGGGGGATGTTATTCTATGTGTGGCGAGGTGGCGATGGGAATGAATAAAGGCAGATAGTGTGACTTGTGTGCATGTGTATATATGTATGTGTCTGTGTGTGAATATATATGTGTATATTGAGATATATGGGTATGTATATTTGCGTGTGTGGACGTGTATGTATATACATGTGCATGGTGGTGGGTTGGGCCATTTTTTTCGTCTGTTTTCTTGCGCTACCTCGCAAACACGGGAGACAGCGACAAAGCAAAATAAATAAAAAAAAAAAAAAAATATATATATATATATATATATATATATATATATATATATATATATATATATATATATATATATATGTATTTATTTATTTATTTATTTTTTTGCTTTGTCGCTGTCTCCCGCATTTGCGAGGTAGCGCAAGGATACAGAAGAAAGAAATGGCCCAACCCACCCCCATACATATGTATATACACACACGTCCACACACGCAAACATACACACCCATATATCTCAATGTACACATATATATACACACAGAGACACATACATATATACCCATGCACAAAATTCACACTGCCTGCCTTTATTCATTTCCATCGCCACCTCGCCACACATGGAATACCATCCCCCTCCTCACTCATATGTGCGAGGTAGCGCTAGGAAAAGATAACAAAGGCCCCATTGGTTCACACTGAGTCTCTAGCTGTCATGGAATAATATATATATATATATATATATATATATATATATATATATATATATATATATATATATATATATATATATATATATATATATATATATATATATATATATATATATATATATATATATATATATATATATATATATATATATATATATATATATATATATATATATATATATATATATATATATATATATGCCTTACATCCTCGATAAAAACTTTTCACTGCTTCTAACAACTTGCCTCCCACACCATATATTCTTAATACCTTCCACAGAGCATCTCTATCAACTCTATCATATGCCTTCTCCAGATCCATAAATGCTACATACAAATCCATTTGCTTTTCTAAGTATTTCTCACATACATTCTTCAAAGCAAACACCTGATCCACACATCCTCTACCACTTCTGAAACCACACTGCTCTTCCCCAATCTGATGCTCTGTACATGCCTTCACCCTCTCAATCAATACCCTCCCATATAATTTACCAGGACTACTCAACAAACTTATACCTCTGTAATTTGAGCACTCACTCTTATCCCCTTTGCCTTTGTACAATGGCACTATGGACGCATTCCGCCAATCCTCAGGCACCTCACCATGAGTCATACATACATTAAATAACCTTACCAACCAGTCAACAATACAGTCACCCCCTTTTTTTATAAATTCCACTGCAATACCATCCAAACCTGCTGCCTTGCCGGCTTTCATCTTCCGCAAAGCTTTTACTACCTCTTCTCTGTTTACCAAATCATTTTCCCTAACCCTCTCACTTTGCACACCACCTCGACCAAAACACCCTATATCTGCCACTCTGTCATCAGACACATTCAACAAACCTGTACGTGTAGGAAGAGAGGAAAGTGATTGGTTCTCAGTGAATGTAGGTTTGCGGCAGGGGTGTGTGATGTCTCCATGGTTGTTTAATTTGTTTATGGATGGGGTTGTTAGGGAGGTAAATGCAAGAGTCTTGGAAAGAGGGGCAAGTATGAAGTCTGTTGGGGATGAGAGAGCTTGGGAAGTGAGTCAGTTGTTGTTCGCTGATGATACAGCGCTGGTGGCGGATTCATGTGAGAAACTGCAGAAGCTGGTGACGGAGTTTGGTAAAGTGTGTGGAAGAAGAAAGTTAAAAGTAAATGTGAATAAGAGCAAGGTTATTAGGTACAGTAGGGTTGAGGGTCAAGTCAATTGGGAGGTGAGTTTGAATGGAGGAAAAACTGGAGGAAGTGAAGTGTTTTAGATATCTGCGAGTGGATCTGTCAGCGGATGGAACCATGGAAGCGGAAGTGATCATAGGGTGGGGCAGGGAGCGAAAATTCTGGGAGCCTTGAAGAATGTGTGGAAGTCGAGAACATTATCTCGGAAAGCAAAGATGGGTATGTTTGAAGGAATAGTGGTTCCAACAATGTTGTATGGTTGCGAGGCTGTGGGCTATGGATAGAGTTGTGCGCAGGAGGAGTGGATGTGCTGGAAATGAGATGTTTGAGGACAATGTGTGGTGTGAGGTGGTTTGATCGAGTAAGTAACGTAAGGGTAAGAGAGATGTGTGGAAATAAAAAGAGCGTGGTTGAGAGAGCAGAAGACGGTGTTTTGAAGTGGTTTGGGCACATGGAGAGAGTGAGTGAGGAAAGATTGACCAAGAGGATATATGTGTCGGAGGTGGAGGGAACGAGGAGAAGTGGGAGACCAAATTGGAGGTGGAAAGATGGAGTGAAAAGGATTTTGTGTGATCGGGGCCTGAACATGCAGGAGGGTGAAAGGAGGGCAAGGAATAGAGTGAATTGGAGCGATGTGGTATACAGGGGTTGACGTGCTGTCGGTGGATTGAGTCGAGGCATGTGAGGCGTCCGGGGTAAACCATGGAAAGCTGTGTAGGTATGTATATTTGCGTGTGTGGACGTATGTACATGTGTATGGGGGGGGGTTGGGCCATTTCTTTCGTCTGTTTCCTTGCGCTACCTCGCAAACGCGGGAGACAGCGACGAGGTATAAAAAAAAAAAAAAAAAATATATATATATATATATACATATATATATATATATATATATATATATATATATATATATATATATATATATATATATATATATATATATATATATATATATATATATATATATATATATTTCTATGAGTGTGCGTGGAAAATGAAACACTGTAAGTTCCCAAGCGTACTTTCGTGTAATAATCATATCAGGTGAGACACAAGAGAGAGATGTGACAGTCAGTTGATATACAACGAAGAGACGTATCTAGGACGCCATAAATTGGAAAGGATCATAATTGAGCGCGTGATCAAGTATTTTCATATGAGTCCACTGAGATATGAAACACGATAAGTTTCCAAGTGCACTGTCGTGTGGTAATCACATGAGATGAGATACAAGAAAGAAATATACCATTCAGTTGATATGCAAGGAAGAGCGTAGCTAGGACGCCATTTGCTAAACAAGTGACTGTCCGAATGGAGGTCGGGTGTGTCCAAGACTGTCAACAAGCGTATGATAAACTTATTATTTGGAGAAAAAGGGGAATTGTTTACAAATTTTGTCAAGAGTAAAGCTATCCAATTCATACAGACCTTCACTTATATTAAGATTATAATTCTTTGTGTATCTAATAATAGAAGATTCAATTACATTTTTCTTGGTACGGAATTTAGAGTTAATGATTGAGATGGCAATACTACAATCATAGGTTTTAACGTGATTAAACAAGGTATTTCATTCTTGTCCTGTTCTTATACTATACATATGTTGCTTATGTCTAACAGAAAGATCCTTACCAGTCTACCCAAACTAAAACTTATCACGTTGTCTACATGGCACGTTATAGATGCATCCAGCAGAACTTTCAGGTGAGTTCCTGATTAAGATATTCTTTATAGTATTATTGTTGCTTAGGCAACATTTACAGTAAAGGATTTAAGCAACATCGGAAGTAAAATAAAGTTATAATGAAAAGGGAGAACTAAAAGATTCTTCGTGTCACGGAGAGGTTTGGGCTCATCTTTATAAAATTATTTCTTTGCCAATAGATCCAATAGAATATGTCTTCTCACTCTCATCATCAATAAAGGCTGGACTGCAAATACGTAATGCCTAAGGAACATAGATTGGAATGATTATAATCTAACTCTGTACCGTTGAGCTGAGTGAAAATGGATACATGAGCGTTCTTAGGTTTTCTATATACTCTAGACTTAAACTTGTATCCGTTATAATAGATCATGCAACCTAAAAATGGTAACATACCATTACTTTCATTTTCTACAGTAAATTTGATGGAAGGTACTAAAGTGTTAAGTAAGGGAAGAAATGCTTGTAGATTTTCGATAGTTGGCCAAACACAAAGAACATCATTTACATACCTAAACCAAATTGCATGAGAAGGTAAGATGTCCTTTAGTTATATCGTTTCAGAGAATTCCATGAAAAGATTACTTAATACAGGTGAAAGAGGATTACGCAATGCCATACTATATTTTTGAGCATAATATTCTCCATTAAACTGAAATACACAGTCTTTTATACACAATTTGATCAATTCAATAAAACAGACTTTGAAATAAGTAAATGAATATCATCCCCAACATCAAATCAATATTCTAATTACTCATCGACTGGAACTTTTGTGAACAGAGAGGAAACATCAAAGCTAACAAGTTTGAAATCAAAATTAACATTGATGCTGTTTATCTAGTTAACTAAATATACATTGTCTCAAGGACTGTTAAATATGTTTGATTATAGAGTGGCAGATATATTGGTTGGGATGGTAAACGAAGGAAGAGTCATGAAAAGTAGTTTAATGAAGCAAAAAGAGGTGGTGAAAGCTTCATGTAAGATGAAATGTTGCAAGATTGTCGGAATATATGGTACTGTAATTGAACCTATTCAGAAAGGAGGATATTGTGTTGTTAATTGGTTGGTAAGGATTTTCACTGAATGTACGGAGCATGACAAAGTGCCTAAGATTGGCGGAATGCTCATATAGTGCCAGTTTATAAAGGTAAAGGAGATAAAAGTGAGTGCTCAAACGATAAGGTGTAAGTTTGTTGAGTATACGTTGTATGAAAGGGTATCGATTGAGAGGGTGAATGCATGTACAGAGCATTAGATTGGAGAGGAGCAGTGTGGTTGCAAAAGCGACAGAGGATTTGTGGATCAAGTGTTTGCTTCGATGGATGTGGGTGAGCGATACTTAGAGAAACAGATGGATGTGTGTTGTATTTACGAATTTGGAGAAAGCAAATGATAAGGTAGATAGAGATGCCTTGTAGAAGATCTTAAGAGTATACGGTATGGGAGGAAAGCAGTCTGAAGCACTGAATTCTTTTAAGGCATGTGTACGAATAACATGGGAGGAGAGTGAATAGTCCACGTGAAGGCTCCAACGGCAGGGTTGCGTGATTTCATCATGGTTATTCAGTATTTTATGGTTGGGGTGGTGAGGGAGCTAACTGTGAGAGTCTTGAAGAAAGGGGAGAGTCCACAGTCAGTGAGGAATGAGAGGCCTGGAAAGTGTCATTTGTTGTTTGCTGATGATTCAGCACTGGTAGCAGATTCGAGTGAGAAATGCAGAAATTGGTTACTGGGCTAGGAAGAGTATTTAACAGAAGAAAGTTGAGAGCTTATGTGAATACAAACAAGGTTATTGGTCCAGCAGGGTTGAAAGACAGAATAGCTGGGATGTGAGTTTGAAGAAAAATTGGAAGAGGTGAAGTGTCATAGATATCTTGGAGTGGACTTGGCAGCGAATGCAACCATAGAAGACTAAGTTAGTCATAGGGTGAGGGAGAGGGCAAAGGTTCTGGGAGCACTGTAGAAAATGTGGAAAGAAAGAACATTATCGAGGGAGGCAGAAAGGGTATGCATGAAAGAACAGTAGTCCAAAATAGGTGGATGCAAGGCTGTTCAGAGAAGGGTGTATGTGCTGGAAATGAAATTCATGAGGGTGATATGCAGTTTGAGGTGCTTTGATCGGGTACGTAATGAAAAGGTAAGAGAGGAAGTTTGTAATAAAAAGAGTGTGATTGAGAGAGCTGAAGAGGGTATTCTGAAATATTTTGGACACAGGGAAAGAATGAGTGAGGAAGGGTTGACAAGGAAGATATATATGTACAAGAACTGGAAGGAATTAGGAGAACGAGAGACCAAATTGGAGATGAAGGGATAGAGTGAAAATGATTTTGAGCAATCGGGGCCTGAACATGAAGGAGGGTAAAAGGTGTACACACGATAGTGAATGGACCGTTGTGGTATAATGGGGCTAACTAGCTTTCAATGGACTGAACCCAGTCCAGGGTAATCCATGGAAAGGTCTGTGGGGCCTGGTTGTGGATAAGGAGCTGTGGTTTCGTTGCACTACACGTGAAAGCTAGAGATTGTATATGAGTGGGTGTGGCCGTTTGTCGTCTGTTCCTGGCGCTACTTCGCTAACACAGGAAACGGGAATCAAGTGTATCTAACAAATACATTATTCAGGGGTGGTGAGGACTGCTTTTCAAGTTGGTCATATAACTTGTTGTAAGCAAATCTTACCTGACATATTGTAACTGTACCGATATTGTCTGGCCCCTCCATCCATCCTAGTATGTCTGGCCCCTCCATCCTTCCTAGTATTTCTGGCCCCTCCATCCTAGTATGTCTGGCCCCTCCATCCTTCCTAGTATTTCTGGCCCCTCCATCTCTCCTAGGATGTCTGGCCCCTCCACCCCTCCTAGTATGTCTGACACCTCCATCCCTCCTAGTATGTCTGACCCCTCCAACCCTCCAGGTATGTCTGGTCCCTCCACTCCTCCTAGTATGTCTGGCACCTGCATCACTCTAAGTATTCGTCTCATTTTGGGAGTCTGTGGAGAGACTTTCCTCTGATTCAGTCAACAGTTTCTTATACTTCATCACAAGTGAATATATCTGTCCCTAACGTCTGCACCTACGGTACGTCTGTATTCCACCTGGTGTGGAGGGATACACAAGTACTTTATGACCCAGAGGATTTTCCTCAGCCGTTGAGGATAATAGGTAAAGTAAGGACCTCTGTATGACTAGCTTCAAAGAGAAGTCGAGCAGGAAAATAGAATGTTATTGAAAGGAAGAAGTAGAAGACCCCAAATGATACTCTCTGTGAGGCGTTCAAACTTTTCTCATTTAAACAGTTTTCATGGCTGCGTGAACAATTACCTCTGATGGATGATCGATACAACCACCTCCATTACACTTGGTTGCGTCATGACAAATAGGAACGATATTAATCAAACACTGATACTATATACAGAGCCTTAACTGCCGGCGATTCAATAAAATTAATTAATCTAGAGATTCATAACACATTTGAAGTGTAGATATCAAATATTATTCTTAGTTTATGATATTACTTGACTGAATCCTGTATTCCTCACCTTTGAATGTGAGGACATTAATTAACACAAGCGTTCAGAGGAGCAGTAGATAAGGTTGAGGACGGTGATCTACCAGTAACGAAGGAAGACTACATAAACCTGGTTTCCCAGTGTGTAAGGTTTAGTGCTCTCACATTCGAAGGTGAGGAATACAGACAACACAGAGGCCTGGCCATGAGCTCACCGCTTAGCGTCGTGATGGCCTGTCTCCATATGGAAACCCTGGAGACGGACAGGTCCAGTAGGATAATGGGAAGAGATACATCTTGGTACAGATACGTTGACGACTTGCTGGTCACTAGTGGCTCTGAATAGCACAAACATAGAGAGTAAGTTAAGAATGTTTGATGATGAGGATGAACACATACAGTTTACTGTGGAAGAGGAAGATATGGAAGAATACCTTTCCTAGACATCATGATTTGGAGATCAGGTCAGAGTGCTAAGTTTTCAGTTTATAGAAAGACCATCAACTGTTTTGACTTTGTCCATCACATTTCTACGCACAGTGAGAGAACCCACATCTGGCGTGGTTACCAGATTTTTCTTAGAGCCATCCTGATATGAAGCGAGGAACACTTGGATGATAAACTTAGATGTATCAATAATGGGTTAAGTAACGATATCCCGAAGGTTTGATTGTTAACCTGATGAGGAAAGCAATCTGAATAACAAGGAGACGTTGACATACGTAGAAAACGGTAAAGACAAGGAATACATAACAGTACCATATTCAAAAGGATCTAATGTTGTTGATATACTCTTACAAAGACCAGGGTTGAATTTTGCTGAGTCTTCAAATATAACAATATAGTCAAGGTGAAGAACACTAGAAGTACTGTCAACGAATATAGTGTAGCATACTAGGTCAGTGTAAGATGTTCTACCGTTCATTATGATAAGTCGGGACGTGGCTTACAGAAAAGACTGTGTGAGCATAAAGCGGATGTTTGCCTGCATCAAACTTCCAGTTACTTGTCCTACACATAGACGAGTGTAGACACTTAACGTAAGTTAAAAGCCAAGATAATCCATAACGGCTTCGGTAAGGAAATGAGGAAAGCTGAAGTTTTATATAGAGAAAGAAACCATGCAACAAATATGTGGTAAGGAGAAATTCCTCTGCATATCAAAAGCCGCGGGAAAACTGGTGGTGACGTCATCGATGGAAGTGGAAACCAGCCAAACAGGGAGAGAGTCGTACACACGCCCGGAAAGATAAATGTCTGATGTCCAACTGAACAATGTATTGTTGTTAGTTGTTAACCTGTGTGAACAAGGCTTTAGGCAGACACGTAACAGAAGGAAACTCCTGCCCCATCCTGTTTATTTCTACCTCACACACACACACACACACACACACACACACACACACACACACACATACCAGCCCCGAAGGGAGGATGAACACCTAAGTCGGCCGACTGCTGCGCCCAGGATTCGAAAACATGCGGGCCCGTGTTGACTCATGGTCAGTAAAGGTAACTGCTACACCAAGCAGGCCCGTGTGTGTGTGTGTGTGTGTGTGTGTGTGTGTGTTTGTGTGTATGTGTGAAACTAATTTTCATCACTATTCATATGTTACGGTTAGAGAGTTTTACACTCGTGTTGCCCCGTTTCTTAACTTTGCACATTTGTACTATGCCTTTATATATGTATGCACATATATAAACGAAGCTCAAGGGTAAAGGGGAAGAGTGCTTTTGGAATGTCTTGGGAGTAAAGTCAGGGGATGGTGAGAGGACAAGAGCGAGGAAGGAGTAGCACTACTCCTGAAACAGGAGTGGTGGGAGTATGTGATAGAGTGTAAGAAAGTAAACTCTAGATTGATATGGGTAAAACTGAAAGCGCGTGGAGAGAGATGGGTGATTATTGGTGCATATGCACCTAGGCACGAGAAAAAAGACCATGAGAGGCAAGTGTTTTGGGAGTAGCTGAGTGAGTGTGTTAGTAGTTTTGATGCACGAGACCGGATTATAGTGATGGGTGATTTGAATGCAAAGGTGAGTAATGTGGCAGTTGAGGGAGTAATTGGTGTACATGGGGTGTTCAGTGTTGTAAATGGAAATGGTGAAGAGCTTGTAGATTTGTGCGCTGAAAAAGGACTGGTGATTGGGAATACCTGGCTTAAAAAGAGAGATATACATAAGTATACATATGTAAGTAGGAGAGATGGCCAGAGAGCGTTTTTGGATTACGTGTTAATTGATAGGCGCACGAAGAGAGACTTTTGGATGTTAATGTGCTGAGAGGTGCAACTGAAGGGATCTCTCATCATTATCCTGTGGAGGCGAAAGTGAAGGTTTGTAAAGGTTTTCAGAAAAGAAGAGAGAATGTTAGGTGAAGAGAGTGGTGAGAGTAAGATAGCTTGGGAAGGAGACTTGTGTGAGGAAGTACCAGGAGAGATTGAGTAGAGAATGGAAAAAGGTGAGACTTACTCGATCAAACCACCTCACACTACATATTGTCTTCAACATCTCATTTCCAGCACATTCACCTTCCTTCGCACAACTCTATCTATAGCCCATGCCTCGCAATCATATAGTATTGTCGGAACCACTTCAGACATACACATTTTGCCTTCCCAGATAACGTTCTTGCCTTCCAAACTTTTTCAACGCTCCCAGAAATTTCACCCCCTCTCCCATCCAATAACTTACTTCCGATTCCATGGTTCCATCCGTTGCTAAATCCACTCCCAGATATCTAAAACACTTCACTTCCTCCAGTTTTTCTCCATTTAAACTTACCTCCCAATTGACTTGTCCCTTAACCCTACTGTACCTAATAACCTTAAATCTTATTCGCATTTACTCTCAGCTTTCTTCTTTAACACACTTTACCAAACTCAGTCACCAGTTTCTGCAGTTTCTCACACGAATCAGTCACCAGCGCTGTATCATCAGCGAACAGCAACTGACTCACTTCCCAAGCTCTC
The DNA here is from genome assembly GCF_036320965.1 of Panulirus ornatus. NCBI lineage: Eukaryota > Metazoa > Arthropoda > Malacostraca > Decapoda > Palinuridae > Panulirus > Panulirus ornatus. The sequence goes on from NC_092261.1 coordinate 21,566,929, forward strand.
TCATCCACAACAGACAGCATGCTTGCCCCTCTCTCCAAAACTCTTGCATTCACTTCCCTAACAACCCCATCCATAAACAAATTAAACAACCATGGAGACATCACGCACCCCTGCCGCAAACCGACATTCACTGAGAGCCAATCACTTTTCTCTCTTCGTACTCGCACACATGCCTTGCATCCTCGATAAAAAAACTTTTCACTGCTTCTAACAACTTGCCTCCTACACCATACATTCTTGATACCTTTCAGAGAGCATCTCTATTAACTCTATCATATACCTTCTCCAGATCCATAAATGCTACATACAAATCCATTTGCTTTTCTAAGTATTTCTCACATACATTCCTTAAAGCAAACACCTGATCCACATATCCTCTACCACTTCTGAAACCACACTGCTATTCCTCAATCTGATGCTCTGTACATGCCTTCACCCTCTCAATCAATACCCTCCCATATAATTTACCAGGAATACTCAACAAACTTATAACTCTGCAATTTGAGCACTCACCTTTATCCCCTTTGCCTTTGTGCAATGACACTATGCAAGCATTCCGCCAATCCTCAGGCACCTCAACATGAGTCATACATACATCAAATAACCTTACCAACCAGTCAACAACACAGTCACTCCCTTTTTTAATAAATTCCACTGCAATATCATGCAAACCCACTGCCTTGCCGGCTTTCATCTTCCGGAAAGCTTTTACTACTTCTTCTGTGTTTACCAAGTTATTCTCCCTAACCCTCTCACTTTGCACACCACCTCGACCAAAACACCTTATATCTGCCACTCTATCATCAAACACATTCAACAAACCTTCAAAATACTCACTCCATCTCCATCTCACATCACCACTACTTGTTATCACCTCCCTATTTGCCCCTTTCACTGATGTTCCCATTTGTTCCCTTGTCTTACGCACTTTATTTACCTCATTCCAAGACATCTTTTTATTTTTCCTAAAATTTAATGATACTCTCCCACCCCAACTCTCATTTGCCCTCTTTTTCACCTCTTGCACCTTCTCTTGACCTCCTGCCTCTTTCTTTTATACATCTCCCAGTCATTTGCATTATTTCCCTGCAAAAATCGTCCAAATGCCTCTCCTCTTCTCTTTCACTAATAATCTTACTTCTTCATCCCATCACTCACTACCCTTTCTAATCTGCCCACCTCTCAAGCTACTATGCCATAAACATCTTTTGCGCAAGCCATCACTGCTTCCCTAAATACATCCCATTACTCTCCCACTCCCATTACGTCATTTGTAGAGGATGGTTGGGAACTTGGCGCTAGGGATCCTCGGCTTGTAGCTGTAACCTCACAGGCAGAGGAATTAGCAAAGAAAGGTCAAGTAGGGTCAGTTGGGGACAACTCTGGCAGTATAAGTTGCAGTTTAGCACAGGTACAGGTCAACTCACAGGCAACTTTTAGGAACAAGTTTGGTAGGGTTCAGTGCGGGGAGGGTCAGAGTAAGGCGGCCACCCAAAACAGATGGAGAACCGTCTCTCTCCCGCTGCTGCACACGACGCAGACATTAACAGTGATAATACAAACACACAAACTGATAGGAGAATAAAGGCGAATTCAGTCCAGAAATCAGCTCTAAGGGAAAGAAATTTAATATACACAAATGCCCGGAGCATCATTACGAAACGCGATGAACTTACATCCTACACAGTTACTGAGAAACCGAACATAACTGCAATCTCAGAAACGTGAGTAAACTCAGAATAGACACTTAATCGCCGAGTTAGCAATACCAGGATACAAACTATTTACGAAAGATCGATTGTACAGTGCAGGTGGTGGAGTTTTGATCTACGTTGATGACAATCTAAGTGCTATCAAGATAAGCAGACGCACACACTTACGACTCTTTATACTGACATTACCGACAATTTAAAAGTAGACTACGTCTCGGCCTAATTTACAGATCTCCTAAGCAAAAAGAAGACGACGATATAATGTTATACAGTGAAATCAAAACTATAGTAAAGAGTAAAGAGGTTATAATAGTAGGAGACTTCAACAGTCCAAACATAAACTGGAACACGTTCACAGGTGACCGAGAGGGAATGAGACTAACGAGACTGATTGAAAACCCTATTGTAGAACGGCTAATTAAAAAACCAACTAGAGGTAATAACATTCTTGATCTTGTCCTCACCAGTGACACAAAC
>NC_092261.1:21569217-21584217 GCF_036320965.1 Panulirus ornatus
CCTCTGTCCCTTCCAATCTCAAAGTTCACGAGAGCCCTGGCAGCCTCCAGTCTCCTTCAGCCCTCCTGTCTCCTCCAGCCCTCCAGTCTCCTCCAGGCAGGTCACTAGCCTCCTCCATGGACTCGGTTAATCAGCCCGCCACAGAATTCTGAGCCGCAACCAGGAAGTTGTACTTCAGGCTACAACATACAACCAGGCTTTGTGAATGGTGGTTGCATCAGTGGTTGTACACTAGATAATGTATGTCCCATTTTAATGATTTGTAATGGAGCTACTTATGTACTTTTCTGTAAGAGGAAAGACATTGTTTACTGTTTTTTGTCATACTCATATTTGTTCTCTCAAGATTTAACAAGACACTGCCATTCCTTCAATTTTGGATCGAGTGATTTGACTCTTGGTCGGCGTGTCCTCTGTTCAGCACACTCACACAACTTTACCTTTTTTAAATCTTTTATATGATTGATGTTATAGGGTAAACAACCATAATGTGTCACCAGGATTCATCACCAGAATTACTTGGTTAATATCAGCATTATCCTAATTGTTGTGAGGGAATGACCGCCACACAGGTATTGTCTCCCTCCACAGGAAAGGAGACATATTTTGCTACGTTTCTTATCGCTTCTATATTGATGTGTATCATTTCTTCCTTTCAACAGTGAACAACACAGTAGCATTCCCTCTTTTGGGCTGATTGACTTTGAACTTGGCAGGTACGTACCTTGGGTCGATATGTTTGAATTACTATTTTCAATATTTTTTTTAAGTTTTCTAACTTTATGGGGTTGAAATTTGAAAATAAACCTTGAAGCATATATATTTGGCCACTGTTTCACACTCTCCATCAACTGATACGAAACACGGTACATTGATATGGGTTTGTCATTTCAGTCGTGTCTGCTGTTCATCACTAGTGAAAACCTTCTAAAGAGAAAGATATCATGTTGGGCGGGGCTGAGGAAGGTCATTATATGGTCATACCTTGACCAGTGTTCATGAAATATGGAACTGACAGTCAGTTTACCTGCCCCATGTAATGTGGACATCAACTTTATAGTCGATTTTTTGTTGTTATCGGTTCTCAAAGGGTCAGAGATTAGCACAGACGCACAAGTTTTCGTTCTCTATCCATTACTTGGCCAGACTTCTGCCAATATATGTGATATTTGACACAAAGATGTCTGTCCACATACTTCCTATAATACCGATGATATACTAGTGACGAATGGTTGTAGCCTTTTAGAAGTCAAAGGTTACAAACAATTTTATATATCGTTTAAATACATCTTATTCCAGTGATGAAACTCCCTCAGGGATTGGTACATTCTCTAATTTATCTTCATGAATCTTGGTAAAGAGATATATAAGGTTTATACATGAAGGGAGACATATTGTATTTGGTCGTGAATGTTGACCTTTCCATTTGTGTTGTGTGTGTTGTCTACTGTGACCTTACTGGTAGTGTATGGTGAGGAAACTGTTCGACTGTGGCGGAAGAATGTTTTCTGACCGCTCACTGCTACAGGACAACCAGACTGAGGGAGTGGAAGAGTGATGTGTGGTAAAGGAGGTTGTAGTGAGGGATGTGTAAGTCAGGGAGGGTGCAGTGAGGGACATAGTGAAGGAGACGTAAGTCTGGGATATTGTAATGACAGAGGTAAAAATTTGTGTGGGTGTAGTGGGAGAGGCATAAGTTTTGGAGGTTGTAGTGCGGGAGTGTGTGTAATTAGGGGAAATCTGAAGCGAGATGAAGTTAGTAAGTTTGTATATCCAAGGAGTATTTAGTGAAACTGGATGTCATTAGCGAGCATTTATAGTTAGGGAATACATAATGATGTAAGGTGTAGTAATAGAAGAGTATAGTCAGAGATGACTTAGTGAGAGAGGGTGTAGTAAGAGGCCAGCAGTAGAAGAGGGTATGATACAGGTGTTTGTGTGTGCGCCTAGTAACGGTGAGTGGACTGACGCAGGTGCAGGATAAAACAACAATCCTCGCCACATGTTGCTGTTTATGATTCTATAAATTGACATGTTATAGAGATACGGTGAAGATAAAGGCTCTGGTAAAATGACAGAAGTGTAAGTAACATCACCAGAGACAAGCAGCGAGACATCAAAGTAGCAAGTTAACCAGACATACTATGAGAGGCAGCGAACTTCAGCCATCTCGTGAGTCCTGTCCTCTACCTGACCAAGTTTCCTCCTGGTCACGTAAGGTTCCAGGGATGGTGAGGCCTGCTCTCCAAGCTGATCATATAACCTGGTCTAAGTAAATCTTACCTGACATATTATTGTAACTGTATCTACATGTCTGACCTTCCCTCCCACACCCCTCCTAGTGTGTCTGGCTCCCCCATCCCTCCTAGTATGTCTGGCCCCTCCATCCCTCCTAGCATGTCTGGCGCCTGCATCCCACCTAGTATGTCTGACCCCTCCATCCCTCCTAGTATGTCTTGCCCCTCCATCCCTCCTAGTATGTCTGACCCCTCCATCCCTCCTAATATGTCTGGCCCCTCCATCCCTCCTAGTATGTCTGGCACATCCACCCCTTCTAGTATGTCTGACACCTGCATCCCTCCTAGTATGTCTAACCCCTCCATCCCTCCTAGTATGTCTGACCCATCCACCCCCCTAGTAAGTCTCACCCTTCCACCCCTTCTAGTATGTCTGGCACCTCCATTCCTTCTTAGTATGTAGATTTATGACTTCATTATATATCAGTTTGAGGAAACAAGTGAGTCATGTTAACCGTTTTGGAAGTCTGTGGAGTGAACTCCCTCTGGTTCAGTCAACCTGTTCTTATATTTTATCACAAGTGAATGCATCTGTCCCTACTGTTTACACCTACGGTACGTCTGTATTCCACCTGGTGTGGAGGGATACACAAGTACTTTACGACCCAGAGGATTTTCCTCAGCCGTTGAGGATAATAGGTAAGGTAAAAACCTTTGTATGAATTGCATCGCCAGGTTTAAGGACGTGTCGCACAGGAGATAAAAAAAAATGCAATTGAAAACAAGAAGTAGAAGGCCTCATATTGTACTCTCAGTGAAGCATTCCAACTTTTCTCATTTAAACAGTTTTCATGGCTGCGTGAACAATTACCTCTGATGGATGATCGATACAACCACCTCCATTACACTTGGTTGCGTCATGACAAATAGGAACGATATTAATCAAACACTGATACTATATACAGAGCCTTAACTGCCGGCGATTCAATATAATGAATTGATCTGGAGATTTATAATACGTTTGAAGTGTAAATATCAAATATATTCCCAATTTATGATATTACCTGACTGAATCCTGTATTCCTCACCTTTGAATGTGAGGACATTAATTAACACAAGCGTTCAGAGGAGCAGTAGATAAGGTTGAGGACGGTGATCTACCAGTAACGAAGGAAGACTACATAAACCTGGTTTCCCAGTGTGTAAGGTTTGGTGCTCTCACATTCGAAGGTGAGGAATACAGACAACACAGAGGCCTGGCCATGAGCTCACCGCTTAGCGTCGTGATGGCCTGTCTCCATATGGAAACCCTGGAGACGGACAGGTCCAGTAGGATAATGGGAAGAGATGCATCTTGGTACAGATACGTTGACGACCTGCTGGTCACTAGTGGCTCTGATAGCACAAACATAGAGAGTAAGTTAGAATGTTTGATGATGAGGATGAACACATACAGTTTACTGTGGAAGAGGAAGATATGGAAGAATACCTTTCCTGGACACCATGATTTGGAGATCAGGTCAGAGTGCTAAGTTTTCAGTTTATAGAAAGACCATCAACTGTGGTGACTTTGTCCATCATTTTTCTACGCACAGTGAGAGATACTTCTTAGAGCCATCCTGATATGAAGCGAGGAATACTTGGATGATAAACTTAGATGTATCAATGATAGGTTTAAGAAGTAACGATATCCCGAAGGTTTGATCGTTAAACTGAAGAGGAAAGCAATCGAAATATCAGGGAGACGTGGACATACGTAGAAAACGGTAAAGACAACGAATACATAACAGTACCATTTTCAAGAGGAGCCAATGTTGTTGATATACTCTTTCAAAGACCCGGGTTGAATTTTGCTAAGTCTTCAAATATAACAATATAGTCAAGATGAACAACACTAGAAGTACTGTCAACGAATATAGTGTAGTATACGAGGTCCGTGTGGCAGATGTTCTGCCGTTATTATGATAAGTCGGGACGTGCTTTACAGAACAGACTGTTTGAGCATAAAGCGGATGTACGCCTGCATCAAACTTAACGAAAGTGGAAAAGCCAAGATAATCCATAAAGGCTTCGATAAGATAATGAAGAAAGCTGAAGATGTATATAGAGAAAGAAGCCATGCAGCAAATAAGTGGGAAGGAGGAATTCCTCTGCATATCAGAAGCGGCGGGAAAACTGGTGGTGACGTCATGGATGGTGGTGGAAGCTGCAGTGGGAACCAGCCAACCAGGGAGAGAGCCGTACACACGCTCGGAAAGATAAATGTCTGATCTCCAACTGAACAATGTATTGTCGTCTCTTATTGTTAACCTGTGTGAACAAGGCTTTAGGCAGACACGTAACAGAAGGAAACTCCTGCCCCATCCTGTTTATTTCTACCTCACACACACACACACACACACACACACACACACACACACAAACACACACACAGACACACACACACACCAGCCCCAAGGGGAAGATGAACACCTAAGTCGGCCGACTGCTGCGCCCAGGATTCGAGAACATGCGGGTCCGTGCTGACTCATGGTCAGTAAAGGTAACTGCTACAGCAAGGAGGCCCATGTGTGTGTGTTTTTGTAAATATTTTTGATCACTATTCATATATTACGGTTAGAGAGTTTTCACCCGTGTTGCCACGTTTCTTAATTTTGGACATATGTAATATGTCTTTATATATGTATGCATATATACACCCAAGCCTAACCTCTGTGTGTAATCGTGTGTTTATAAGCTTGGCTTTATTTCCCAATGGATGTACACACACATAAGAGAATACTTCATCAACTTCAATACAATCACTTCCATTATCTGGATTCCATTCCATTTTCGTTTCGTTTCCCTTGACTTTTCATTCAAAAATCTTTAGTACAGGTTCAGGAGTTCAAACATTCATTCATGTTGAACAAAATATTCGTTATGAATACTGGATGGGATCACCACTGGCTATAAATACCATGAATATTTGCGTCATATCCGGAGTAACCAATATATTTCTACGAATATTTATATATAAGAATATAAGAATATATGGTGTGGGAGGAAAGTTGTTAGAAGCAGTGAAAAGTTTTTATCGAGGATGTAAGGCATGTGTACAGGTAGGAAGAGAGGAAAGTGATTGGTTCTCAGTGAATGTAGGTTTGCGGCAGGGGTGTGTGATGTCTCCATGGTTGTTTAATTTGTTTATGGATGGGGTTGTTAGGGAGGTAAATGCAAGAGTTTTGGAAAGAGGGGCAAGTATGAAGTCTGTTGGGGATGAGAGAGCTTGGGAAGTGAGTCAGTTGTTGTTCGCTGATGATACAGCGCTGGTGGCTGATTCATGTGAGAAACTGCAGAAGCTGGTGACTGAGTTTGGTAAAGTGTGTGGAAGAAGAAAGTTAAGAGTAAATATGAATAAGAGCAAGGTCATTAGGTACAGTAGGGTTGAGGGTCAAGTCAATTGGGAGGTGAGTTTGAATGGAGAAAAACTGGAGGAAGTGAAGTGTTTTAGATATCTGGGAGTGGATCTGGCAGCGGATGGAACCATGGAAGCGGAAGTGGATCATAGGGTGGGGGAGGGGGCGAAAATTCTGGGGGCCTTGAAAAATGTGTGGAAGTCGAGAACATTATCTCGGAAAGCAAAAATGGGTATGTTTGAAGGAATAGTGGTTCCAACAATGTTGTATGGTTGCGAGGCGTGGGCTATGGATAGAGTTGTGCGCAGGAGGATGGAAGTGCTGGAAATGAGATGTTTGAGGACAATGTGTGGTGTGAGGTGGTTTGATCGAGTGAGTAACGTAAGGGTAAAAGAGATGTGTGGAAATAAAAAGAGCGTGGTTGAGAGAGCAGAAGAGTGTATTTTGAAGTGGTTTGGGCACATGGAGAGAATGAGTGAGGAAAGACTGACCAAGAGTATATATGTGTCGGAAGGTGGAGGACGAGGAAGTGGGAGACCAAATTGGAGGTGGAAAGAGGAGTGAAAAAGATTTTGTGTGAAATCGGGTCCTGAACATTGCAGGAAGGTGAAAGGAGGGCAGGAATAGATGAATTGGATCGATGTGTATACCGGGTTGACGTGCTAGCATTTGGTTTGAATCAGGACATGTGAAGCGTCGGGTAAACCATGGAAAGTTGTGTGGGGTGGGGCCTGGATGTGGAACAGGGACTGTGGGTTCCGGCAATTATTCGTGACAGCTGGAGACCGGAGTGGTGAACGAATGGGGCCTTTTTGTCTTTTCCTAGTGCTAACCTCGCACACAGTATGGGGGAGGTGATGGTATTCCATGTTTGGGCGATGTGCGATGGGAATGAATAGGGGCAGACAGTAGGAATTGTGTGCATGGGTATATATGTATGTGTCTGTGTGTGTATATAATTGTGTACATTGAAATGTATAGATATGTATATTGAGTTGTGGGCGTGTGTGTTGTGTACATTGTTATGGGGGTGGGTTGGGCATTGTTTTTAGTCTGATTCCTTGCGCTAACCCTCGCAAACTCGGGAGACAGCGACAAATCAAAATAAAAGAAAAAAAAAATTATATAACATATATATATATATATATATATATATATAGAGTATATATATACATATACTATATATATATATATACAAAATATATATATTTTTTCTATTTGTTTGTCGCTGTCTCCCTATTTTTTAGCGACATAATATATATATATATATATATATATATATATATGATATATATAATATATATACATATTTTTTTTTTTTTTCTATTTCTTTGTCGCGTCTCCCTCTTAGCGACGTAAGCGCTAAGGAAACAGAGCGAAAGAAATGGCCTAACCACCACATACACATGTATAACATACACGTCCACACACGCAAATATACATACCTATACATCTCAATGTACACATAATATATAAACGCACAGATAATAGCATATACATATATACACAGGTAATGATTCATACTTGTTCTGCCTTAGTCATTCCCATCGCCACCTCGCCACACAGAGAATAACAGTCCCCCTCCACCCTCATGTGTGCAAGGTAGCCGCTAGAAAAGACAACAAAGGCCCTCATTCGTCAAACTCAGTCTCTAAGATTCATGTAAATAATGCACCGAAACCACAGCTCCGTTCCTCATCCAGAGTCCCACCAGAAAAGTCCATGGATTACCTAGACCTTCACTATGCCCAGGATCAATCCATTGACTAGCACGTCGACCCCGTATACCATACGTTTCCAATTTACTCTATTCCATCACGCCTTTCACCCTCCTGATGTTCAGGCCGCGATCACTACCAAAATCTTTTTCACTCCATCAATTCCACCTCTAATTTGGTCTCCCACTTCCGTTTCTCCACCTCTGACACATATCCTCATTCGTCAATCTTTCCTCACGTCATTCTTCCGTGTGACAAACCATTCAAAACACCCTCTTCTACTCTCTTACCATACTCTTTTTATTTCCACAGTCTCTCTTACCCTTCACATTACTTACTCGATCAAACACCTCACACCACATATGTCCTCAAACATCTCATATTTTCCAGCACATCCACCATCCTGTGCACAACTCTATCCAAGACCCCACGCCTCGCAACCATACAACATTGTTGGAACACTATTCCTTCAAACAACCCATTTGTGCTTTTCCGAGATAATGTTCTCGACTCTAAACATTCTTCCAAGTCTCCCAGGATTTTCGACCCCTCCCCCACCACCTAATATGATTCACTTTCGCTTCCATGGTTCCATCCCCTGCCAGAGGTCCACTCCCAGATATACTAAAACACTGTTGCGGTCCTCCAGTTTTTCTCCTATCAGAGACTTTCCTCCTCCAGTATGACTTGACCCTCAAACCCCGTACTGTACTCTATACCTTGCTCTTATTCAACATTACCTTAACTTTCTTCTTTCACACACTTTAAAAACCAAACTCAGTCCTCCATCTTCTGCCAGTTCTCACATGAATCAGCCACTCAATCGCTGATCATCAGTCGAACAACAACTGTCTCACTTCCCAGCTCTCTCATCGACACCAGACTGCATACTTGGGCCCCTCTTTCCAAACTCTTTGCATTTCACCTACTAGACAAACCCCATCCATATACAAATTAAACAACCATGGGAGACGCACCCCTGCCGCAAACCTACAATTCACTGAAGAACCAAGTCACTTTCCTTTCTCTTCCTACACGTACACATGCCGTTACACCCCTCGATAAAAACTTTTCACTGCTTCTAACAACTTGCCTCCCGCCCATATATTCTTAAGACATTCCCTGAAAGCATCTCTATCAACTCATCATAATGCCTTCTCCAGATCCATAAATGGCACATAACAAATCCATTTGCTTTACTAAGTTATTTTTTTCACATACTGCCTCAAAGCAAACCACCTGATTCCAGCACATCTCTACCACTTCTGAAACCACAAGCCTAGGCCCCCCTCCTTTTCGCCCAATTGTGATGCTCTGGTACAAGCCTATACCCTCTCCAAGCAATACCGCTCTCCCATATATTTTACCATGAATACTCACAAACAGATACCGCTGTATTTGAGCACTGACTCTTATCCCCTTGCCTTATACATTGGCACTATGGAAGCATTCGCCAATCCTCAGGCACCTCAACATAATCACAAATACATTAAATAAACTTACCAACCAGTCAACAATACAGTCACCCCCTTTTTTAAATAAATTCCACTGCAATAACCATCCATAACCTGCTGCCTTGCCGCTTCATCTGTCCGCAAAGCTTTTACTTTACCGTCTTCGCTGTTTACCAAATCAATTTTTCCCTAACCCTCTGTACTTGAGCACACCACCTCGACCAAAACTCCCTATATCTGCCACTCAATCATCTAACACATCAACAAACCACTCAAAATACTTCACTCCATCTCCATCTCCCATCACCACTACTGTTATCACCTTCCCCACACATTTGGCCCCTTCACTAACACTGAAATACAGAATGGAAAAAGGTGAAACAAAGGAGGAAGGGAGTGGGGAGGAATGGGATGTATTTAGAAAAGCAGTTGAAGGCTGTGGCGAAAAAGATGCTGTGGCATGATAAGCGTTAGGAGGTGGGTTGAATAGACAGGGTAGTGAGTGGTGGATAAGAAGTAAATTATTAGTGAATAGAAAAACGGAGACATCTGGAATCTGACGATTTTTGCAGATAAAATGCAAATGAGTGGGATATGTATAAAAAAAAGAGGCAGGAGGTCAAGAGAAAGGTGCATTAGTGTGAAAAAGAGGGGGGCCCCCAGAATGAGAGTTGGGGTGGTTGTTTAATTTGTTTATGGATTGGGTTGTTTAGGGAGGTGAATGCAAGATTTTGGAAAGAGGGGCAAGTATGAAGTCTGTTGGGGATGAGAGATCTTGGGAAGTGAGTCAGTTTGTTTTGTTCGCTGATGTTAACGGCGCTGGTGCTGATCATGTGAGAAACTGCAGAAGCTGGTGACTGAGTTTGGTAAAGTGTGTGAAAGAAGAAAGTTAAGAGTAAATGTGATAAGAGCAGGTTATTAGGTACAGTAGTGTTGAGGTCCAAGTCAACTGGGAGGTAATTTGGGTGGAGAAAAACGGAGAAGTAAAAATGTTTTTTAGTTATCTGGTAGTGATCTGGTAGCGGATGGACCCTGAACGATAGTTGAATCAAAGGGTGGGAGGGGCGAAATTCCTGGGAGCCTTGAAGAACGTGTGGAAGTCGAAGAACATATCCGGAAAGCAAAAATGTTATGTTTTGACGGAATAGTGTTTCCAACATGTGGTATGGTGCGAGCGTGCTAATGGATAGAGCTGTGCGCGAGAGGTTGGAATGATGCTGAAATGAGATGCTTGAAGACAATGTGTGGTTTGAGGTGGGTTTGATCGAGTAAGTAATGTCAGGGTAAGAGAGATGGTGTGGAAATAAAAAGAGGCAGTGGGTTGAGAGAGCCAGAAGAGGGTGTTTTTTGAAATGGTTTTGGGCACATGGAGAGAATGAGATTGAACAAGAGGATATATGTTGTCGGAGGGGGAAGAACGAGGAGCAGTGGGAGACCAAATTGGAGTGGAAAGAATAGAATGAGAGAAGATTTTAGTGTGATCGGGGCCTGAACATGTAGGAGGTGAAAGGCGGCAAGGAATACAAGATTTGATCGATGTGTGGATCCATTGGATCCACTGACAGCACGTCAACCCGTATACCACATCGTCCACTTCACATCTATTCTTGCCCTCCTTTCACCCTCCATGCATGTTCAGAGCCCCGATCACACAAAATCTTTTTTCATTCCATCTTTCCACTCCAATTTGTTCTCCACGTCTCCTCGTTCCCTCCACCTCCGACATCATATACCTCATGGCTCAATCTTTCCTCACTCATTCTCTCCATGTGCCCAAACCATTTTCAAACACCCTCTTCTGCTCTCTCAACCACGCTCTTTTCCATTTCCTCACTCTCTCTTACCCTACGTTAATTACTCGATCAAACCACCTCAAAACCACACAGTCCCTTCAAACAATCTCATTTCCAGCACAATCCACCCTCCTGGCGCACCAACCTCTAATCCATAGCCCACGCCTCAACCATACAACAATGTTGGAACCAACTAGTCCTATCAAAATACCCAATTTTGCTTTCCGAGAGTAATGTTTCGACTTCACACAGTCTTCAAGGCTCCCGGATTTTCCGCCCCCCCCCCACCCTATGATCCACTTACGCTTCCATGGTTCCATCCGCTGCCAGATCCACTCCCAGAATATCTAAAACACTTCACTTCCTCCCATTTTGGCTCCATTCAAACATACCGTCCCAGTTTGACCTTGACCCTCAACCCTACTGTACCTAATAACCGTGCTCTTATTCATATTACTCTTTCAATGCTTCTTTTCACACACTTTACCAAACTTAGTCACCAGCTTCTGCAGTTTCGCACATGAATCAGCCCTCCAGCGCTGTATCATCATCGAACAACAACTGACTACACTTCCCAAGCTCTCTCATCCCAACAGACGTCATACTTGCCCCTCTTTCCAAAACTCTTGCATTCACCTCCCAAACAAACCCCATCCATAAACAAATTAAACAACCATGGAGACATCACAACACCCCTGCCGGCAAACCTACATTCACTGAGAACCAATCACTTTCCTCTCTTCCATACACGTACACATGCCTTACATCCTCGAAATAAACTTTTCACTGCTTCTAACAACTTTCCTACCCACACCATATATTCTTAAAGACCTTCCACAGAAGCATTTCTATCAACTCTATCATCTGCCATTCTTCAGATCCATAAATCTACATACAAATCCATTAGCTTTTCAAGTAATTTTCTCACTACTTCCTCAAAGCAAACAACTGATCCACACTCCTCTACCATTCTGAACCACACTGCCTTCCCCAATCTTGATATATATATATATATATATATAATATAATATATATATATATATATATATATATATATTATATATATATATATATAATATATATATAATATTATAAATATATAGATATAATATATATATATGATATATATATAGAGCTCTCTATCAACTCTATCATATGCCTTCTACATATATATATATATATATATATATATATATATATATATATAAATATATATATATATATATATATATATATATAAATAAATATATATATTAATATATATATATATATATAATTAAATAGTATATATATATATATAAATTATATTATATAATATATATATAATATATAATATATATATATTATAAATATATATATATATATAATATATATATATATATATTAATATATATATATATATATATATATAATATATATATATATATATTATATATATATATATATATAAATATAATATATATAGATATATATATATATATATATATAGATATATATATTATATATATATATATATAGTATATATATATAATAATATATATATATATATATATATATATATATATATATATATATATATATATATATATATATATATATATATATATATATATATATATATATATATATATACCTCCCTAACAACCCCATCCATAAACAAATTAAACAACCATGGAGACATCACACACCCCCTGCCGCAAACCTACATTCACTGAGAACCAATCACTTTCCTCTCTTCCTACACGTAGACATGCCTTACATCCTCGATACAAACTTTTCACTGCTTCTAACAACTTGCCTCCCACACCATATATTCTTGATACCTTCCACAGAGCATCTCTATCAACTCTATCATATGCCTTCCCCAGATCCATAAATGCTACATACAAATCCATTTGCTTTTCTATGTATTTCTCACATACATTCTTCAAAGCAAACACATGATCCACACATCCTCTACCACTTCTGAAACCACACTGCTCTTCCCCAATCTGATGCTATGTACATGCCTTCACCCTTTCAATCAATATATAATTTATATAATTTATATAATTTACCAGGAATACCAACAAACTTATACCTCTGTAATTTGAGCATTCACTCTTATCCCCTTTGCCTTTGTACAATGGCACTATGCACGCATTCCGCCAATCCTCAGGCACCTCTCCATGAGTCATACATACATTAAATAACCTTACCAACCAGTCAACAATACAGTCACCCCCTTTTTTAATAAATTCCACTGCAATACCATCCAAACCTGCTGCCTTGCCGGCTTTCATTTTCTTTTACTACCTCTTCTCTGTTTACCAAATCATTTTCCCTAACCCTCGCACTTTGCACACCACCTCGACCAAAACACCCTATATCTGCCACTCTATAATCAAACACATTCAACAAACCTTCAAAATACTCACTCCATCTCCTTCTCACATCACCACTACTTGTTATCACCTCCCCATTTGCGCCCTTCACTGAAGTTCCCATTTGCTCCCTTGTCTTACGCACTTTATTTACCTCCTTCCAGAACATCTTTTTATTCTCCCCAAAATTTAATGATACTCTCTCACCCCAACTCTCATTTGCCCTTTTTTTTCACCTCTTGCACCTTTCTCTTGACCTCCTGTCTCTTTCTTTTATACATCTCCCACTCAATTTCATTTTTTCCCTGCAAAAATCTTCCAAATGCCTCTCTCTTCTCTTTCACTAATATTCTTACTTCTTCATCCCACCACTCACTACCCTTTCTAATCAACCCACCTCCCACTCTTCTCATGCCACAAGCATCTTTTGCGCAATCCATCACTGATTCCCTAAATACATCCCATTCCTCCCCCACTCCCCTTACTTCCATTGTTCTCACCTTTTTCCATTCTGTACTCAGTCTCTCCTGGTACTTCCTCACACAAGTCTCCTTCCCAAGCTCACTTACTCTCACCACCCTCTTCACCCCAACATTCACTCTTCTTTTCTGAAAACCCATACAAATCTTCACCTTAGCCTCCACAAGATAATGATGAGACATCCCTCCAGTTGCACCTCTCAGCACATTAACATCCAAAAGTCTCTCTTTCGCGCGCCTGTCAATTAACACGTAATCCAATAACGCTCTCTGGCCATCTCTCCTACTTACATAAGTATACTTATGTATATCTCGCTTTTTAAACCAGGTATTCCCAATCACCAGTCCTTTTTCAGCACATAAATCTACAAGCTCTTCACCATTTCCATTTACAACACTGAACACCCCATGTAT
Organism: Panulirus ornatus; assembly: GCF_036320965.1. Taxonomy (NCBI): domain Eukaryota; kingdom Metazoa; phylum Arthropoda; class Malacostraca; order Decapoda; family Palinuridae; genus Panulirus; species Panulirus ornatus. The sequence goes on from NC_092261.1 coordinate 21,583,074, forward strand.
ATCAATTATTCCCTCAACTGCCATATTACTCACCTATGCATTCAAATCACCCATCACTATAACCCGGTCTCGTGCATCAAAACCACTAACACACTCATTCAGCTGCTCCCAAAACACTTGCCTCTCATGATCTTTCTTCTCATGCCCAGGTGCATATGTACCAATAATCACACATCTCTTTTTTTTTTCATACTATCCGCTATTTCCCCCATTAGCGAGGTAGCGTTAAGAACAGGGGACTGGATTTTTGAGGGAATATCCACACCTAGCGCCCTTCTCTGTTCCTTCTTTTGGAAAATTAAAAAAAAACTTGAGGCGAGGATTTCCAGTAACCCGCTCCCTTTCCTTTTAGTTGCCTTCTACGACATGCAGGGAATACGTGGGAAGTATTCTTTCTCCCCAATCCCGATCGATAATATATATACATGTGTATATGTATATATATATATATATATATATATATATATATATATATATATATATATATATATATATATATATATATATATATATATATATATATATATATTCCCTGGGGATAGGGGAGAAAGAATACTTCCCACGTATTCCCTGCGTGTCGTAGAAGGCGACTAAAAGGGAAGGGAGCGGGGGGCTGGAAATCCTCCCCTCTCATTTTTTTATTTTTTTTTTTCCAAAGGAAGGAACAGAGAAGGGGGCTGGATGAGGATGTTTCCTCAAAGGCCCAGTCCTCTGTTCTTAACGCTACCTCGCTGACGCGGGAACTGGCGAATAGTATGAAAGAAAGATATATATATATATATATATATATATATATATATATATATATATATATATATATATATATATATATATATATATATATATATATATATATATATATATATATATATCCATAGCCCACGCCTCGCAACCAGACAACATTGTTGGAACCACTATTCCTTCAAACATACCCATTTTTGCTTTCCGAGATAATGTTCTCGACTTCCACACATTCTTCAAGGCTTCCAGAATTTTCGCCCCCTCCCCCACCCTATGATCCACTTCCGCTTCCATGGTTCTCTCCGCTACCAGATCCACTCCCAGATATCTAAAACACTTTACTTCCTCCAGTTTTTCTCCATTCAAACTTAGCTCCCAATTGACTTGACCCTCAACACTACTG
>NC_092261.1:21586717-21600813 GCF_036320965.1 Panulirus ornatus
CTCCCCCACCCTATGATTCACTTTCGCTTCCATGGTTCCATCCGCTGCCAGATCCACTCCCAGATATCTAAAACACTTTGCGTCCTCCAGTTTTTCTCCATTCAGACTTACCTCCCAGTTGACTTGACCCTCAACCCTACTGTACCTAATAACCTTGCTCTTATTCACATTTACTCTTAACTTTCTTCTTTCACACACTTTACCAAACTCAGTCTCCAGCTTCTGCAGTTTCTCACATGAATCAGCCACCAGCGCTGTATCATCAGCGAACAACAACTGACTCACTTCCCAAGCTCTCTCATCCACAACAGACTGCATACTTGCCCCTCTTTCCAAAACTCTTGCATTCACCTACCTAACAACCCCATCCATAAACAAATTAAACAACCATGGAGACACACCCCTGCCGCAAACCTACATTCACTGAGAACCAATCACTTTCCTCTCTTCCTACACGTACACATGCCTTACATCCTCGATAAAAACTTTTCACTGCTTCTAACAACTTGCCTCCCGCGCCATATATTCTTAAGACCTTCCAGAAAGCATCTCTATCAACTCCATCATATGCCTTCTCCAGATCCATAAATGCTACATACAAATCCATTTGCTTTACTAAGTATTTTTCACATACATTCCTCAAAGCAAACACCTGATCCACACATCCTCTACCACTTCTGAAACCACACTGCTCTTCGCCAATCTGATGCTCTGTACAAGCCTTTACCCTCTCAATCAATACCCTCCCATATAATTTACCAGGAATACTCAACAAACTTATACCGCTGTAATTTGAGCACTGACTCTTATCCCCTTTGCCTTTGTACAATGGCACTATGGAAGCATTCTGCCAATCCTCAGGCACCTCAACATGAATCACAAATACATTAAATAACCTTACCAACCAGTCAACAATACAGTCACCCCCTTTATTAATAAATTCCACTGCAATACCATCCAAACCTGCTGCCTTGCCGGCTTTCATCTTCCGCAAAGCTTTTACTACCTCTTCTCTGTTTACCAAATCATTTTCCCTAACCCTCTGACTTTGCACACCACCTCGACCAAAACACCCTATATCTGCCACTCAATCATCAAACACATTCAACAAACCTTCAAAATACTCACTCCATCTCCATCTCACATCACCACTACTTGTTATCACCTCCACATTTGCCCCCTTCACTGACACTGAATACAGAATGGAAAAAGGTGAGAACAAAGGAGGTAAGGGGAGTGGGGGAGGAATGGGATGTATTTAGAAAAGCAGTGAAGGCTTGCGAAAAAGATGCTTGTGGCATGAGAAGCGTAGGAGGTGGGTTGAATAGACAGGGTAGTGAGTGGTGGGATGAAGAAGTAAGATTATTAGTGAAAGAGAAGACGGAGACATCTGGACGATTTTTGCAGGGAAAAATGCAAATGAGTGGGAGATGTATAAAAGAAAGAGGCAGGAGGTCAAGAGAAAGGTGCAAGAGGTGAAAAAGAGGGCAAATGAGAGTTGGGGTGGTTGTTTAATTTGTTTATGGATGGGGTTGTTAGGGAGGTGAATGCAAGAGTTTTGGAAAGAGGGGCAAGTATGAAGTCTGTTGGGGATGAGAGAGCTTGGGAAGTGAGTCAGTTGTTGTTCGCTGATGATACGGCGCTGGTGCTGATTCATGTGAGAAACTGCAGAAGCTGGTGACTGAGTTTGGTAAAGTGTGTGAAAGAAGAAAGTTAAGAGTAAATGTGAATAAGAGCAAGGTTATTAGGTACAGTAGTGTTGAGGGTCAAGTCAACTGGGAGGTAAGTTTGGGTGGAGAAAAACTGGAGGAAGTAAAGTGTTTTAGATATCTGGGAGTGGATCTGGTAGCGGATGGATTCATGGAAGCGAAAGTGAATCATAGGGTGGGGAGGGGGCGAAATTCCTGGGAGCCTTGAAGAACGTGTGGAAGTCGAGAACATTATCTCGGAAAGCAAAAATGGGTATGTTTGAAGGAATAGTGTTTCCAACAATGTTGTATGGTTGCGAGGCGTGGGCTATGGATAGAGCTGTGCGCAGGAGGGTTGATGTGCTGGAAATGAGATGCTTGAAGACAATGTGTGGTTTGAGGTGGTTTGATCGAGTAAGTAATGTCAGGGTAAGAGAGATGTGTGGAAATAAAAAGAGCGTGGTTGAGAGAGCAGAAGAGGGTGTTTTGAAATGGTTTGGGCACATGGAGAGAATGAGATTGACCAAGAGGATATATGTGTCGGAGGTGGAAGGAACGAGGAGAAGTGGGAGACCAAATTGGAGGTGGAAAGATAGAGTGAAAAAGATTTTGTGTGATCGGGGCCTGAACATGTAGGAGGGTGAAAGGCGGGCAAGGAATACAGTGAATTGGATCGATGTAGTGGATCCATTGGATCCACTGACAGCACGTCAACCCGGTATACCACATCGATCCAATTCACTCTATTCCTTGCCCTCCTTTCACCCTCCTGCATGTTCAGGCCCCGATCACACAAAATCTTTTTCATTCCATCTTTCCACCTCCAATTTGTTCTACCACTTCTCCTCGTTCCCTCCACCTCCGACACATATATCCTCTTGCTCAATCTTTCCTCACTCATTCTCTCCATGTGCCCAAACCATTTCAAAACACCCTCTTCTGCTCTCTCAACCACGCTCTTTTCATTTCCACACATCTCTCTTACCCTTACGTTAATTACTCGATCAAACCACCTCACACCACACATTGTCCTCAAACATCTCATTTCCAGCACATCCACCCTCCTGCGCACACCTCTATCCATAGCCCACGCCTCGCAACCATACAACATTGTTGGAACCACTATTCCTTCAAACATACCCATTTTTGCTTTCCGAGATAATGTTCTCGACTTCTACACATTCTTCAAGGCTCCCAGGATTTTCGCCCCCTCCCCCACCCTATGATCCACTTACGCTTCCATGGTTCCATCCGCTGCCAGATCCACTCCCAGATATCTAAAACACTTCACTTCCTCCAGTTTTTCTCCATTCAAACATACCTCCCAGTTGACTTGACCCTCAACCCTACTGTACCTAATAACCTTGCTCTTATTCATATTTACTCTTAACTTTCTTCTTTCACACACTTTACCAAACTTAGTCACCAGCTTCTGCAGTTTCTCACATGAATCAGCCACCAGCGCTGTATCATCAGCGAACAACAACTGACTCACTTCCCAAGCTCTCTCATCCCCAACAGACTTCATACTTGCCCCTCTTTCCAAAACTCTTGCATTCACCTCCCTAACAACCCCATCCATAAACAAATTAAACAACCATGGAGACATCACACACCCCTGCCGCAAACCTACATTCACTGAGAACCAATCACTTTCCTCTCTTCCTACACGTACACATGCCTTACATCCTCGATAAAAACTTTTCACTGCTTCTAACAACTTTCCTCCCACACCATATATTCTTAATACCTTCCACAGAGCATTTCTATCAACTCTATCATATGCCTTCTTCAGATCCATAAATGCTACATACAAATCCATTTGCTTTTCTAAGTATTTCTCACATACATTCCTCAAAGCAAACACCTGATCCACACATCCTCTACCACTTCTGAAACCACACTGCTCTTCCCCAATCTGATATATATATATATATATATATATATATATATATATATATATATATATATATATATATATATATATATATATATATATATATATATATATATATATATATATATATATATATATATATATATATATATATATATATATATATATATATATATATATATATATATATATATATATATATATATATATATATATATATATATATATATATATATATATATATATATATATATATATATATATATATATATATATATATATATATATATATATATATATATATATATATATATATATATATATATATATATATATATATATATATATATATATATATATATATATATATATATATATATATATATATATATATATATATATATATATATATATATATATATATATATATATATATATATATATATATATATATATATATATATATATATATATATATATATATATATATATATATATATATATATATATATATATATATATATATATATATATATATATATATATATATATATATATATATATATATATATATATATATATATATATATATATATATATATATATATATATATATATATATATATATATATATATATATATATATATATATATATATATATATATATATATATATATATATATATATATGTAGAAGGCATATGATAGAGTTGATAGAGATGCTCTGTGGAAGGTATTAAGAATACATGGTGTGGGATGAAAGTTGTTAGAAGCAGTGAAAAGTTTTTATCGAGGATGTAAGGCATGTGTAAGGGTAGGAAGAGAGGAAAGTGATTGGTTCTCAGTGAATGTAGGTTTGCGGCAGGGGTGTGTGATGTCTCCATGGTTGTTTAATTTGTTTATGGATGGGGTTGTTAGGGAGGTAAATGGAAGAGTTTTGGAAAGAGGGGCAAGTATGAAGTCTGTTGGGGATGAGAGAGCTTGGGAAGTGAGTCAGTTGTTGTTCGCTGATGATACAGCGCTGGTGGCTGATTCATGTGAGAAACTGCAGAAGCTGGTGACTGAGTTTGGTAAAGTGTGTGGAAGAAGAAAGTTAAGAGTAAATGTGAATAAGAGCAAGGTTATTAGGTACAGTAGGGTTGAGGGTCAAGTCAACTGGGAGGTGAGTTTGAATGGAGAAAAACTGGAGGAAGTGAAGTGTTTTAGATATCTGGGAGTGGATCTGGCAGCGGATGGAATCATGGAAGCGGAAGTGGATCATAGGGTGGGGGAGGGGGCGAAAATTCTGGGGGCCTTGAAGAATGTGTGGAAGTCGAGAACATTATCTCGGAAAGCAAAAATGGGTATGTTTGAAGGAATAGTGGTTCCAACAATGTTGTATGGTTGCGAGGCGTGGGCTATGGATAGAGTTGTGCGCAGGAGGATGGATGTGTTGGAAATGAGATGTTTGAGGACAATGTGTGGTGTGAGGTGTTTTGATCGAGTGAGTAACGTAAGGGTAAGAGAGATGTGTGGAAATAAAAAGAGCGTGCTTGAGAGAGCAGAAGAGGGTGTTTTGAAGTGGTTTGGGCACATGGAGAGGATGAGTGAGGAAAGATTGACCGAGAGGATATATGTGTCGGAGGTGGAGGGAACAAGGAGAAGAGGGAGACCAAATTGGAGGTGGAAAGATGGAGTGAAAAAGATTTTGTGTGATCGGGGCCTGAACATGCAGGAGAGTGAAAGGAGGGCAAGGAATAGAGTGAATTGGAGCGAAGTGGTATACCGGGGTTGACGTGCTGTCAGTGGATTGAAGCAGGGCATGTGAAGCGTCTGGGGTAAACCATGGAAAGCTGTGTAGGTATGTATATTTGCGTGTGTGGACGTATGTATATACATGTGTATGGGGGGGGGGGTTGGGCCATTTCTTTCGTCTGTTTCCTTGCGCTACCTCGCAAACGCGGGAGACAGCGACAAAGTATAATAAATATAAAAATAAATATATATATATATATATATATATATATTTTTTTTTTTTCAAACTATTCGCCATTTCCCGCGTTAGCGAGGTAGCGTTAAGAACAGAGGACTGGGCCTTTGAAGGAACATCCTAACCTGGCCCCCTTCTCTGTTCCTTCTTTTGGAAAAAAAAAAAGAGAGGGGAGGATTTCCAGCCACCCGCTCCCTCCCATTTTAGTCGCCTTCTACGACACGCAGGGAATACTTGTGAAGTATTCTGTCTCCCCTAACCCCAGGGATATATATATATATATATATATATATATATATATATATATATATATATATATATATATATATATATATATATATATATATATATATATATATATATGAATTCATTCATTCATTTATCATACTATGTTGCTGTCTCCTGCGTTAGTGAGGTACCGCATGGAAACAGACGAAAGAATGCCTCAACCCACGCACATACACATGTATATCCATATACGTCCACACACGCATATATCATACTTGCACATGTCAACGTATACATATATATACACACAGAGTCATATACCTATATAGACATGTCCAAAATTCATACTGTCTGCCCTTATTCATTTCCCTCGCCACCCAACCACAAATGAAATGACAACCCCTTCCCCCCACATATGCGCGAAATAGCACTAGGAAAAGACAAAAAAAGGCCCCATTTGTTCACACTCATTCTCTAGCTGTCATGTATAATGCACCGAAACCACAGCTCCCTTTCAGCATTCAGACAGCAGAGAACTTTCAATGGTTTACCCCGGACGCCTAATATGTCCTGGTTCAATCCATTGACAGTGCGTCGACCTCGGTATACCATATCGTTCCAATTCACTCAATTCCTTGCACACCTTTCACCCTCATGGATGTTCAGGCCCCGATCACTCAAAATCTTTTTCACTCCATCTTTCCATCTCCAATTTGGTCTCCCACTTCTCCTCGTTCCCTCCGCTTCTGACACATATATCCTCTTTGTCAATCTTTCCTCACTCATTCTCTGCATGCGACCAAACCATTTCAAAACACCCTGTTCTACTCTCTCAACCACACTATTTACATTACCGCACATATCTGTTACCATTTCATTACTTACTCGATCAAACCACCTCACACCACGTATTGTCCTCAAACACCTAATTTCCAACACATTCACCCTCCTCCGCACAACTCTATCTATAGCCAACGCCTAGAAACCATATAACATTGTTGGAACCACTATTCCTTCAAACATACCCATTTTTGCTTTCCGAGATAACGTTCTCGCCTCCCACACATTTTTCAACGCTCCCAGAACTTTCGCCCCCTCCCCCACTCTATGACTCACTTCTTCCGTGGTTCCATCCGCTGCCAAATCCACTCTCAGATATCTAAAATACTTCACTTCTTCCAGTTTTTCTTCATTCAAACGTACCTGCCAATTGACTTGTCCCTCAACCTAACTGTACCTAATAACCTTGCTCTTATTCACATTTACTCTCAGCTTTCTTCTTTCACGCAGTTTACCAAACTCAGTCACCAGCTTTTGTAGTTTCTCACCCGAATCAGCCACCAGCGCTGTATCATCAGCGAACAACAATTGACTCACTTCCTAAGCTCTCTCATCCATAACAGACCGCATACTTGCCACTCTTTCCAAAACTCTTGCATTCACCTCCCTAACAACCCCATCCATGAACAAATGAAACAACCATGAAGACATCACGCACACATGTTGGAAAACGACATACACCGAGAACCAATAATTTTCCTCTATTCCTACACGTACACATGCCTCACATCCTCGATAAAAACTTTTCACTGCTTCTAACAACTTTCCTCCCACTCCATATATTCTTAGTGCCTTCCACAGAGCGTCTCAATCAACTGTATCATATGCATTTTCCAGACCCATAAATGCTACATACAAATCCATTTGCTTTTCTAAGTATTTCTCTAATACATTCTTCAAAGCAAACACCTGATCCACACATCCTCTACCACTTCTGAAACCACACTGCTCTCCTCTCCAATCTGATGCTCTGACCATGCTTTCACCCTCTCAATCAATTACCTCCCATATGATTTCCCAGGAATACTCAACAAACTTATACCTCTGTAATTTGAGAATTCATCTTTATCCACTTTGCCTTTTTACAATGGCACTATTCAAGCATTCCGCCAATCCTCAGGCACCTCACCATGAGTCATACATACATTGAATAACCCTACCAACCAGTCAACAAGACAGTCACCCCCTTTTTTAATAAGATCCACTCCAATACCATCCAAACCCGCTGCCTTGCCCGCTTCCATCTTTTGCAAAGCTTGTACTACCCCTTCTCTGTTTACCAAATCATTCTCCATAACCCTCTCAATTTGCACACCACCCCGACCAAAACACCCTATATCTGCCATTCTATCATCAAACACATTCAACAAACCTTTAAAATACTCACTCCATCTCCTTCTCACATCTCACATTACCAATACTTGTTATCACCTCCCCATTATCCCGTTTCACTAATGTTCCCATTTATTCCCTTGTCTTACGCACTTTTTTAGCCCCTTTCCTAAACATCTTTTTATTTTCCCTAAGATTTAATGATACTCTTTCACCCCATCTCTCATTTGCCCTGTTTTTCACCTCTTGCACCTTTCTCTTGACCTCTTGTTTCTTTCTTTTATACATATCCTACCTATTTGCATTATCTCCCTGCAAAAATCATCCAAATATTAGTAACTAAGATGAGAAAAAAGGAGAGATAGGTTTATGTTTGAGGAAAGGAACCTGGATGTTCTAGCTCTGAGTGAAACGAAGCTTAAGGGTAAAAGGGTAGAGTGGTTTGGGAATGTCTTGGGAGTAAAGTCTGGGGTTGGTGAGAGAACAAGAGGAAGGGAAGGAGTAGCACTACTCCTGAAACAGGAGCGGTGGGAGTATGTGATAGAGTGGAAGAGAGTAAGCTCTAGATTGATATGGGTAAAACTGAAAGTGGATGGAGGGAGATGTGTGATTACTGGTGCACATGCATTAGAAGAATGATCAAGTGTTTTGGGAGCAGGTGAGTGAGTGCGATAGTAGTTTTGATGCACGAGACCGGGTTATAGTGATGGGTGATTTGAATGCAAAGTTGGGTAATGGAGAGGTTGAGGGACTAATTGGAGTACATGGGTGTTCACTGTTGTAAATGGAAATGGTGAAGAGCTTGTAGATTTGTGCGCTGAAAAAGGATTGGTGATTGGGAATACCTGATTTAAAAAGAGAGATATACATAAGTATACGTATGTAAGTAGGAGAGATGGCCAGAGAAGGTTATTGGATTACGTGTTGATTGATAGGTGCGTTAAAGAGAGACTTTTGGATGTTAATGTGCTGAGAGGTGCAACTGAGGGATGTCTGATCATTATCTTGTGTGGGCGAGGATGAAGATTTGTAGAGGTTTTCAGAAGAGAAGAGGGAATATTGGGGTAAAGTGAGTGGTGAGAGTAAGTGAGCTTGGGAAGGACACTTGTGTGAGGAAGTACCAGGAGAGACTGAGTAGAGAATGGAAAAAGGTGAGAACAAAGGAGGTAAGGGGAGTGGTGGAGAAATGGGATGTATTTAGGGAAGCAGTGATGGCTTGCGCAAATGATGTTTGTGTCTTGGTAAGCGTGGGAGGTGGGCAGATTAGAAAGGGTAGTGAGCGGTGGGGTGAAGAAGTAAAATTTTTAGTGAAAGTGAAAGATTTTTGCAGGGAAATAATGCAGATGACTGGGAGATGTATAATAGAAAGAGGCAGGAGGTCAAGAGAAAGGTGCAAGGGGTGAAAAAGAGGGCGAATGGGAGTTGGGGTGAGGGAGTATCATTGAATTTAAGGGTGAATAAAAAGATGTTTTGGAAGGAGGTAAATAAAGTGCGTAAGACAAGGTAAAAAATGGGAATATCAGTGAAGGGGGCGAACGGGGAGTAATAACAAGTAGTGGTGATATGAGAAGGAGATTGATTGAGTATTTTGAAGGTTTGTTGAATGTGTTTGATAGTAGAATGGCACATGTAGAATGTTTTGGTCGAGGTGGTGTGCAAAGTGAGAGGGTTAGGAAGAATGATTTGGTAAACAGAGAATAGGTAGTAAAAGCTTTGCGGAAGATGAAAGCCGGCAAGGCAGCGGGTTTGGATGGTATTGCAGTGGAATTTATTAAAAAAGGGGGTGACTGTATTGTTGACTGGTTGGTAAGGTTATTTAATGTATGTATGACTCATGGTGAGGTGTCTGAGGATTGGCGAAATGCTTGCATAGTGCCATTGTACAAAGGTAAAGGGGATAAAAGTGAGTGCTCAAATTACAGAGGTATAAGTTTGTTGAGTATTCCTGGTAAATTATATGGGAGGGTATTGATTGAGAGGGTGAAGGTATGTACAGAGCATCAGATTGGCGAAGAGCTTTGTGGTTTCAGAAGTGCTTTGCTTTGAAGAATGTATGTGAAAAATACTTAGAAAAGCAAATGGATTTGTATGTAGCATTTATGGATCTGGAGAAGGCATATGATGGAGTTGATAGTGTCGCTCTGTGGAAGGTATTGAGAATATATGGTGTAAGAGGCAAGTTGTCAGAAACAGTGGAAAGTTTTTATTGAGGATGTTAGGGGTGTGTCGAGTAGGGAGAGAGGAAAGTGATTGGTTCTCAGTGAATGTTGGTTTGCGGCAGGGGTGCGTGATGTTTCGATGGTAGTTTGATTTGTTTATGGATGGGGTTCTTAGGGAGGCAAATGCAAGAGTTTTGGAAAGAGGGGCAAGTATGAGGTCTGTTGTAGATGAGAGAGCTAGGGAAGTGAGACAGTTGTTGTTCGCTGATGGTACAGCGCTGGTGGCTGATTCGGGTGAGAAACTGCAGAAGCTGGTGACTGTTTGATAAAGTGTGTGAAAGAAGAAAGCTGAGAGTAAATGTGAATAAGAGCAGGGGTATTAGGTACAGTAAGCTTGAGGGACAAGATAATTGGGAAGTAAGTTTGAATGGAGAAAAACTGGAGGAAGTGAAGTGTTTTAGATATCTGGGAGTGGATTTGGCAGCGGATGGAAACATTGAAGCGGAAGTGAATCAAAGGGTTGGGAAGTGTCGAAAGTTCTCGGAGCGATTAAATATTTATGGAAGTCAGGAACGTTATCTTGGAAAGACAAAAATGGGTATGTTTGATGGAATACTGGTTCCATCAATGTTATATGGTTGCGAGGCTGGGCTATAGAGTTGTGCGGAGGAGGGTGGATGTGATGTTTCAGGACAATATTGGTGTGAGTTGGTTTGATCGAGTAAGTAATGAAAGGGCAAGAGAAATGTATGGTAATAAAAAGAGTGTGGTGGAGAGAGCAGAAAAGGGTGTTTTGAAATGGTTTGGTCACATGGAGAGAATGAGTGAGGAAAGATTGACAAAGAGGATATATATGCCAGAGGTGGAGGGAACAAGGAGAAGTGGGAGACCAAATTGGAGGCGGAAAGATGGAGTGAAAAAGATTTTGAGTGATCGGGGCCTGAACATGCAGGAGGGCGAAAGGCGTGCAAGGAATAGAGTGAATTGCAACGATGTTGTATACCGGAGTCAACGTGCTGTCAATAGATTGAACCAGGGCATGTAAAGCGTCTGGGGTGAAGCATGGAAAGTTTTTGTGGCCTGGATGTGGAAAGGGAGCTGTGGTTTGGCTCATTATACATGACAGCTAGAGACTGAGTGTGACCGAATGTGGCCATTGTCTTTTCAAAACACCCTCTTCTGTTCTCTCAACCACACTCTTTTTATTATCACACATCTCTCTTACCTTTTCATTACTTACTCAGTCAAAGCACTTCACGCCACATAGTGTCCTCAAACATTTCATCTCCAACCTTTCCACCCTCTTTCGCACAACCCTATCTATAGCCCACGCCTCGCAACGATATAGCATTGTTGGAAGCACTATTCCTTTAAACATATCCATTAATGCTTTCCAAGATTCTGCTCTCGCCTTCCACGCATTTTTCAACGCTCCAAGAACTTTTACTCCCTCCCCTACCTTGTGACTTATTTCCGCTTCCATGGTTCGATCCGCTGTCAAATCCACTCCTAGATATTTTACACACTTCACTTCCTCCAGTCTTTCTCCATTCAAATTCACATTCCAATTGACTTGTCCCTCAACTCTACTGTACCTAATAACCTTAGTACATTGTATCAGTTTTTCTGTGAAAGTGGAAGAGAACCGTATGTTACCATTTTATATTGCATGATGAATAGGAACAGAAACATGTTTAAGTTTAGCATATTCATAAAACCCATCAATCTTTGTTCTTATATTTATTATTACTCAGCTCAACCTGACAGAATATATTGTCATCATCCATTCAATGTTTCTTAGAGCATGTATTGATGTGTTTGAGAAGAAATATTCTATTTGATATATGTTAAAATATCCTAGATCTTTCATTGATAGATTCCTGAAGTTGTCAAAGAATTCATTTTATAGAGTTAAACCCAAACTTCTTGATACCAAAAATCTTTTAGCTTTCCTTTTTATTGATGATTTTACATGAACTCCCAGGTTGCTTAAATCTTTTAACGTAAATGTAGCCCTCAGCAAAAACAATGATGTAAAGAATACCTTAATCAAAAATTCACCAGAAATTTCTGCATGCAGTATTTACACAATGGCTTGTAAATCTATAATATGTTTTATGCTTGGCAGACTGGTAAGCATCTTTATGTCTGACATAAGCAATCTAGATATAGTATAAGAACAAATTTATGCTTGGCAGACCTCGTAAGTATCTTTATGTTAGACATAAGCAATCTAGATATAGTATAAGAATAGGGTAAGAATCAAATGTTTTGTTTAATCAATTTCAAGTTTTGACCATTGTATTGACTGGCGTAATGCCAATTCAGTTATTAACAGAGACTCCTTTACCATGAGAAATATAATTGAATCTTCTATGATAGAATACACAAAGAATTGTAACATTAATACCAGATAAGGGTCCACATAAACTGGAGAGTTTTGTCAAAATTTTTATACAGTTCCCTTTCTTTTCCATATAATATATGTGCAATTTCGTGTAATTATCAAATCGTCAGGGGAGATACAAGAATTAGATAGATGTAGAACAGTCAGTTGATATACAAGGAAGAGAAGTAGCTAAGATGCCATCGGTAAACAAGCGTTACTGGATAAAAATTTTACGACAGGCATGATGCCAGAGCCAAACACCACCAACCCGAACACCATCAACCCGAACACCACCAACCGGTAACGCTCGTTTACCAATGGCGTCTTAGCTACGTCTCTTCCTTGCATATCAACTGATTGTTTTACGTCTTCTATCGCATTCTGGTATCTTCTTTGACGATGTGATGATTACACGAAAGTACACATTTATCATGTGGACAAGAAAGGGACCTGTATACAACTCTTGACAACACGAAAGTGCATATGGGAACTGGTCGTTATATGCATATATTAGATCATGCGCACTACTGTGACCCCTTACAATACAAAAATATATAATTCACCATACTTGTTCGCCGTTTTCCATGTTAACGAGATAGCCCCAAGAACAGACTAAGATGTGACCTCATCTGGTCACATCCATTCTCTGGCTGTCGCGCATAATGCACTGAAATTGCAGCACTCTATCTACAACCAGCACCCACAAACCTTTCCCCGACTGGTTCATATTCCTTGGTTCAGTCCATTGACGATACGTCGCCCTCTGTACACAACATTGTTCCATTTCACTCTATCACGTTTACGGCTTTCACTCTCCTGAAAGATCAAGTCCCAAGCACTCAAAATCTTTTACACTCAGTCCTTCCATTTCCAATTTTGTCTCTCATATTTTCCTTTTCCCCTTCACTTCTGACACATATATCTTGTTCGCCAGCCTCTCCTCACTCGTTCTCTTCATATGTCCAAGCCATTTTGTCACACCCTCTTCAGCTCCTTCAGCCACACTCTTCTTATAATCACACTTCTCCGTCTTACCTTTATCACTATCACCACATCATCCTCACAAATTTCATTTCCAACACATCCACCTTTCTCTGCATATTCTCATCTATAACCCATGTCTCGCAACAATACATCATTGGGACTATTATGCCCTCAGACATACCAATTTTCGCCCTCTCAGATAACGATCTCTCTTTCCACACATACTTCAATGCTCCCAAAACCTTAGTTACCTCCCCTATGACTCACTTCCACTTCCAAGCTTCCAATTGTTGCCATACCCACTCCCAGGTATCTAAAACACTCTACTTCCTTCAGATCTCTCTCTCTCTCTCTCTCTCTCTCTCTCTCTCTCTCTCTCTCTCTCTCTCTCTCTCTCTCTCTCTCTCTCTCTCTCTCTCTCTCTCTCTCTCTCTCTCTCTCTCTCTCTCTCTCACCACCACCACACAACTAATACCTTAGATAACCTGTCTCTCCTCACTGCCAAACCTGATAACTTTGCTTATAATCACATTTACTCTCAACTTCCTCTAAACATACACTCTCCCAAACTCAGCACTAACCTCTACAGTTTGCCACCTGAATCTATCAC
>NC_092261.1:21600913-21639393 GCF_036320965.1 Panulirus ornatus
ATCATCAGCGAACTGGAGGAAGTAAAGTGTTTTAAATATCTGAGAGTGGATCTGGCAGCGGATGGAACCATTGAAGCGGAAGTGAATCATAGGGTGGGGGAGGGGCGAAAATCCTGGGAGCCTTGAAGAATGTTTGAAAGTCGAGAACATTATCTCGGGAAGCAAAAATGGGTATGTTTGAAAGAATAGTGGCTCCAACAATGTTGTATGGTTGCGAGGCGTGGGCTATGGATAGAGTTGTGCGCAGGAGGGTGGATGTGCTGAAAATGAGATGTTTGAGGACAATATGTGGTGTGAGGTGGTTTGATCGAGTAAGTAATGTAAGGGTAAGAGAGATGTGTGGAAATAAAAAGAGCGTGGTTGAGAGAGCAGAAGAGGGTGTTTTGAAATGGTTTGGGCACATGAAGAGAATGAATGAGGAAAGATTGATCAAGATGATATGTGTGTCGGAGGTGGAGGGAACGAAGAGAAGTGGGAGACCAAATTGGAGGTGGAAAGATGTAGTGAAAATTATTTTGAGTGAGCGGAGCCTGAACATGCAGGAGGGTGAAAGGCGTGCAAGCAATAGAGTGAATTGGATCGATGCGGTATACCGGGGTCGACCTGCTGTCAATGGATTTAATCAGGGCATGTAAAGCGTCTGGGTAAACCATGGAAAGTTGTGTGGGGCCTGGATGTGGAAAGGGAGCTGTGGTTTCGGGCATTATTACATGACAGCTACAGACTGAGTGTGAACGATTTGGGCCTTTGTTGTCTTTTCCTAGCGCTACCTCGCACACATGAGGGGGGAGGGGGTTGTTATTCCATATGTGGCGAGGTGGCGATTTGGAATAAATAAAGGCAGACAGTATAAATTATGTACATGTGTATATATGTATATGTCTGTGTGTGTACATATATGTGTACATTGAGATGTATAGGTATGTATATTTGAGTGTGTGGACGTGTATGTATATACATGTGTATGGGGGTGGGTTGGGCCATTTCTTTCGTCTTTTTCCTTGCGCTACCTCGCAAACGCGGGAGACACCGACGAAGCAAAATTAAAAAGATAATAATATATATATATATATATATATATATATATATATATATATATATATATATATATATATATATATATATATTTTTTTTTTTTTCTATACTTTGTCGCTGTCTCCCGCGTTATATATATATATATATATATATATATATATATATATATATATATATATATATATATATATATATATATATATATATATATATATACATATATATATATATATATATCTATATATATATATATATATATATATATATATATATATATATATATATATATATATATATATATATATATATATATATATATATATATATATATATATATATATATATATATATATATATATATATATATATATATATATATATATATATATATAGAAATATATATATATATATATAGAAATATATATATATATATATATATATATATATATATATATATATATATATATATATATATATATATATATATATATATATATATATATCACCAGTCCTTTTTTACCACATAAATCTAAAAGCTCTTCACCATTTCCATTTGCAACACCCCCTGTACGCCAATTATTCCCTCAACTGCCATACTACTCACCTTTGCATTCAAATCACCCATCACTATAACCCGGTCTCGTGCATCAAAACTATTAACACACTCACTCAGCTGCTCCAGAAACACTTGCCTCTCATGATCTTTCTTCTCATGCCCAAGTGCATATGCACCAATAATCACCCATCTCTCTCCATTCAATTTCAGTTTTACCCATAACAATCTAGAGTTTGCTTTCTTACATTCTATCACCTACTCCCACCACTCCTGTTTCAAGAGTAGTGCTACTGCTTCCCTTGCTCTTGTCCTATCACTAACCCCTGATTTTATTCCCAAGACATTCCCAAACCACTCTTCCTCTTTACCCTTGGGATTCGTTTCACTCAGAGCCAAAACATCCAGGTTCCTTTCCCCAAACATACTATATATCTCTCCTTTTTTCTCATCTTGTTTACTTCCACACTCATTTAGACACCTCAATCTGAGCCTTCGAGGGGGGTGAGCACTCCCCACTTAACTCCATCTTTTGTTTCCCCTTTTAGAAAGTTAAGATAGAAGGAGGGGAAGGTTTCCAGCCCCCGTCTCCCTTCCCCTTTAATCGTCCTCTACGACACGAGAGGAATGCGTGGCAAGTATTCTTTCTCCCCTATCCCCAGGGAATACCTGGTTTAAAAAGAGAGATATACATAAGTATAAGTATGTAAGTTCGAGAGATGGTCAGAGAGCGTTATTGGATTACGTTTTAATTGATAGACGGGTGAAAGAGAGACTTTTGGATGTTAATATGCTGAGAGGTGCACTGGAGGGATGTCTGGTCATTATCTTGTGGTAGCGAAGGTGAAGATTTGTAGAGGTTTTCAGAAAAGAAGAGAAAATATTGGGGTAAAAAGAGGGGTGAGAGTAAGTCTGCTTCAGAAGGAGAGTTGCGGGTGGAAGTACCAAGAGAGACTGAGAACAGAATGGAAAAAGATGAGAACAAAGGACATATAGGGGAGTGGGGGAGGAATTGGATGTATTTAGGGAAGCAGTGATTGCTTTTGCAAAAGATACTTGTGGCATGGAAAGCGTGGGAGGTGGGCAGATTAGAATGGGTAATGAGAGGTGGGATGAAGAAGTAAGATTATCAGTGAAAGAGAAGAGAGAGGCATTTGGACGATTTTTCCAGGGAAATAATGGAAATGAGTGGGAGATATATAAAAGAAAGAGGCAGGAGGTCAAGAGAAAGGTGCAAGAGGTGAAAAAGAGGCTAACTGAGAGTTGGGGCGAGAGAGTATCATTAAATTTTAGGTAGAATAAAAAGATGTTTTAAAAGGAGGTAAATAAAGTGCGTAAGACAAGGGAACAAATGGGAACTTCAGTGAAGGGGGCTAATGGGGAGGTGATAACAAATAGTGTGATGAGAGAAGGATATGGAGTGAGTGTTTTGAAGGTTTGTTGAATTTGTTTGATGATAGAGTGACAGATTTAGGGTGTTATGCTCGAGGTGGTGTGCAAAGTGAGAGGGTTAGGGAGAATGATTTAGTAAACAGAGAAGAGGTAGTAAAACATTTGCAGAAACTGAAAGCCGGCAAGGCAGCGGATTTTGATGCTATTGCAGTGGAATTTATTAAAAAAGGGGGTGACTGTCTTGATGACTGGTTGGAAAGGTTATTCAATTCATGTATGACTCATGGTTAGGTGCCTGAGGATTGGTGGAATGCTTACATAGTGCTATTGTACAAAGGCAAAGGGGATACAAGTGAGCGCTCCAATTACAGAGGTATAGGTTTGTTGAGTTTATCCCTGGGGATAGGGGATTAAGAATACTTCCCACGTATTCCCTGCGTGTCGTAGAAGGCGACTAAAAGGGGAGGGAGCGGGGGGCTGGAAATCCTCCCCCTCGTTTTTTTTTTTTTTTTTTTCAATTTTCCAAAAGAAGGATTAGAGAATTGGGCCAGGTGAGGGTATTCCCTCAAAGGCCCAGTCCTCTGTTCTTAACGCTACCTCGCTAATGCGGGAAATGGCGAATAGTTTGAAAGAAATAAAGAAAGGTTTGTTGAGTATTCCTGGGATATCATATGGGAGGGTATTGATTGAGAGGGTGAAGGCATGTATAAAACATCGGATTGGGGAAGAGCAGTGAGTTTCAGAAGCGGTAGAGGATGTGTGGATCAGGTGTTTGCTTTGAAAAATGTATGTGAGAAATACTTAGAAAAGCTAATGGATTTGCATGTAGCATTTATGGGTCTGGAGAAGGCATATGATAGAGTTGATAGAGACGCTCTGTGGAAGGTATTAAGAATATATGGTGTGGGGTGCAAGTTGTTAGAAGCAGTGAAAAGTTTTTATCAAGAATGTAAGGCATGTGTACGGGTAGGAAGAGAGGAAAATGATTGAATCTCAGTGAATGTTGATTTGCTGCAGGGGTGTGTGATGTCTCCATGGTTGTTTAGTTTGTTTATGGTTGGGGTTCTTAGGGAGGTGAATGCAAGTGTTTCGGAAAGAGGGGCAAGTATGCAGTGTGTTGTGGATGACAGAGCTTGCGAAGTGAGTCAGTTGTTGTTCGCTGATGATAAAGCGCTGGTGGCTGATTCGTGTGAGAAACTGCAAAAGCTGGTGACTGCGTTTAGTAAAGTATGTGAAAGAAGAAAGCTGACAGTAAATGTGAATAAGAGCAAGGTTATTAGGTACAGTAGGGTTGAACGACAAGTCAATTTGGAGGTAAGTTTGAATCGAGAAAAACTGGAGGAAGTGAAGTGTTCTAGATATCTGGGAGTGGATTTGGCAGTGAATGGAAGCGGAAGTGAATCATAGGGTGGGGGAGAGGGCGAAAGTTCTGGGAGCGTTGAAGAATGTGTGGAAGTCGAGAACATTATCGCGGAAAGCAAAAATGGGTATGTTTGACGGAATAGTGTTTCCAACAATATTTTATGGTTGCGAGGCGTGGGTTATAGATAGAGTTGTGCGGAGGAGGGTGGATGTGCTGGAAAGGAGACGTTTAAGGACAATATGTGGTTTGAGGATGTTTGATCGAGTGAGTAATAATGGGGCAAGAGATACGTGTGGTAATAAAAAGAGTGTGGTTGAGAGAGCAGAAGACGGTGTTTTGAAATGATTTGGTCACATAGAGAGAATGAATGAGGAAAGATTGACCAAGAGCATATGTGTGTCACAAGTGTAGGGAACGAGAAGTGGGTGACCAAATTGGAGGTGGAAAGATGAATTAAAAGAGATTTTGAGTGATAGGGGCCTGAACATACAGGAGGGTGAAAGGCGTGCAAAGAATAAAGTGAATTTGATCGATGTGGTATACCGGGATCGACGTGCAGTCAATGGATTGAACCAGGGCATGTGAAGCGTCTGGGGTAAACCCTGGGAAGTTCTGTGGGGCCTCGATATGGAAAGGGAGGTGTGGTCTCATTGCATTATGCATGACAGCTAGAGACTGAGTGTGCACGAATGTGGCCTTTGTGTCTTTTACTAGCGCTACCTTGCGCACATACGGGGAGAGGGGGCTGTTATTTCATGTGTGGCTGTCTGATGATGGGAATGAATAAAGGCAGACAGTATGATTTATGTACGTGTATATATGTATATGTCTATGTGTGTGTATATATATGTATACGTTGAGATGTATAGGTATGTATATTTGCGTGTCTGGTCATGTATGAATATACATGTCCGCACACATGTATATACATACATGTGTATCTATACATGTGAAAGTATATACATGTATATACATACACATGTATGTATGTACATGTGTTTGTGGGTGGGTTGGGCCATTCTTTTGTCTGCTTCATTGCGCTACCTCACTAACGCGGGAGACAGCGACAAAGCAAAATAAATGTAAATACAAGTAAATAAATAAAGATGAAAGCCGGCAAGGCGGCGGGTTTGGATGGTATTGCAGTGGAATTTATCAAAAAAGTGGTGACTGTATTGTTGACCGGTTGGTAAGGTTATTTAATGTATGTATAATTTATGGTGAGGTGCCTGAGGATTGGCGGAATGCTTGCATAGTCCATTGTACAAAGGCAAAGGGGACAAAGGCGAGTGCTCAAATTACAGAGGTATAAGTTTGTTAAGTATTCCTGGGAAATTATATGGGAGGGTATTGACTGAGAGGGTGAAGGCATATACAGAGCATCAGATTGGTGATGAGGAGTGTGGTTTCAGAAGTGGTAGAGGATGTGTGGATCAGGTGTTTACTTTGAAGAATGTATGTGAGAAATACTTAGAAAAGCAAATGGATTTGTTTGTAGCATTTATAGATCTGGGGAATACATATGATAGAGTTGATAGAGAGGCTCTGTGGAAGATATTAAGAATATATGGTGTGGGAGGAAAGTTGTTAGAAGCAGTGAAAAGTTTTTATCAAGGATATAAGGCATGTGTACGTGTAGGGAGAGAGGAAAGTGATTGGTTCTCAGTGAATGTAGGTTTGCGGCAGGGGTGTGTGATGTCTCCATGGTTGTTTAATTTGTTTATGGATGGGGTTGTTAGGGAGGTGAATGGAAGAATTTTGGAAAGAGGGGCAAGTATGCAGTCTGTTGTGGATGAGAGAGCTTGGGACGTGAGTCAGTTGTTGTTCGCTGATGATACAGCGCTGGTGGCTGAGTCGTGTGAGAAACTGTAGAAGCTGGTGAGTGAGTTTGGTAAAGTGTGTGGAAGAAGAAAGCTGAGAGTAAATGTGAATAAGAGCAAGGTTATTAGGTACAGTAGGGATGAGGGACAAATCAATTTGGAGGTAAGTTTGAATCGAGAAAAACTGGAGGAAATGAAGTGTTTTAGATATCTAGGTGTGGATTTGGCAGCGGTTGGAACCATGGAAGCGGAAGTGAATCATAGGGTGGGGAAGGGAGCGAAAGTTCTGTGCGCGTTGAAGAATGTGTGAAAGCCGAAAACATTATCTTGGAAAGCAAAAATGGGTATAATTTAGGGAACAGTGGTTCCAACAATGTTATATGGTTGCGAGGCGTGGGCTATAGATAGAGTTGTGCGGAGGACGATGGATGTGCTGGAAATGAGATGTTTGAGGACAATATGTGGTGTGATGTGGTTCCATCGAGTAAGTACTAATAGGGTAAGAGAGATGTGTGGTGATAAAAAGCGTGTGGTTGAGAAAGCAGAAGAGGGTGTTTTGAAATGGTTTGGTCACATGGAGTGAATGAGTGAGAAAAGATTACCAAGAGGATATATGAGTCAGAGTTGGAGGGAACGAGAAATGGGAGACCAAATTGGAGGTGGAACGATGGAGTGAAAAAGATTTTGAGTGATCGGTGCCTGAGCATGCAGGAGGGTGAAAGGCGTGCAAGCAATAGAGTGAATTGGATCGATGTGGTATACCAGGGTCGACGTGCTGTCAATGGATTGAACCAGGGCATGTGAATCGTGTAGGGTAAACCATAGAAAGTTCTGCGGGGCCCGGATGTGGAAAGAGAGCTGTGGTTTCGGTGCATTATTACATGACAGCTAGAGACTGAGTGTGAACAAATGTGGCCTTTGTTGTCTTTTCCTAGCGCAACCTCGCGCACATGCGGGGGGGAGGGGATGGGTTGTTATTTCATGTGTGGATGGGTGCCGTTGGGTATGAATAAAGGCAGACAGTATGAATTATGTATATGTGTATATACGTATATGTCTGTGTGTGCATATATATATGTATACGTTGAGATGTATAAGTATGTATATTTGCATGTGTGGACGTGTATGTATATACATGTGTATGTGGGTGGGTTGGACCATTGTTTCGTCTGTTTTCTTGCGCTACCTCGCTGACGCGGGAGACAGCGACAAAGCAAAATAAATGAATAAAATATATATTTTTTTTTTTTTTTTGCTTTGTCGCTGTCTCCCGCGTTTGCGAGGTAGCGCAAGGAAACAGACGAAAGAAATGGCCCAACCCACCCCCATACACATGCCTTGATTCAATCCACTGACGGCACGTCAACCCCTGTATACCACATCGCTCCAATTCACTCTATTCTTTGCCCTCCTTTCACCCTCCTGCATGTTCAGGCCCCGATCACACAAAATCTTTTTCACTCCATCTTTCCACCTCCAATTTGGTCTCCCTCTTCTCCTCGTTCCCTCCACCTCCGACACATATATCCTCTTGGTCAATCTTTCCTCACTCATTCTCTCCATGTGACCAAACCATTTCAAATCACCCTCTTCTGCTCTCTCAACAACGCTCTTTTTATTTCCACACATCTCTCTTACCCTTACGTTACTTACTCGATCAAACCACCTCACACCACACATTGTCCTTTAACATCTCATTTCCAGCACATCCATCCTCCTGCGCACAACTCTATCCATAGTCCACGCCTCGCAACCATACAACATTGTTGGAACCACTATTCCTTCAAACATACCCATTTTTGCTTTCCGAGATAATGTTCTCGACTTCCACACATTCTTCAAGGCTCCCAGAATTTTCGCCCCCTCCCCCACCCTATGATCCACTTCCGCTTCCATGGTTCCATCCGCTGCCAGATCCACTCCCAGATATCTAAAACACTTCACTTCCTCCAGTTTTTCTCCATTCAAACTCACCTCCCAATTGAATTGACCCTCAACCCTACTGTACCTAATAACCTTGCTCTTATTCACATTTACTCTTAACTTTCTTCTTTCACACACTTTACCAAACTCAGTCACCAGCATCTGCAGTTTCTCATATGAATCAGCCACCAGCGCTTTATCATCAGCGAACAACAACTGACTCACTTCCCAGGATCTCTCATCCACAACAGACTTCATACTTGCCCCTCTTTCCAAAACTCTTGCATTCACCTCCCTAACAACCCATCCATAAACAAATTAAACAACCATGGAGACGTCACACACCCCTGCCGCAAACCTACATTCACTGAGAACCAATCACTTTCCTCTCTTCCTACACGTACACATGCCTTACATCCTCGATAAAAACTTTTCACTGCTTCTAACAACTTGCCTCCCACACCATATATTATTAATACCTTCCACAGAGCATCTCTATCAACTCTATCATATGCCTTCTCCAGATCCATAAATGCTACATAAAAATCCATTTGCTTTTCTAAGTATTTCTCACATACATTCTTCAAAGCAAACACCTGATCCACACATCCTCTACCACTTCTGAAACCACACTGCTCTTCCCCAATCTGATGCTCTGTACATGCCTTCACCCTCTCAATCAATACCCTCCCATATAATTTGCCAGGAATACTCAACAAACTTATACCTCTGTAATTTGAGCACTCACTCTTATCCCCTTTGCCTTTGTACAATGGCACTATGCACGCATTCCGCCAATCCTCAGGCACCTCACCATGAGTCATACATACATTAAATAATCTTACCAACCAGTCAACAATACAGTCACCCCCTTTTTTAATAAATTCCTCTGCAATACCATCCAAACCTGCTGCCTTGCCGGCTTTCATCTTCCGCAAAGCTTTTACTACCTCTTCTCTGTTTACCAACGCATTTTCCCTAACCCTCGCACTTTGCACACCACCTCGACCAAAACACCCTATATCTGCCACTCTATCATCAAACGCATTCAACAAACCTTCAAAATACTCACTCCATCTCCTTCTCACATCACCACTACTTGTTATCACCTCCCCATTTGCGCCCTTCACTGAAGTTCCCATTTGCTGCCTTGTCTTACGCACTTTATTTACCTCCTTCCAGAACATCTTTTTATTCTCCCTAAAATTTAATGATACTCTCTCACCCCAACTCTCATTTGCCCTTTTTTTCACCTCTTGCACCTTTCTCTTGACCTCCTGTCTCTTTCTTTTATACGTCTCCCACTCAATTTCATTTTTTCCCTGCAAAAATCGTCCAAATGCCTCTCTCTTCTCTTTCACTAATACTCTTACTTCTTCATCCCACCACTCACTACCCTTTCTAATCAACCCACCTCCCACTCTTCTCATGCCACAAGCATCTTTTGCGTAATCCATCACTGATTCCCTAAATACATCCCATTCCTCCCCCACTCCCCTTACTTCCATTGTTCTCAACTTTTTCCATTCTGTACTCAGTCTCTCCTGGTACTTCCTCACACAAGTCTCCTTCCCAAGCTCACTTACTCTCACCACCCTCTTCATCCCAACATTCAGTCTTCTTTTCTGAAAACCCATACAAATCTTCACCTTAGCCTCCACAAGATAATGATCAGACATCCCTCCAGTTGCACATCTCAGCACATTAACATCCAAAAGTCTCTCCTTCGCGCGCCTGTCAATTAACACGTAATCCAATAACGCTCTCTGGCCATCTCTCCTACTTACATAAGTATCTTATGTATATCTCGCTTTTTAAACCAGGTATTCCCAATCATCAGTCCTTTTTCAGCACATAAATCTACAAGCTCTTCACCATTTCCATTTACAACACTGAACACCCCATGTATACCAATTATTCCCTCAACTGCCACATTACTCACCTTTGCATTCAAATCACCCAACACTATAACCCGGTCTCGTGCATCAAAACCACTAACACACTCATTCAGCTGCTCCCAAAACACTTGCCTCTCATGATCTTTCTTCTCATGCCCAAGTGCATATGCACCAATAATCACCCATCTTTCTCCATCAGCTTTCAGTTTTACCCATATTAGTCGAGAATTTACTTTCTTACATTCTATCACATACTTCCACAACTCCTGTTTCAGGAGTACTGCTACTCCTTCCCTTGCTCTTGTCCTCTCACTAACCCCTGACTTTACTCCCAAGACATTCCCAAACCACTCTTCCCCTTTACCCTTTAGCTTCGTTTCACTCAGAGCCAAAACATCCAGGTTCCTTTCCTCAAACATACTACCTATCTCTCCTTTTTTCACATCTTGGTTACATCCACACACATTTAGGCACCCCAATCTGAGCCTTCGAGGAGGATGAGCACTCCCCGCGTGACTCCTTCTTCTGTTTCCCATTTTAGAAAGTTAAAAAAATACAAGGAGGGGAGGATTTCTGGGCCCAAGCTCCCGTCCCCTCTAGTCGCTTTCTACGACACGCGAGGAATGCGTGGGAAGTATTCTTTCACCCCTATCCCCAGGGATAATATACATATATATATACACATACACACACATACACACACACACGCACATATACACACACACACACATACATATATATACATGTGAAAAATGTAAGAAACAATTTAGAAAACTGAAACTTCTAGCTTGAAATGAAATGAAAAAAAATGAATGTCACATAATGGTTCAACTTCTGGCTATGGAAAGGAAATGTTTAATTTATTTACACAAACGTCAATAGTAGTTCTCATCAATTTAACCACTGTATCAATAAGCTTCAATGTCTAAGCTACATTTATATATATATATATATATATATATATATATATATATATATATATATATATATATATATATATATATATATATATATATATATATTTATTTGTTCCCATCGCCACCTCGCCACATATGGAATAACAATCCCCTCCCCCCTCATGTGTGCGAGGTAGCGCTAGGAATGACACCAAAGACCCCATTCGTTCACACTCAGTCTTTAGCTGTCATGTCATAATGCACCGAAACCACAGCTCCCTTACCACATCCAGGCCCCAGACACTTTCCATGGTATACCCCAGACGCTTCACATGCCCTGGTTCAATCCATTGACAGCATGTCGACCCGGCATACCATATCGTTCCAATTCACTCTATTCCTTGCACGCCTTTCACACTCCTGCATGTTCAGGCCCAGATCACTCAAAATCTTTTTCACTCCATCTTTCCACCTCCAATTTGGTCTCCCACTTCTCCTCGTTTCCTCCACCTCTGACACATATATCCTCTTGGTCAATCTTTCCCCACTCATTCTCTCCATGTGACCAAACCATTTCAAAACACCCTCTTCTGCTCTCTCAACCACACTCCTTTTATTTCCACACATCTCTCTCACACTTACATTACTTACTCGATCA
Source organism: Panulirus ornatus (assembly GCF_036320965.1). Classification (NCBI taxonomy): domain Eukaryota; kingdom Metazoa; phylum Arthropoda; class Malacostraca; order Decapoda; family Palinuridae; genus Panulirus; species Panulirus ornatus. The sequence goes on from NC_092261.1 coordinate 21,612,452, forward strand.
AACCACCTCACACCACATATTGTCCTCAAACATCTCATTTCCAGCACATCCACCCTCCTGCGCACAACTCTATCCATAGCCCACTCCTTGCAACCATACAACATTGTTGGAACCACTATTCCTTCAAACATACCCATTTTTGATTTCCGAGATAATGTTCTCGACTTCCACACATTCTTCAAGGCTCCCAGAATTCTCGCCCCCTCCCCCACCCTATGATTCACTTCCGTTTCCATGGTTCCATCCGCTGCCAGATTCACTCCCAGATATCTAAAACACTTTGCTTCCTTCAGTTTTTCTCCATTCAAACTTACCTCCCAATTGACTTGACCCTCAACCCTACTGTACCTAATAACCTTGCTCTTATTCACATTTACTCTTAACTTTCTTCTTTCACACACTTTACCAAACTCAGGCACCAGCTTCTGCAGTTTCTTACATGAATCAGCCACCAGCGCTGTATCATCAGCGAACAACAACTGACTCACTTCCCAAGCTCTCTCATCAACAAAAGACTGCATACTCACCCCTCTTTCCAAAACTCTTGTATTCACCTCCCTAACAACCCCATCCATAAACAAATTAAACAACCATGGAGACATCACACACCCCTGCCGCAAACCTACGTTCACTGAGAACCAATCACTTTCCTCTCTTCCTACACGCACACATGCCTTACATCCACGATAAAAACTTTTCACTGCTTCTAACAACTTGCCTCCCACACCATATACTCTTAAAACCTTCCACAGAGCATCTCTATCAACTCTATCATATGCCTTCTCCAGATCCAAAAGTGCTACTTACAATCCATTTGTTTTTCTAAGTATTTCTCACATACATTCTTCAAAGCAAACACCTGATCCACACATCCTCTACCACTTCTGAAACCACACTGCTCTTCGCCAATCTTATGCTCTGTACACGCCATCACCCTTTCAATCAATACCCTCCCATATAATTTACCAGGAATACTCAACAAACTTATACCTCTGTAATTTGAGCAGTCACTCTTATCACCCTTGTCTTTGTACAATGGCACTATGCAAGCATTCCTCTAATCATATGGCACCTCACCATGAATCATATATACATTAAATAACCTTACCAACCAGTCAACAATACAGTCACCCCCTTTTTTAATAAATTCCACTGCAGTACCATCCAAAACTGCTGCTTTGCCGGCTTTCATCTTCCGTAAAGCTTTTACTACCTCTTCTCTATTTACCAAATCATTTTCCCTAACCCTCTCACTTTGCACACCACCTCGACCAAGACACCCTATATCTGACACTCTATCATCAAACACATTCAGCAAACCTTCAAAATACTCACTCCATCTCCTTCTCACATCACCACTTCTTGTTATCACCTCCCCATTAGCCCCCTCCACTGAAGTTCCCATTTGCTCCCTTGTCTTACGCACTTTATTTACCTCCTTCCAAAACATCTTTTTTTCTCCTTGAAATTTAATGATACTCTCTCACCCCAACTCTCATTTGCCCTCTTTTTCACCTCTTGCACCTTTCTCTTGACCTTCTGCCTCTTTCTTTTATATCTCTCCCAATCATTTACATTTTTTCCCTGCAAGAATCGGTCAAATGCCTCTCTCTTCTCTTTCACTAATAATCTTACTTCTTCATTCCATCACTCGCTACCTTTTCTAATCAACCCATCTCCCACGCTTCTCATGCCACAAGCATCTTTTGCGCAAGCCATCACTGCTTCCCTAAATACATCCCATTCCTCCCCCACTCCCCTTACCTCCTTTTTTCTCACCTTTCTCCATTCTGTACTCAGTCTCTCCTGGTACTTCCTCAAACAAGTCTCCTTCCCAAGCTCCCTTACTCTCACCACTCTCTTCAACCCAACATTCTCTCTTCTTTTCTGAAAACCCCCACAAATCTTCACCTTCGCTTCCACAAGATAATGATCAGACATCCCTCCAGTTGCACTTCTCAGCACATTAACATCCAAAAGTCTCTCTTTCGTGCGTCTATCAATTAACACGTAATCCAATAACGCTCTCTGGCCATCTCTCCCACTTACATACGTATACTTATGTATATCTCGCTTTTTAAACCAGGTATTCCCAATCACCAGTCCTTTTTCAGCACATAAATCTACAAGCTCTTCACCATTTCCATTTACAACACTGAACACTCCATGTGTACCAATTATTCCCTCAACTGCCACATTACTCACCTTTGCATTCAAATCACCCATCACTATAACCCGGTCTTGTGCATCAAAACCACTAACACACTCATTCAGCTGCTCCCAAAACACTTGCCTCTCATGATCTTTCTTCTCATGCCCAGGTGCATATGCACCAATAATGACCCATCTTTCTCCATCAACTTTCAGTTTTACCCCTATCATTCTAGAATTTACTTTCTTACACTCTATCACATACTCTCACAACTCCTGATTCAAGAGTAGTTCTACTCCTTCCCTTCTTCTTGTCCTCTCACTAACCCCTGACTTTACTCCCAAGACATTCACATACCACTCTTCCCCTTTACCCTTTAGCTTCGTTTCACTCAGAGCCAAAACATCCAGGTTCCTTTCCTCAAACATACTACCTATCTCCCCTTTTTTCTCATCTTGGTTACATCGACACACATTTAGACACCCCAATCTGCGCCTTCGAGGAGGATGAGCACTCCTCGCGTGACTCCTTCTCCTGTTTCCCCTTTTAGAAAGTTAAAATACAAGGAGGGGAGGGTTTCTGGCCCCCCGCTCCCATCCCCCTTAGTCGCCTTCTACGACACGTGAGGAATGCGTGGGAAGTATTCTTAATCCCCTATCCCCAGTGATATACATATATATATATATATATATATATATATATATATATATATATATATATATATATATATATATATATATATATATATATATATATATATATATATATATATATATATATATATATATATATATATATATATATATATATATATATATATATATATATATATATATATATATATATATATATATATATATTTATATATATATCATCCCTGGGGATAGGGGATGAAGAATACTTCCCACGTATTCCCTGCGTGTCGTAAAAGGCGACTAAAAGGGAAGGGAGCGGGAGGCTGGAAATCCTCCCCTCTCGTTTTTTTTTTTTCTTTTTTTTTTTTTTTTCTAAAAGAAGGAACAGAGGGGAGCCAGATGAGGATATTCCACAAAGGCCCAGTCCTCTGTTCTTAATGCTACCTCGCTAATGCGGGAAATGGCGGATAGTTTAAAAGAAAGAAAGATATATATATATATATATATATATATATATATATATATATATATATATATATATATATATATTTTTTTTTTTTTTTTTCTTTTTTTTTTTTTAAACTATTCGCCATTTCCCGCGTTAGCGAGGTAGCGTTAAGAACAGAGGAATGGGCCTTTGAGGGAATATCCTTACCTGGCCCCGTTCTCTGTTCCTTTTGGAAAATTAAAAAAAAATAATGAGAAGGGAGGATTTCCAGCCCCCCGCTCCCTCCCCTTTTAGTCGCCTTCTATGACACGCAGGGAATACGTGGGAAGTATTCTTTCTCCCCTATCCCCAGGGATAATATATATATATATATATATATATATATATATATATATATATATATATATATATATATATATATATATATATATATATATATATATATATGTATACATAGATATATATATACATATATATATATATATATATATATATATATATATATATATATATATATATATATATATATATATATATATATATATATATATATATATATCTTTTCTTCTTTCTTTTAAACTATTCGCCATTTCCCGCGTTAGCGAGGTAGCGCTAAGAACAGAGGACTGGGCCTTTTTTGGAATATCCTCAACTGGCCCCCTCTGTTCCTTCTTTTGGAAAATTTAAAAAAAAAAACGAGAGGGGAGGATTTCCAGCCCCCCGCTCCCTCCCCTTTTAGTCGCCTTCTACGACACGCAGGGAATACGTGGGAAGTATTCTTAATCCCCTATCCCCAGGGATATATATATATATATATATATATATATATATATATATATATATATATATATATATATATATATATATATATATATATATATATATATATATATATACATATATATCCTTCTGTTTCCCATTTTAGAAAGTTAATACAAGGAAAGCAAAAATGGGTATGTTTGAAGGAATAGTAGTTCCAACAATGTTGTATGGTTGCGAGGCGTGGGCTATGGATAGAGTTGTGCGCAGGAGGATGGATGTGCTGGAAATGAGATGTTTGAGGACAATGTGTGGTGTGAGGTGGTTTGATCGAGTAAGTAACGTAAGGGTAAGAGAGATGTGTGGAAATAAAAAGAGCGTGGTTGAGAGAGCAGAAGAGGGTGTTTTGAAATGGTTTGGGCACATGGAGAGAATGAGTGAGGAAAGATTGACCAAGAGGATATATGTGTCGGAGGTGGAGGGAACGAGGAGAAGAGGGAGACCAAATTGGAGGTGGAAAGATGGAGTGAAAAGGATTTTGTGTGATCGGGGCCTGAACATGCAGGAGGGTGAAAGGAGGGCAAGGAATAGAGTGAATTGGAGCGATGTGGTATACAGGGGTTGACGTGCTGTCAGTGGATTGAATCAAGGCATGTGAAGCGTCCGGGGTAAACCAAGGAAAGCTGTGTAGGTATGTATATTTGCGTGTGTGGACGTGTGTATGTACATGTGTATGGGGGGGGGGGGGGGGTTGGGCCATTTCTTTCGTCTGTTTCCTTGCGCTACCTCGCAAACGCGGGAGACAGCGACAAAGTATAAAATAAAAAAAAGAAATCATATATATCCCTGGGGATAGGGGAGAAAGAATACTTCCTACGCATTCTATCCTTTCGTAAAGGTGACTAGAGGGGACGGGAGCGGGGGGCCAGAAACCCTCCCATCCTGTATTTTAACTTTCTAAAAGGGAAACAGAAGAAGGACTCATGCGGGGAGTGCTCATCCTCCTCGAAGGCTTAGATTGGGGTGTCTAAATGTGTGTGCATGTAACCAAGACGAGAAAAAAGGAGAGATAGGTAGCATTTTTGAGGAAAAGAACCTGGATGTTTTGGCTCTGAGTGAAGCAAAGCTCAAGGGTAAAGGGGGAGAGTGGTTTAGGAATGTCTTGAGAGTAAAATCAGGGGTTACTGAGAGGAAAAGAGCATGAGAAGGAGTAGTACTACTCCTGAAACGGGAGTGGTGGGAGTATGTGATAGAGTGTAAGAAAATAAACTCTAGATTCATATGGGTAACACTGAAAGTTGATGGAGAGAGATGGGTCATTATTGGTGCATATGCACCTGGGCAAGAGAAGAAAGATCATGAGAGGCAAGTGTTTTGGGAGCAGCTCAGTGAGTGTTTTAGTAGTTTTGATGCACGAGAACGGGTTATACTGATGGGTGATTTGAATGAAAAGTTGAGTAATGTGGCAGTTAAGGGAATAATTGTTGAACATGGAGTGTTATGTGTTGTAAATGGAAATGGTGAAGAGCTTGTAGATTTATGTGCTGAAAAAGGACTGCTGATTGGGATTACCTGGTTTAAAAAGAGAGATATACATGAGTATGTAAGTAGGAGAGATGGCCAAAGAGCGTTTTCGGATTACGTGTTAATTGATAGGCGCGCAAAAGAGAGACTTTTGGATGTTAGTGTGCTAAGAGGTGCAACTGGAGGGATGTCTGATCATTATCTTGTGGAGGCGAAGGTAAATATTTGTATAGGTTTTCAGGAAAAAAAGAGAGAAAGTTGGGGTGAAAACAGTGGTAAGAGTATGAGAGCTTGGGAAGGAGACTTGTGTGAGAAAGTATCAGGAGAGACTGAGTACAGAATGGAAAAAAGGTGAGAACAAAAGATGTAAAGGGAGTGGGGGAGGAATGGGATGTATTTAGGGAAGCAGTGATGGCTTGCGCAAAAGATGCTTGTGGCATGAGAAGTGTGGAGGTGGGCAGAGTAGAAAGGTAGTGAGTGGTGGGGTGAAGAAGCAAAAGTATTAGTGAAAGAGAAAAGAGAGGCATTTGGACGATTTTTGCAAGGAAATAATGCAAATGAGGGGGATATGTATAAAAGAAAGAGGCAGGAGGTCAAGAGAAAGGTGCAAGAGGTGAAAAAGAGGGCAAATGAGAGTTGGGTTGAGAGTATCATTAGATTTTAGGAAGAATAAAAAGATGTTTTGGAAGGAGATAAATAAAGTGCGTAAGACAAGGGAGGAAATGGTAACTTCAGTGAAGGGGGCTAATAGGGAGGTGATAACAAGTAGTGGTGATGTGAGAAGGAGACTGAGTGAGGATTTTTGAAGGTTTGTTGAATGTGTTTGATGATAGAGTGGCAGATATAGGGTGTTTTGGCCGAGGTGGTGTGCAAAGTGAGAGGGTTAGGGAAAATGATTTGACAAACAGAGAAGAGGAAGTAAAAGCTTTGCGGAAGATGAAAGCCGGCAAGGCCGCGGGTTTGGATAGTACTGCAGCGGAATTTATCAAAAAAGGAGGTAGCTGTATTGTTGACCGATTGGTAAGGTTATTTAATGTATGTATGACTCATGGTGAGGTGCCTGAGGATTGGCGGAATCCTTGCATAGTGCCATTGTACAAAGGCAAAGGGGATAAAAGTGAGTGCTCAAATTTCAGAATTATAAGTTTGTTGAGTAATCCTGGGAAATTATATGGGAAGGTTTTGATTGAGAGGGTGAAGGAATGTACAGAGCATCAGATTGGGGAAGAGCAGTGTGGTTTCAGAATTGTTAGAGGATGTGTAGATCAGGTGTTTGCTTTGCAGAATGTATGTGAGAAATACTTAGAAAAGCAAATGGGTTTGTTTGTAGCATTTATGGATCTGGAGAAGGCATATGATAGAGTTCATAGAGAGGCTCTGTGGAAGGTATTAAGAATATATGGTGTGGGAGGCAAGTTGTTAGAAGCAGTGAAAAGGTTTTATCGAGGGTGTAAGGCATGTGTACGTGTAGGAAGAGAGGAAAGTGATTGGTTCTCAGTGAATGTCGGTTTGCGGTCGGGTTGTGTGATGTCTCCATGGTTGTTTAATTTGTTTTTGGATGGGGTTGTTAGGGAGGTGAATGCAAGAGTTGTGGAAAGAAGTGCAAGTATGAAGTCTGTTGTGGATGAGAGAGCTTGGGAAGTGAGTCAGTTGTCGTTCGCTGATAATACATCGCTGGTGGCTGATTCATGTAAGAAACGGCAGAAACTGGTAACTGAGTTTGGTAAAGTGTGTCAAAGAAGAAAGCTGAAGGTAAATGTGAATAAGAGCAAGGTTATTAGGTACAGTAGAGTTGAGGGACAAGTCAGTTGGGAGGTAAGTTTGAATGAAGAAAAACTGTAGGAAGTGAAGTATTTTAGATATCTGGGAGTGGATTTGGCAGCGGATGGAACAATGAAAGCGGATGTAAATCATAGGGTGGGGGAGGGGGAGAAAATTCTGTGAACATTGAAGAATATGTGGAAGTCGAGAACATTATCTCGGAAAGCAAAAATGGATATGTTTGAAGGAATAGTGATTCCAACAATGTTATATGGTTGCGAGGCGTGGGCTATGGATAGAGTTGTGCGCAGGAGGGTGGATGTGCTGGAAATGATATGTCTGAGGACAATATGTGGTGTGAGGTGGCTTGATCGAGTAAGTAATAATAGGGTAAGAGAGATGTGTGGTAATAAAAGGTTGTGGTTGAGGGAGCAGAAGAGGGTCTTTTGAGGTGGTTTGGGTACATGGAGAGAATGAGTGAGGAACGATTGACCAAGAGGATATATGTGTCAGTGGTGAAAGGAACGGGGAGGAGTGGAAGACCAAATTGAAGGTGGAAAGATGGAGTGAAAAAGATTTTGAGTGATCGGTGCCTGAACATGCAGGGGGGTGAAAGGCGTGCAAGCATTAGAGTGAATTGGAGCGATGTGATATACTGGGGTCGACGTGCTGTCAGTGGATTGAACCAGGCCATGTGAAGCGTTTGGGGTAAACCATGGAAAGTTCTGTAGGGCCTGGATGTGGAAAGGGAGCTGTGGTTTAGTTGCATTATTACATGACAGCTAGAGACTGAGTGTGAACGAATGTTGTCTTTGTTGTCTTTTACTAGCGCTACCTCGCGCAAATTTGGGGGAGGGGTTGTTATTTCATGTGTCCGGGGTGTTGATGGGAATGAATAAAGGCAGACAGTATGAATTATGTACATATGTATATATATGCATATGTCTGTGTGTGTATATATATGTATACGTTGAGATGTATAGGTATGTATATGTGCTGTGTGTGGACGTGTATGTATATACATCTGTATGTGGGTGGGTTGGGTCATTCTTTCGTCTGTTTCCTTGCGCTACCTCGCTTACGCGAGACACAGCGACAAAGAAAAATAAAATAAATGAATATATATATATATATATATATATATATATATATATATATATATATATATATATATATATATATATATATATATATATATATATATATATATATTTATAAATATATATATACATATAAACATATATATATATATGTATACATACATATGTATACATATTTTATATATATATATATATATATATATATATATATATATATATGTATAAAAGAAAGAGACAGGAGGTCAAGAGAAAGGTGCAAGAGGTGAAAAAAAGGGCAAATGAGAGTTGGGGTGAGAGAGTATCATTAAATTTTAGGGAGAATAAAAAGATGTTCTGGAAGGAGGTAAATAAAGTGCGTAAGACAAGGCAGCAAATGGGAACTTCGGTGAAGGGCGCAAGTTGGGAGGTGATAACAAGTAGTGGTGATGTGAGAAGGAGATGGAGTGAGTATTTTGAAGGTATGTTGTATGTGTTTGATGATAGAGTGGCAGATATAGGGTGTTTTGGTCGAGGTGGTGTGCAAAGTGAGAGGGTTAGGGAAAATGATTTGGTAAACAGAGAAGAGGTAGTGAAAGCTTTGCGGAAGATGAAAGCCGGCAAGGCAGCAGCTTTGGATGGTATTGCAGTGGAATTTATTAAAAAAGGGGGTGACTGTATTGTTGACTGGTTGGTAAGGTTATTTAATGTATGTATGACTCATGGTGAGGTGCCTGAGGATTGGCGGAATGCTTGCATAGTGCCATTGTACAAAGGCAAAGGGGATAAGAGTGAATGCTCAAATTACAGAGGTATAAGTTTGTTGAGTATTCCTGGTAAATTATATGGGAGGGTATTGATTGAGAGGATAAAAGCATGTACAGAGCATCAGATTGGGGAAGAGCAGTGTGGTTTCAGAAGTGGTAGAGGATGTGTGGATCAGGTGTTTGCTTTGAAGAATGTATGTGAGAAATACTTAGAAAAGCAAATGGATTTGTATGTAGCATTTATGGATCTGGAGAAGGCATATGATAGAGTTGATAGAGATGCTCTGTGGAAGGTATTAAGAATATATGGTGTGGGAGGAAAGTTGTTAAAAGCAGTGAAAAGTTTTTATCGAGGATGTAAGGCATGTGTACGTGTAGGAAGAGAGGAAAGTGATAGGTTCTCAGTGAATGTAGGTTTGCGGCAGGGGTGTGTGATGTCTCCATGGATGTTTAATTTGTTTATGGATGGGGTTGTTAGGGAGGTAAATGCAAGAGTTTTGGAAAGAGGGGCAAGTATGAAGTCTGTTGGGGATGAGAGAGCTTGGGAAGTGAGTCAGTTGTTGTTCGCTGATGATACAGCGCTGGTGGCTGATTCATGTGTGAAACTGCAGAAGCTGGTGACTGAGTTTGGAAAAGTGTGTGGAAGAAGAAAGTTAAGAGTAAATGTGAATAAGAGCAAGGTTATTAGGTACAGTAGGGTTGAGGGTCAAGTCAATTGGGAGGTGAGTTTGAATGGAGAAAAACTGGAGGAAGTGAAGTGTTTTAGATATCTGGGAGTGGATCTGGCACTGGATGGAACCATGGAAGCGGAAGTGGATCATAGGGTGGGGGAGGGGGCGAAAATCCTGGGGGCCTTGAAGAATGTGTGGAAGTCGAGAACATTATCTCGGAAAGCAAAAATGGGTATGTTTGAAGGAGTAGTGGTTCCAACAATGTTGTATGGTTGCGAGGCGTGGGCTATGGATAGAGTTGTGCGCAGGAGGGTGGATGTGCTGGTAATGAGATGTTTGAGGACAATGTGTGGTGTGAGGTGGTTTGATCGAGTGAGTAACGTAAGGGTAAGAGAGATGTGTGGAAATAGAAAGAGCGTGGTTGAGAGAGCAGAAGAGGGTGTTTTGAAATGGTTTGGGCACATGGAGAGGATGAGTGAGGAAAGATTGACCAAGAGGATATATGTGTCGGAGTTGGAGGGAACAAGGAGAAGAGGGAGACCAAATTGGAGGTGGAAAGATGGAGTGAAAAAGATTTTGTGTGATCGGGGCCTGAACATGCAGGAGGGTGAAAGGAGGGCAAGGAATAGAGTGAATTGGAGCGATGTGGTATACCGGGGTTGACGTGCTGTCAGTGGATTGAATCAGGGCATGTGAAGCGTCTGGGGTAAGCCATGGAAAGCTGTGTAGGTATGTATATTTGCGTGTGTGGACGTATGTATATACATGTGTATGGGGGGGGGTTCGGCCATTTCTTTCGTCTGTTTCCTTGCGCTACCTCGCAAACGCGGGGGACAGCGACAAAGTATAATAAAAAAAAATATATATATATATATTTATATATATATATATATATATATATATATATATATATATATATATATATATATATATATATATATATATATATATATATATTCATTTATTTATCTATTTTGCTTTGTCGCTGTCTCCCGCGTTTGCGAGGTAGCGCAAGGAAACAGACGAAAGAAATGGCCTACCCACCCCAATACATATGTATATACATGCACGTCCACACACAGCACATATACATACCTATACATCTCAATGTACACATATATATACACACACAGACACATACATATATACCCATGCACACAGTTCACACGGTCTACCTTTATTCATTCCCATCGCCACCTCGCCACACATGGATTACCATCCCCCTCCCCCCTCATGTGTGCGAGGTAGCGCTAAGAAAAGACAACAAAGCCCCCTTTCGTTCACACTCAGTCTCTAGCTGTCATGCAATAATGCCCGAAACCACAGCTCCCTTTCCACATCCAGGCCCCACACAACTTTCCATGGTTTACTCCAGACTCTTCACATGCACTGATTCAATCCACTGACAGCACGTCAACCCCGGTATACCACATCGATCCAATTCACTCTATTCCTTGCCCACCATTAACCATCCTGCATGTTCAGGCCCCGATCACTCAAAATCTTTTTCACTCCACCTTTCCACCTCCAATTTGGTCTTCCACTTCTCCTCGTTCCCTCCACCTCTGACACATATATCCTCTTGGTCAATCTCTCCTCACTCATTCTCTCCATGTGCCCAAACCATTTCTAAACACCCTCTTCTGCTCTCTCAACTACGCTCTTTCTATTTCCACAGATCTCTCTTACCCTTTCATTACTTACTCGATGAAACCACCTCAAACCACACATTGTCCTCAAACATCTCATTTCCAGCATATCCACCCTCCTCCGCACAACTCTATCCATAGCCCACGCCTTGCAACCATACAACATTGTTGGAACCACTATTCCTTCAAACATACCCATTTTTGCTTCCCGAGATAATGTTCTCGACTTCCACACATTCTTCAAGGCTCCCAGGATTTTCGCCCCCTCCTCCACCCTATGATTCACTTCCACTCCCAGATATCTGAAACGCTTTACTTCCTCCACTATATATATATATATATATATATATATATATATATATATATATATATATATATATATATATATATATATATATATATATATATATATATATATATATATATATATATATATATATATATATATATATATATATATATATATATGTATATATACATATATATATATATATATATATATATATATATATATATATATATATATATATATATATATATATATAAATATATATATATATATATATATATATATATATATATATATATATATATATATATATATATATATATATATATATATATATATATATATATATACATATATATATATATATATATATATATATATATATATATATATATATATATATATATATATATATATATATATATATATATATATATATATATATATATATATATATATATATATATGTCGTAGAAGGCGACTAAAGGGGAAGGGAGCGGGGGGCCAAAAACCATCCCCTCCCTGTATTATAACTTTCTAAAAGGGGTAACAGCAGAAGGAGTCACGCGAGGAGTGCTCATCCTCCTCGAAGGCTCAGATTGGGGTCTCTAAATGTGTGTCGATGTAACCAAGATCAGAAAAAAGGAGAGATAGGTAGTATGTTTCAGGAAAGGAACCTGGATGTTTTGGCTCTGAGTGAAACGAACCTCAAGGGTAAAGGGTAAGAGTGGTATGTGAATGTCTTGGGAGTAAAGCCAGGGGTTAGTGAGAGGACTAAAGGAATGGAAGGAGTAGCACCACTCCTGAATCAGGAGTTGTGGGAGTATGTGATAGAGTGTAAGAGAGTAAATTCGAGATTGATATGGGTAAAACTGAAAGTTGATGGAGAGAGATTGGTGTTTATTGGTGCATATGCACCTGGGCATGAGAAGAAAGATCATGAGAGGCAAGTGTATGGGAGCAGCTGAATGAGTGTATTAGTGGTTTTGATGCAAAAGACCGGGTTATAGTGATGGGTGATTTGAATGCAAATGTGAGTAATGTGGCAGTTGAGGGAATAATTGGTATACATGGAGTGTTCAGTGCTGTAAATGGAAATGGTGAAGAGCTTGTAGATTTATGTGCTGAAAAAGGACTGGTGATTGGGAATACCTGGTTTAAAAAGCGAGATATAAATAAGTATACGTATGTAAGTAGGAGAGATGGCCAGAGAGCGTTATTGGATTACGTGTTAATTGATAGACGCACGAAAGAGAGACTTCTGGATGTCAATGTGCTGAGAGGTGCAACTGGAGGGATGTCTGATCATTATCTTGTGGAGGCGAAGGTGAAGATATGTGGGGGTTTTCAGAAAAGAAGAGAGAATGTTGGGGTGAAGAGAGTGGTGAGAGTAAGTAAGCTTGGGAAGGAGACTGTGTGAGGAAGTACGAGGAGAGACTGAGTACAGAATGGAAAAAGGTGAGAACAACGGAGGTAAGGGGAGTGGGGGAGGAATGGGATGTATTTAGAGAAGCAGTGATGGCTTGCGCAAAAGATGCTTGTGGCATGAGAAGCGTGGGAGGTGGGTTGATTAGAAAAGGTAGTGAGTGGTAGGATGAAAGAGTAAGATTATTAGTGAAAGAGAAGAGAGAGGCATTTGGACGATTTTTGCGGGGAAAAAATGCAAATGAGTGGGAGAGGTACAAAAGAAAGAGCCAGGAGGTCAAGAGAAAGGGGCAAGAGATGAAAAAGAGGGCAAATGAGAGTTGGGGTGAGAGAGTACCAATAAATTTCAGGGAGAATAAAAAGATGTTTTAGAAGGAGGTAAATAAAGTGCGTAAGAGAATGGAGCAAATGGGAACTTCAGTGAAGAGGGCTAATGGGGAGGTGATAACAAGTAGTGGTGATGTGAGAAGGAGATTGAGTATTTTGAAGGTTTGTTGAATCTGTTTGATGATAGAGTGGCAGATATAGGGTGTTTTGGTCGAGGTGGTGTGCAAAGTGAGAGGGTTAGGGAAAATGATTTGGCAAATAGAGAAGAGGTAGTAAAAGCTTTACGGAAGATGAGAGCCGGCAAGGCAGTAGGTTTGGATGGTATTGCAATGGAATTTATTAAAAAAGGGGTGACTGTATTGTTAACTGGTTGGTAAGGTTATTTAATGTATGTATGATTCATGGTGAGGTGCCTGAGAATTGGCGGAATGCTTGCATAGTGCCATTGTACAAAGACAAAGGTGATAAGAGTGAGTGCTCAAATTACAGAGGTATAAGTTTGTTGAGTATTCCTGGTAAATTATATGGGAGGGTATTGATTGAGAGGGTGAAGGCATGTACAGAGCATCAGATTGGGGAAGAGCAGTGTGGTTTCAGAAGTGGTAGAAGATGTGTGGATCAGGTGTTCTCTTTGAAGAATGTATGTGAGAAATACTTAGAAAAACAAATGGATTTGTATATAGCATATATGGATTTGGAGAGGGCATATGACAGAGTTGATATAGATGCTCTGTGGAAGGTTTTAAGAATATATGGTGTGGGAGGCAAGTTGTTAGAAGCAGTGAAAAGTTTTTAACGAGGATGTAAGGCATGTGCACGTGTAGTAAGAGAGGAAAGTGATTGGTTCTCAGTGAATGTAGGTTTGCGGCAGGGGTGTGTGATGTCTCCATGGTTGTTTAATTTGTTTATGGATTGGGTTGTTAGGGAGGTGAATGCAAGAGTTTTGGAAAGGGGCAAGTATGAAGTCTGTTGTGGATGAGAGAGCTTGGGAAGTGAGTCAGTTGTTGTTCGCTGATGATACAGCGCTGGTGGCTGATTCTTGTGAGAAGCTGCAGAAGCTGGTGACTGAGTTTGGTAAAGTGTGTGAAAGAAGAAAGTTAAGAGTAAATGTGAATAAGAGCAAGGTTATTAGGCACAGTAGGGTTGAGGGTCAAGTCAATTGAGAGGTAAGTTTGAATGGAGAAAAACTGGAGGAAGTAAAGTGTTTTAGATATCTGGGAGTGGATGCGGCAGCGGATGGAATAATGGAAGCGGAAGTGAATCATAGGGTGGGGGAGGGGGCGAAAATTCTGGGAGCCTTGAAGAATGTTTGGAAGTCGAGAACATTATCTCGGAAAGCAAAATTGGGTATGTTTGAAGGAATAGTGGTTCCAACAATGTTGTATGGTTGCGAGGCGTGGGCTATGGATAGAGTTGTGCGCAGGAGGGTGGATGTGCTGGAAATGAGATGTTTGAGGACAATATGTGGTGTGAGGTGGTTCGATCGAGTTAGTAATGTAAGGGTAAGAGAGATGTGTGGAAATAAAAAGAGTGGTTGAGAGAGAAGAAGAGGGTGTTTTGAAATGGTTTGGTCACATGGGGAGAATGAGTGAGGAAAGATTGACCAAGAGGATACATGTGTCGGAGGTGGAGTGAACGAGGAGAAGTGGGAAACCAAATTTTAGGTGGAAAGATGGAGTGAAAAAGATTTTGAGTGATCGGGGCCTGAACATGCAGGAGGGTGAAAGGCGTGCAAGGAATAGAGTGAATTGGAACGATGTGGTATACCGGGGTCGACGTGATGTCAATGGATTGAACCAGGGCATGTGAAGCGTCTGGGGTAAACCGTGAGAAGTTGTGTGGGGCCTGGATGTGGAAAGGGAGCTGTGGTTTCGTTGCATTATTACATGACAGCTGGAGACTGAGTGTGAACGAATGGGGCCTTTGTTGTCTTTTCCTAGCTCTACCTCGTACACATGAGGGGGGAGGCGGTTGTATTCCATGTGTGGCGGGGTGGCGATGGGAACAAATAAAGGCAGACAGTATGAATTATGTACATGTGTATATATGTATATGTCTGTGTGTGTATATATATGTATACATTGAGATGTATAGGTATGTATATTTGCGTGTGTGGACGTGTATGTATATACATGTGTATGTGGGCGGGTTGGGCCATTCTTTCGTCTGTTTCCTTCCGCTACCTCGCTAACGCTGGAGACAGCGACAAATCAAAATAAATAAATAAATAAATATATATATATATATATATATATATATATATATATATATATATATATATATATATATATATATATATATATATATATATATATATATATATATATATATATATATACATATATATATATATATATATATATATATATATATATATATATATATATATATATATATATATATATATATATATATATATATCATCCCTGGGATAGGGAAAAAAGAATACTTCCCACGTATTCCCTGCTTGTCGTAGAAGGCGACTAAAATAGAAGGGAGCGGGGGGCTGGAAATCCTCCCCTCTCGTTTTTTTTTTTTTTTTAATTTTCCAAAGGAAGGAACAGAGAAGGGGGCCAGGTGAGGATATTCCTTCCAAGGCCCAGTCCTCTGTTCTTAACGCTACCTCGCTATCGCGGGAAATGGCAAATAGTATGAAAAAAAAAAGAAATATACATACATATATATATATATATATATATATATATATATATATATATATATATATATATATATATATATATATATACGAATAAAGTGTATTGAACGCGCACCTTCATAGAACATACAAAGCTCCAACAGCCAGGATCGAACCTGGAACCCCTTGTGCAAGAGGCAGGCATGCTAACCGCTAGGCTAAGGGACTGTATAATAGGAAACAACTATTCGAAATACTAAGTACTGGAATACCCTTCGTCTCACAATGGTGAGCAACGGGGTCTATCGGTTGTTGCCGAACAGAACACATAGCCAGCTGATAGCGTTTTACCGAACCTGACTGTACAACGCGGAGTTATATGAATACGAATAAAGTGTCCCAGGTTCGATCCTGGCTGTTGGAGCTTTATATGTTCTATGAAGGTGCGCGTTCATATACACTTTATTCGTATTCATATAACTCCACGTTGTACAGTCAGGTTCGGTAGAACGCTATCAGCTGGCTATGTGTTCTGTTCGGAAACAACCGATAGACCACGTTGCTCACCATTGTGAGACGAAGGGTATTCCAGTACTTAGTATTTCGAATAGTTGTTTCCTATTATACAGTCCCTTAGCCTAGCGGTTAGCATGCCTGCCTCTTGCACAAGGGGTCCCAGGTTCGATCCTTGCTGTTGGAGCTTTGTATGATATATATATATATATATATATATATATATATATATATATATATATATATATATATGTATATATATATATAGATATATATATATATAAGTATATATATATATATATATATATATATATATATATATATATATTTCTTTTTTTTTTTTTTTGCTTTGTCGCTGTCTCCCGCGTTTGCGAGGTAGCGCAAGGAAACAGACGAAAGAAATGGCCCAACCCACCCCCATACACATGTATATATATACGTCCACACACGCAAATATACATACCTACACAGCTTTCCATGGTTTACCCCAGACGCTTCACAGGCCCTGATTCAATCCACTGACAGCACGTCAACCCCGGTATACCATATCGATCCAATTCACTCTATTCCTTGCCATCCTTTCATCCTCCTGCATGTTCAGGCCCCGATCACTCAAAATCTTTTTCACTCCATCTTTTCACATCCAATTTGGTCTCCCACTTCTCGTTTCCTCCACGTCTGACACATATACCCTCTTTGTCAATCTTTCCTCACTCATTCTCTCCATGCGACCAAACCATTTAAATACATCCTCTTCTGCTTTCTCAACCACAATCTTTATATTACCACATATTTCTTATGCCCTTTCATTATTTACTCGATCAAACCACCTCACACCACATATTGTCGTCAGACATCTTATTTCCAACACATCCACCCTCCTCCGCACAACCCTATCTATAGCCCACGCCTCGCAACCATATTATATGGTTGGAACCACTATTCCTTCAAACATACCCATTTTTGCTCTCCGAGATAACGTTCTCGCCTTCCACACACTCTTCAACGCTCCCAGAACTTTCGCCACCTCCACCACACTCTGACTCACTTCCGCTTCCATGGATCCATCCGCTGCCGAATCCACTCCCAGATATCTAAAACACTTCACTTCCTCCAGTTTTTCTCCATTCAAACTTACCTCCCAATTGACTTGTCCCTCAACCCTACTGATCCTAATAGCCTTGCTCTTATTCACATTTACTCTCAGCTTTTTTCTTTCATGCACTTTACTAAACTCAGTCATCAGCTTCTGCAGTTTCTCACCCGAATTAGCCTCCAGCGATGTATCATCAGCGAACAACAATTGACTCACTTCCCAAGCCCTCTTATCGACAACAGACTGCATGCTTGCCCCTCTCTCCAAAACTCTTGCATTCACCTCCCTAACAACCCCATCCATAAACAAATTAAACAACCATGTAGACATCACACACCTCGGCTGCAAAACGACATTCATTGGGAACCAATCACTTTCCCCTCCTCCTACTTGTACACATGACTTACATCCTCGATGAAATCTTTTCACTGCTTCCAGCAACTTACCTCTCACACTATATAATCTTAATGCCTTCCAGAGCATCTCCATGAACTCTTATCATACGCCTTCTCCAGATCCATGAATGCCACATGCAAATCCCTTTGTTTTACTAAGTATTTCTCACATACATTCTTCAAAGCAAACACCTGATCCACACATCCTCTAACACTTCTGAAACCACACTCCTCTTCCCCAATCTGATGCTCTATACATGCCTTCACCACCCTCTCAGTCAATACCATCCTATATAATTTCCTAGGAATACTCAACAAGCGTAATTTGAACACTCACATTTACTTCCTTGGCCTTTGTACAATGGCAATATACATGCATTCTGCCAATCCTCAGGCACCTCACCATGAACCATACATACAATGAATATCCTCATTAACTAGGCAAAAACACAGTCACCCCATTTTTTAATACATTTCACTGCATTACCGTTCCAAACCCGCCGCCTTACTGGCTTTCATCTTCCGCATGGTAAGAGAAAGCCAAACTGGTGATAATGATAATGATATTGAGATGGACTCTACTGTACATATGTACGTACGCACCTTGGATACAGCAACACTACTACTACTACATTTGGCCGTAGATGTAGCATTACATTATTCATGCCTGAGGTCTACCTACACCACCTCAGTAGTGAGGACTATTTGCTACTCGACCAACCATTGTCTGTGACGATGTTGTGGTGCCATGAGGGAGGTATGTTGTGGGTGTCACCTCCATACATGTACTGTAGGAGAGGTATTGTGCCAATGTCATGAGGGAGGCATGGTAGTGTCATGAGGAAGGTATGTTTGTAGTGTCATGAAAGAAGTATGTTGGTAGTGTCATGAGGGAGGTATGTTGGAAGTATCATGAGGAAGGTATGTTGTTAGTGTCATAAGGGAAGCATGTTGGTAGCATCATGAGGGAGGTATGTTGATAGTCTCATGAGTGACGTATGTTGGTAGTGTCATAAGGGAGGTACATTGGCAGTGTCATAAAGGAAGTATGTTGGAAGTGTCATGAGGAAGGTATGTTGGAAGTCTCATAAGGGACGTATGTTGGTAGTGTCATGAGAGACGTATATTGGCAGTGTCATAATGTAAGTATGCTGGAAGTGTCATGAAGGAGGTATGCTGGGAGTGTTATGAGGGAGGTATATTGGTAGTATCGTAAGGGAGGTATGTTGGTAGCCTCATGAGAGAGGTATATTGGCAGTATCATAAGGGAAGTATGTTGATCGTGTCGTGAGCGAGGTATGCTTGCAGCGTCATGAGCGACGTATGTTGGTAGTGTCATGAGGGAGTTATGTTGGTAGTATCCTGAGGGAGGTATGTTGGTAGTGTCATGAGCGAGGCATGGTGGTAGTGTCATGATGGAGGTATGTTGGTAGTGTTATAAGGTAGGTACGTTGGTTGTGTTATGAGGGAGGAATGTTATTATCATAAGGGAGGTATGTTGGTAGTGTCATGAGAGAGGTATGTTGGTAGCATCATGAGGGAGGTATGTTGATGGGGTCATGAGAGAGGTATGCTGGTAGCATCATGAGTGAGGTACGTTGGTTGTGCCATGAGGGAGGTATATTGGTAGCATCATGAGAGAGGTATGTTGATAGTGTCATGAGGGAGGTATGTTGCTGGGGTCATGAGGGCAGCATCATGGATTATTAGCGTTTATTGTGATAATTAGCAGCATGTGTTGTACCCTGGTCCACAGCTGTGGAACTAGTGTGTCGCAGTCTTCTTATATTGCATCAGATCACACTTCTTCGTTCATGGGATTCTGGATCTTACTCACGGGTGTTTTATGGGTTCATTTCTAGGCAAAATACCATTGTCCTCTCAGGGATCAGCGAGGTGGCTGTGTATAAAGGCAGGGAAGCTGCCGTGATGGTCGGTGCTGTGGTTTTGAGTGTGGCAGTTCTGGCAAGATTTCCACTTCCGCGGAACTTATGTTGGCATGGTCGAGGCAGCGGTGTCTCGGGAAGAATGGTGTTGGCATGATGAGTGTTGGCACTACAGACGTAGTGTTGGTACAGGTCAGGGTCGGCAACCTGCGGCTCTTTAAGGAGACTAGAGTGGCTCTTTGACTTTACTCTTGTTCCGGATAATAAAGTTATTTTTGACGAGTATTGAACGTCAAATATTCTAAAATCTTGGTCATGAAAGACTTAACGAAATAGAATATTTGATATGGTATTGATAACGTTAGATAACTCCTGATCGTGTGCAGGATTCCTTCTCTAGTACCAACTTGGTTACAACCCACTTGACTCGTAAGTGATATACTGTTTACAACATAGTTCATTCATGTTGTGCAAAGGTTTGTATGTTAGCGACTGGGCAGCAATATTGTACAAACCACTCACTCTCCATTGTGCACCTGACCAGAACTGGATGGCCCTCACTAACTCCGCCCTGCTCACTGTTGCCAAGTGTCGTGTCTTATGAATTCCTTGTAACAATCAGCTTCCAAATCTCATGCCTCTACTGCCTCGTCTTCTGCAAAAACCATAACGTGTGATACTTTTTATATTCTCCGCCATTCACCTTCATCACGTAATAGATGATTTTCTTAATCACAAGAGACAGATGAGGCTCTCGTTGGTATAACCGTTGCCTCGGGTTCCAGCGGTACAAGCAAGTCTGGATATTACTAGTTATGAGGCCATAACATGTAACTGAGGAGAGTATTATCCCAAGCTCTCGACACCAGCTGTAGTGGTGGGAACTAACAGTCGAGTGTATTACCATCTTGAGCACGACGGTACAGCTCTTTGGTACAATATCTTGGCATTTGACCTGACCAGTGATCGGGTCAAAGATCGAACCATCAGCCTTAATGGTTATACCGTCGAGGTAATCTAGCTAAAGAATTCATGTAACTTAACCTTAATACATGAAACAGAATTATACATAACATCCATGTACTTGATGGTGACCCTAGACTGTATTGTCAAAGTTCTCTGCCTCATCTGCCTTGATAACAGATATTGTTTATGTTTTGGGATGTTTGTTTGTTGGGTTATCAGTGTATTGTTGTTATGTAGTGTATTTGTATTACCTTTGCGTTCTACATAACGTTCATTGTGACTATGTATGTCGCCCGGCTCTTGCTTAAAAAACCTTCCATTAATATCCGACAATTTTGTAAATATCTTTATCCATTTTGATATTGATTTGATACGGAAGTTGGTAAATAAGCTTAGTCGTTGCTATAATAGTGAAACGTGTGTGGTAATTTTGTACAATTTTGTCTGTGAAATGTGGATTTTCTGTCTATGATATTTTCAGTTACTTATATATTTTTGGAACAAAACACATTTTGATATATATTTTTCTTCGCCTTTTTTTTCAGAGTAAAATGTGGATCAGTAGATTTGTAAACTTTATGATACTTTTTTTCTATATTGAAGGATACTGTTCACATCAAGGCAGGGCCTTAATTGAAATATTGAGATAATTACGAAAAGGGAAAAGAAAAGACAACGGAAAGGATTTATAGATTTTGGAGGCAGTGAAAAACCTGCCTTTTAAATATTCAATCAACTTTGCTTTGGGGGCAACTTATCCGGCGTGCATGTCTTCTGCCAGCAGGAGTGGGTCTAGTATTGTCTGACAGACTTTAAAGGTCAATATGTATGTTTATGGTGCAATCGTATTGTTGCAACACTAAAGACAGAGAATGTTGTGAAGCATCTCCAAACACATCAGAGAAACGTTGACAGCGATGATCCTATCAATTCTGAGACAAGATAGCAGCAAGTGAATGATATGAAAGGAAACTTCATATATCATCACTCAACTCTTACACGAACTGTAGAGAATCTAAAAAGTGTTTCATTAATGTTTTGTTACGTTGTTCTTCAACTTGTAAAGTGCTGAGGGAAGAGAAGGGAAGGCGATGAGTGGAGGAGGATGAGGAGGGTCAAATGGTGAGAGAGGGGTCAGGTGGTGAGAGAGGGTCAGATGATGAGGGAGGGTCAGATGGTGAGAGAAGTAAGTTGGTGAGAGAGGGTCAGGTGATGAGAGAGGGTCAGGTGATGAGAGAGGGTCAGATGATGAGGGAGGGTCAGGTGATGAGAGAGGGATCAGGTTGTGAGAGAGGGTCAGGTGGTGAGAGAGGGTCAGGTGGTGAGAGAGGGTCAGGTGATGAGAGAGGGTCAGGTGATGAGGGAGGGTCAGGTGATGAGAGAGGATCAGGTTGTGAGAGAGGGACAGGTGGTGAGAGAGGGTCAGGTGGTGAGAGAGGGTCAGGTGGTGAGGAAGGGTCAGGTGGTGAGAGAGGGTCAGGTGGTGAGAGAGGGTCAGGTGGTGAGAGAGGGTCAGGTGTTGAGGAAGGGTCAGGTTGTGAGAGAGGGACAGGTGGTGAGAGAGGGTCAGGTGGTGAGAGAGGGTCAGGTGGTGAGGAAGGGTCAGGTTGTGAGAGAGGGTCAGGTGGTGAGAGAGGGTTAGGTGGTGAGAGAGGGTCAGGTGGTGAGAGAGGGTCATGTAATGAGAGTGGGTCAAGTAGTGAGAGAGGGTTAGGTGGTGAGAGAGGTTCAGGTGGTGAGAGACGGTCAGGTGGTGAGAGAGGGTCAGGTAGTGAGGGAGGGTCAGGTTGTGAGAGAGGGTCAGATAGTGAGGGAGGGTCAGGTTGTGAGAGAGGGTCAGGTGGTGAGAGAGGGTCAGGTTGTGAGAGAGGGTCAGGTGGTGAGAGAGGGTCAGGTGGTGAGAGAGGGTCAGGTAGTGAGAGAGGGTCAGGTTGTGAGAGAGGGTCAGGTGGTGAGAGAGGGTCAGGTGGTGAGAGAGGGTCAGGTGGTGAGAGAGGGTCAGGTTGTGAGAGAGGGTCAGGTGGTGAGAGAGGGTCAGGTGGTGAGAGAGGGTCAGGTTGTGAGAGAGGGTCAGGTGGTGAGAGAGGGTCAGGTGGTGAGAGAGGGTCAGGTGGTGAGAGAGGGTTAGGTGGTGAGAGAGGGTCAGGTGGTGAGAGAGGGTCAGGTTGTGAGAGAGGGTCAGGTTGTGAGAGAGGGTCAGGTGGTGAGAGAGGGTCAGGTGGTGAGAGAGGGTTAGGTGGTGAGAGAGGGTCAGGTGGTGAGAGAGGGTCAGATGGTGAGAGAGGGTCAGGTGGTGAGAGAGGGTCAGATGATGAGGGAGGGTCAGGTGATGAGAGAGGATCAGGTTGTGAGAGAGGGACAGGTGGTGAGAGAGGGTCAGGTGGTGAGAGAGGGTCAGGTGGTGAGGAAGGGTCAGGTTGTGAGAGAGGGTCAGGTGGTGAGAGAGGGTTAGGTGGTGAGAGAGGGTCAGGTGGTGAGAGAGGGTCATGTAATGAGAGTGGGTCAAGTAGTGAGAGAGGGTTAGGTGGTGAGAGAGGTTCAGGTGGTGAGAGAGGGTCAGGTGGTGAGAGAGGGTCAGGTAGTGAGGGGGGGGTCAGGTGGTGAGAGAGGGTCAGATGGTGAGGGAGGGTCAGGTTGTGAGAGAGGGTCAGGTGGTGAGAGAGGGTCAGGTTGTGAGAGAGGGTCAGGTAGTGAGGGAGGGTCAGGTTGTGAGAGAGGGTCAGGTGGTGAGGGAGGGTCAGGTTGTGAGAGAGGGTCAGGTGGTGAGAGAGGGTCAGGTTGTGAGAGAGGGTCAGGTGGTGAGAGAGGGTCAGGTTGTGAGAGAGGGTCAGGTTGTGAGAGAGGGTCAGGTGGTGAGAGAGGGTCAGGTTGTGAGAGAGGGTCAGGTTGTGAGAGAGGGTCAGGTGGTGAGAGAGGGTCAGGTGTTGAGAGAGGGTCAGATGATGAGGGAGGGTCAGGTGATGAGAGAGGATCAGGTTGTGAGAGAGGGACAGGTGGTGAGAGAGGGTCAGGTGGTGAGAGAGGGTCAGGTGGTGAGGAAGGGTCAGGTTGTGAGAGAGGGTCAGGTGGTGAGAGAGGGTTAGGTGGTGAGAGAGGGTCAGGTGGTGAGAGAGGGTCATGTAATGAGAGTGGGTCAAGTAGTGAGAGAGGGTTAGGTGGTGAGAGAGTTTCAGGAGGTGAGAGAGGGTCAGGTGGTGAGAGAGGGTCAGGTAGTGAGGGGGGGTCAGGTGGTGAGAGAGGGTCAGATGGTGAGGGAGGGTCAGGTTGTGAGAGAGGGTCAGGTGGTGAGAGAGGGTCAGGTTGTGAGAGAGGGTCAGGTAGTGAGGGAGGGTCAGGTTGTGAGAGAGGGTCAGGTGGTGAGGGAGGGTCAGGTTGTGAGAGAGGGTCAGGTGGTGAGAGAGGGTCAGGTTGTGAGAGAGGGTCAGGTGGTGAGAGAGGGTCAGGTGGTGAGAGAGGGTCAGGTTGTGAGAGAGGGTCAGGTGGTGAGAGAGGGTCAGGTGGTGAGAGAGGGTCAGGTGGTGAGAGAGGGTTAGGTGGTGAGAGAGGGTCAGGTGGTGAGAGAGGGTCAGGTTGTGAGAGAGGGTCAGGTTGTGAGAGAGGGTCAGGTGGTGAGAGAGGGTCAGGTGGTGAGGAGAGGGTCAGGTGGTGAGAGAGGGTCGGGTGGTAAGAGAGGGTTAGGTGGTGAGAGAGGGTCAGGTGGTGAGAGAGGGTCAGGACGGTGAGAGAGGGTCAGGTGGTGAGAGAGGGTCAGATGATGAGGAAGGGTCAGGTGATGAGAGAGGATCATGTTGTGAGAGAGGGACAGGTGGTGAGAGAGGGTCAGGTGGTGAGAGAGGGTCAGGTTGGTGAGAGAGGGTCAGGTTGTGAGAGAAGGGTCAGCTGGTGAGAGAGGGTTAGGTGGTGAGAGAGGGTCAGGTGGTGAGAGAGGTCATGTATGAAGTGCAAGTGTGAGAGAGGGTAGGTGGTGAAGAGGTAGGTGTAAGAGGGTCAGTGGGAGAGGTCAGGTGTGAGGGGGCAGTGGGAGAAGGTCAGTGGAGAGGTCGGTGTGAGAAGGGCAGGTGTAGAGAGATGTGAGAGAGGTAGGTGAGAGAGGGCAGGTGAGAGGGTCAGTATGAGGGGGTCAGTTGAGAGAGTAGGTAGGAGGGCAGGTAAGAGGTCAGGTGAAGGGGTCAGGTTGAGGGGGCAGTGTAGAGGGTAGGTGAGGAGGGCAGGTTTGAAGAGCAGGGGAGAGAGGTCAGGGTTAAGAGGGCAGTGGGAGGGGTCAGTGTGAAGGGCAGGTGGTGGGAGGTCATGGAGGTGTGTGAGAGAGGGTCAGGTGGGAGAGAGGGTCAGGTGGTGAGAGAGGGTCAGGTGTGAGAGAGGGTCAGGTGGTGAGAGAGGGTCAGTGTGAGAGAGGGCAGGTGTGGAGGGTCATGTGTGAGAGAGGGTCAGGTTGTGAGAGAGGGTCAGGTGGTGAGAGAGGGTCAGGTGGTGAGAGAGGGTCAGGTGTGAGAAGGGTCAGGTTGTGAGGAGGTCAGGTGGTGAGAGAGGGTCAGGTTGGAGAGAGGGTCAGTGGTGAGAGAGGGTCAGGTGTGAGAGAGGGTTAGGTGGTGAGAGAGGGTCAGGTGGTGAGAGAGGGTCAGGTAGTGAGGAGGGTCAGGTGGTGAGAGAGGGTCAGATGTGAGGAGGGTCAGGTGTGAGAGAGGGTCAGTGTGAGAGAGGTAAGTGGTGAGAGAGGGTCAGTGTGAAGAGGTCATTTGTGAGAAGGTCAGTGTGAGAGAGGTCAGGTGTGAGAGAGGTTAGGTGGTGAGAGAGGGCAGGTGTGAGAGAGGGTCAGGTGGTGAGAGAGGTCAGTGTAGGAGGGTCAGTTGAGGGGGTGGTGATTAGAGAGGTCGTGGGAGAGGTTGTGAGGGGGTCAGGTGTGAAGAGGTCAGTGGTGAGGAGGGTCAGGTTGTGAGAGAGGGTCAGAGTGGTGAGAGAGGGTCAGGTGGTGAGAGAGGGTCAGGTGGTGAGAGAGGGTCAGGTGGTGAGAGAGGGTCAGGTGGTGAGAGAGGGTCAGGTGGTGAGAGAGGGTCAGGTGGTGAGAGAGGGTCAGGTGTGAGAGAGGGTCAGGTTGTGAGAGAGGTCCAGGTGGTGAGAGAGGGTCAGGTGAGTGAGAGAGGGTTCAGGTGGTGAGAGAGGGTCAAGTGGTGAGAGAGGGTCAGGTGGTGAGAGAGGGTCAGTTAGTGAGAGAGGGTCAGGTGGTGAGGAGGAGGATCAGGTGGTGAGAGAGGGTCAGGGGTGGAGAGGGTAAGGGTGTGAGAGAGGGTCAGGTAGGTGAGAGAGGTCAGGTTGTGAGAGAGGGTCAGGTTGTGAGGGAGGGTCAGGTTGAGAGAGAGGGTTCAGGTGGTGAGAGAGGGTCAGGTGGTGAGAGAGGGTCGGTGGTGAGAGAGGGTCAGGTGGTGAGAGAGGGTCAGGTTGTGAGAGAGGGTCAGGTTGTGAGAGAGGGTCATGTGAGAGGGCATGGAGGAGGGTCAGGTGGAGAGGTCAGTGGGAGGCAGTGTGGGGGGTTTGGGGTGGAGGGGTGGGGAGGGTTGGGGGGTGGAAAGGGAAGGGGGGAGAGGGTCAGGTGGGGGGAAAGGGGGTGGTGGGGGGCATTTGAGGGGTAAGTAGGGGGGGAGGTGGTAAAGAGGGGGTTCAGGTGGGGGGGGGGAGGGGTCAGGGGGGTAGGGAGGGGGTGGTTGGAGGGGGTAGGTGGGGGGGGGGGGGAAGAAGGGGGTGGAGAGGGGGAGAGAGGGGGGGTGAGGGGGGTTTAGTGTGAGAGAGGTCAGGTGGTGAGAGAGGGTCGGGGTGAGGGGGGTCGGGTTTGGGAGAGGGTCCGGTGGTGAGGGGAGGGGTGGAGAGGGTCAGGGGTGAGAGGTCAGGGGGTGAGAGAGGAGGTTGTGAGGGGATCAGGTGGTGAGAGAGGGTCAGGGGTGAGAGGGGGTTTAGGTGGGAGGGTCAGGTGAGG
>NC_092261.1:21639493-21649653 GCF_036320965.1 Panulirus ornatus
TGCGGAAGATGAAAGCCGGTAAGGCGGCGGGTTTGGAACGGTAATGCAGTGAAATGTATTAAAAAAGGGGTGGCTGTGTTGTTGCCTAGTTAATGAGGATATTCACTGTATGTATGGTTCATGGTGAAGTGCCTGAGGATTGGCGGAATGCATGTATATTGCCATTGCACAAAGGCCAAGGAGGTAAAGGTGAGTGTTCAAATTACGTTTGTTGAGTATTCCTGGGAAATCATATAGGATGGTATTGATTGAGAGGGTGGTGAAGGCATGTTTAGAGCATCAGATTGGGGAAGAGCAGTGTGGTTTCAGAAGTGGTAGAGGATGTGTGGATCAGGTGTTTGCTTTGAAGAATGTATGTGAGAAATACTTACAAAAAAACAAATGGATTTGTATGTGGCATTCATGGATCTGGAGAAGGCGTATGATAGAGTTCATGGAGATGCTCTGCAAGGCATTAAGATTATATAGTGTGAGAGGTAAGTTGCTGGAAGCAGTGAAAAGATTTTATCGAGGATGCAAGTCATGTGTACAAGTAGGAAGAGGGGAAAGTGATTGTTTCCCAGTGAATGTCGTTTTGCAGCAGGGGTGTGTGATGTCTCCATGGTTGTTTAATTTGTTTTGGATGGGATTGTTTGGTAGGTGAATGCAAGAGTTTTGGAAAGAGGGGCAAGTATGCAGTCTGTTGTCGATGAGAGGGCTTGGGAAGTGAGTCAATTGTTGTCCGCTGATGATACATCACTGGAGGCTAATTCGGGTGAGAAACTGCAGAAGCTGATGACTGAGTTTAGTAAAGTGCATGAAAGAAGAAAGCTGAGAGTAAATGTGAATAAGAGCAAGGCTATTAGGATCAGTAGGGTTGAGGGACAAGTCAATTGGGAGGTAAGTTTGAATGGAGAAAAACTGGAGGAAGTGAAGAGTTTTAGATATCTGGAAGTTGATTCGGCAGCGGATGGATCCATGGAAGCGGAAGTGAGTCAGAGTGTGGGGGAAGTGGCGAAAGTTCTGGGAGCGTTGAAGAGTGTGTGGAAGGCGAGAACGTTATCTCGGTGAGCAAAAATGGGTATGTTTGAAAGAATAGTGATTCCAACCATATCATATGGTTGCGAGGCGTGGGCTATAGATAGGGTTGTGCGGAGGAGGGTGGATGTGTTGGAAATAAGATGTTTGACGACAATATGTGGTGTGAGGTGGTTTGATCGAGTAAATAATGAAAGGGCATAAGAAATATGTGGTAATGTAAAGATTGTGGTTGAGAAAGCAGAAGGGGATGTATTTAAATGGTTTGGTCGCATGGAGAGAATGAGTGAGGAAAGATTGACAAAGAGGGTATATGTGTCAAAGGTGGAGGAAACGAGAAGTGGGAGACCAAATTGGATGTGAAAGGATGGAGTGAAAAAGATTTTGAGCGATCGGGGCCTGAACATATAGGAGGTTGAAAGGTGTACAAGGACTAGAGCGAATTGGAACGATGAGGTATACCGTGATCGAGGTGCTGTCAACGGATTGAACAAGGGCATGTGAAACGTCTGGGGTAAACCATGGAAAGTTTTGTGGGGCCTGGATGTGGAAAAGAACTGTGGTTTCGATACATTACATTGGCAGCTAGAGACTGAGTGTGAACAAATGTGGCCCTTGTTGTCTTTTCCTAGAGCTACCTCGCCCGCGGGCGGGGGGAGAGGAAGTGCTCTTCCATGCGTTGCGGGGTGGCGACGAAAATATGTGTGTATACGTTGAAAAGTATAGGTATGTATACGTATGTGTGTGGGGGTGTATGTATATACATGTGTATATGGGTGGGTTGGGCGATTCTTTTGTCTGTTTCCTTGCGCTACCTCGGTAACGCGGGAGACAGCGACAAAGTATGATAAAAAAAATGTGAGATATATATATATATATATATATATATATATATATATATATATATATATATATATATATATATATATATATATATATATATATATATATTCCTATGAGTCCACGGGGAAAATGAAACACGAAAAGTTCCCAAGTGCACTTTCGCGTAATAATCACATCATCAGGGGAGACACAAGAGAGGAATAATCAGTTGATATACATTGAAGAGACGAAGCTAGGACGCCATTTGGTAAACATGGACTCATAGGAATATCTTGATCACGCGCAAAATTGTGATCCTTTCCAATATATATATATATATATATATATATATATATATATATATATATATATATATATATATATATATATATATATATATATATATATATATATATATATATATATATATATATATATATATATATATATTTGGACGATTTTTGCAGGGAAAAAATGCAATTGAGTGGGAGATGTATAAAAGAAAGAGACAGGAGGTCAAGAGAAAGGTGCAAGAGGTGAAAAAAAGGGCAAATGAGAGTTGGGGTGAGAGAGTATCATTAAATTTTAGGGAGAATAAAAAGATGTTCTGGAAGGAGGTAAATAAAGTGCGTAAGACAAGGGAGCAAATGGGAACTTCAGTGAAGGGCGCAAATTGGGAGGTGATAACAAGTAGTGGTGATGTGAGAAGGAGATGGAGTGAGTATTTTGAAGGTTTGTTGAATGTGTTTGATGATAGAGTGGCAGATATAGGGTGTTTTGGTCGAGGTGGTGTGCAAAGTGAGAGGGTTAGGGAAAATGATTTGGTAAACAGAGAAGAGGTAGTAAAAGCTTTGCGGAAGATGAAAGCCGGCAAGGCATCAGGTTTGGATGGTATTGCAGTGGAATTTATTAAAAAAGGGGGTGACTGTATTGTTGACTGGTTGGTAAGGTTATTTAATGTATGTATGACTCATGGTGAGGTGCCTGAGGATTGGCGGAATGCGTGCATAGTGCCATTGTACAAAGGCAAAGGGGATAAGAGTGAGTGCTCAAATTACAGAGGTATAAGTTTGTTGAGTATTCCTGGTAAATTATATGGGAGGGTATTGATTGAGAGGGTGAAGGCATGTACAGAGCATCAGATTGGGGAGGAGCAGTGTGGTTTCAGAAGTGGTAGAGGATGTGTGGATCAGGTGTTTGCTTTGAAGGAGAAGAATGTATGTGAGAAATACTTAGAAAAGCAAATGGATTTGTATGTAGCATTTATGGATCTGGAGAAGGCATATGATAGAGTTGATAGAGATGCTCTGTGGAAGGTATTAAGAATATATGGTGTGGGAGGCAAGTTGTTAGAAGCAGTGAAAAGCTTTTATCGAGGATGTAAGGCATGTGTACGTGTAGGAAGAGAGGAAAGTGATTGGTTCTCAGTGAATGTAGGTTTGCGGCAGGGGTGTGTGATGTCTCCATGGTTGTTTAATTTGTTTATGGATGGGGTTGTTAGGGAGGTGAATGCAAGAGTTTCGGAAAGAGGGGCAAGTATGAAGTCTGTTGGGTATGAGAGAGCTTGGGAAGTGAGTCAGTTGTTGTTCGCTGATGATACAGCGCTGGTGGCTGATTCATGTGAGAAACTGCAGAAGCTGGTGACTGAGTTTGGTAAAGTGTTTGGAAGAAGAAAGTTAAGAGTAAATGTGAATAAGAGCAAGGTTATTAGGTACAGTAGGGTTGAGGGTCAAGTCAATTGGGAGGTGAGTTTGAATGGAGAAAAACTGGAGGAAGTGAAGTGTTTTAGATATCTGGGAGTGGATCTGGCAGCGGATGAAACCATGGAAGCGGAAGTGGATCATAGGGTGGGGGAGGGGGCGAAGATTCTGGGAGCCTTGAAGAGTGTGTGGAAGTCGAGAACATTATCTCGGAAAGCAAAAATGGGTATGTTTGAAGGAATAGCGGTTCCAACAATGTTGTATGGTTGCGAGGCGTGGGCTATGGATAGAGTTGTGCGCAGGAGGATGGACGTGCTGGAAATGAGATGTTTGAGGACAATGTGTGGTGTGAGGTGGTTTGATCGAGTAAGTAACGTAAGGGTAAGAGAGATGTGTGGAAATAAAAAGAGCGTGGTTGAGAGAGCAGAAGAGGGTGTTTTGAAATGGTTTGGGCACATGGAGAGAATGAGTGAGGAAAGATTGACCAAGAGGATATATGTGTCGGAGGTGGAGGGAACGAGGAGAAGAGGGAGACGAAATTGGAGGTGGAAAGATGGAGTGAAAAAGATTTTGTGTGATCGGGGCCTGAACATGCAGGAGGGTGAAAGGAGGGCAAGGAATAGAGTGAATTGGAGCGATGTGGTATACCGGGGTTGACGTGCTGTCAGTGGATTGAATCAAGGCATGTGAAGCGTCTGGGGTAAACCATGGAAAGCCGTGTAGGTATGTATATTTGCGTGTGTGGATGCATGTATATACATGTGTATGGGGGGGGGCCATTTCTTTCGTCTGTTTCCTTGCGCTACCTCGCAAACGCGGGAGACAGCGACAAAGCAAAAAAAAAAAAAAAAAAAAATATATATATATATATATATATATATATATATATATATATATATATATATATATATTTATATATATATATATATATATATATATATATATATATATATATATATATATATATATATATATATATATATATATATATATATATATATATATATATATATATATATATATATATATATATATATATATATATATATATATATTCACTACTACATTACAAGGCTTGCTTTCTAATCATCTGGCTAAGCATATCAGGCAGGGTTCAGAGTAGTCACCTCCAACCCAGCTGCGCTATCGGGCACATCCTCTCATAGTTTTAGCTGCACAGATCACGAGAGCTGGTAGCTGGATGCCCGCTGCCTGTCCCGGTCTGTTATGATCCCCACAAATGCGAAGTGAAAAGGTTATTATCCGCGAATCATCAAAGATGAGATGTGATTTTATATATATATTTATTTTATTTATTTATTTTGCTTTGTCGCTGTCTCCCGCGTCAGCGAGGTAGCGCAAGGAACAGACGAAACAATGGTCCAACCGACCCACATACACATGTATATACATACACGTCCACACACGCAAATATACATACCTATACATATCAACGTATACATATATATATACACACACAGACATATACATATATACACATATACATAATTCATACTGTCTGCCTTTATTCATACCCATCGACACCCCGCCACACATGAAATAACAACCCACTCTCCCCACCCCCCGCATGTGCGCGAGTTTGCGCTAGGAAAAGACAACAAAGGCCACATTTGTTCACACTCAGTCTCTAGCTGTCATGTAATGATTCACCGAAACCACAGCTCCCTTTCCACATCCAGTCCCCACAGAACTTTCCATGGTTTACCCTAGAAGATGCACATGCCCTGGTTCAATCCATTGACAGCAGGTCGACCCCGGTATACCACATCGTTCCAATTCACTCTATTCCTTGCACGCCTTTCACCCTCCTGCATGCTCAGGCACCAATCACGCAAAATCTTTTTCACTCCATCGTTCCACCTCCAATTTGGTCTCCCACTTCTCCTCGTTCCCTGCAACTCTGACACATACATCCTCTTGGTCAATCTTTCCTCACTCATTCACTCCATGTGATCAAACTATTTCAAAACACCCTCCTCTGCTCTCTCAACCACACTTTTTTTATTACCACACGTATCTCTTACCACATTATTACTTACTCGATCAAACACCCTCAAACCACATATTGTCCTTAAACGTCTCATTTCCAGCACATCCACCCCCACCCCCCGCACAACTCTATAACCCACGCCTCGCAACCATATAATATTGTTGGAACCACTATTCCGTCAAAAATACACATTTTTGCTTTCCGCGATAATGTTTTCGACTTTCACACAATCTTCAACGCTCCCAGAACTTTCGCCCTCTCCCCCACCCTATAATTCACTTCCGCTTCCATAGTTCCATCCACTGCCAAATCCCTCCCAGATATCTAGAACACTTCACTTCCTCCAGTTTTTCTCGATTCAAACTTACCTCCAAATTGACTTGTCCCTCAACCCTACTGTACCTAATAAACTTGCTCTTATTCACATTTACTCTCAGCTTTCTTCTTTCACATACTTTACTAAACTCAGTCACCAGCTTTTGCAGTTTCTCACACGAATCAGCCACCAGCGCTTTATCATCAGCGAACAACAACTGACTCACTTCCCAAGCTCTCTCATCCACAACAGACTGCATACTTGCCCCTCTTTCCGAAACTCTTGCATTCACCTCCTTAACAACCCCATCCAAAAATACCCATTTTTGCTTTCCGCGATAATGTTTTCGACTTTCACACAATCTTCAACGCTCCCAGAACTTTCGCCCTCTCCCCCACCCTATAATTCACTTCCGCTTCCATGGTTCCATCCACTGCCAAATCCCTCCCAGATATCTAGAACACTTCACTTCCTCCAGTTTTTCTCGATTCAAACTTACCTCCAAATTGACTTGTCCCTCAACCCTACTGTACCCAATAAACTTGCTCTTATTCACATTTACTCTCAGCTTTCTTCTTTCACATACTTTACTAAACTCAGTCACCAGCTTTTGCAGTTTCTCACACGAATCAGCCACCAGCGCTTTATCATCAGCGAACAACAACTGACTCACTTCCCAAGCTCTCTCATCCACAACAGACTGCATACTTGCCCCTCTTTCCGAAACTCTTGCATTCACCTCCTTAACAACCCCATCCATAAACAAATTAAACAACCATGGAGACATCACACACCCCTGCCGCAAACCAACATTCACTGAGAACCAATCACTTTCCTCTCTTCCTACACGTACACATGCCTTACATTCTTGATAAAGACTTTTCACTGCTTCTAACAACTTGCCTCCCACACCATATATTCTTAATACCTTCCACAGAGCATCTCTATCAACTCTATCATATGCCCTCTCCAGATCCATAAATGCTACATGCAGATCCATTAGCTTTTCTAAGAATCTCTCACATACATTTTTCAAAGCAAACTCCTGATCCACACATCCTCTACCGCTTCTGAAACCCACTGCTCTTCCCCAATCTGATGCTTTGTATATGCCTTCACCCTCTCAATCAATACCCTCCCATATAATATCCCAGGAATACTCAACAAACCTATAACTCACTTTTATACCCTTTGCCTTTGTACAATAGCACTATTTAAGCATTCTGCCAATCCTCAGGCACCTCATCATGAGTCATACATGAATTGAATAACATTTCCAACCAATCAACAATACAGTCACCCCCTTTTGTAATAAATTCCACTGCAATAGCATCAAAACCCGCTGCCTTGCCGGCTTTCAGTTTCTGCAAAGCTTTTACTACCTCTTCTCTCTTTACTAAATCATTCTCCCTAACCCTCTCACTTTGCACACCACCTCGGCCAAAACACCCTATATCTGCCACTCTATTATCAAACACATTCAACAAACCTTCAAAAATACTCACTCCATCTCCTTCTCACATCACCACTACTTGTTATCACCCCATTAGCCCCCTTCACTGAAGTTCCCATTTGTTCCCTTGTCTTACGCACTTTATTTACCTCTTTTTAAATATCTTTTTATTCTCCCTAAAATTCAATGATACTCTCACCCCAACTCTCATTTGGCCTCTTTTTCACCTCTTGCACCTTTCTCTTGACCTCCTGCCTCTTTCTTTTATATATCTCCCAATCATTTCCATTATTTCCCTGCAAAAATCGTCCAAATGCCTATCTCTTCTCTTTCACTGATAATCTTACTTCTTCATCCCACCTCTCATTACCCATTCTAATCTGCCCACCTCCCACGCTTTCCATGCCACAAGCATCTTTTGCAAAAGCCATCACTGCTTCCCTAAATACATCCCATTCCTCCCCCACTCCCGTATACGTCCTTTATTCTCATCTTTTTCCATTCTGTTCTCAGTCTCTCCTGGTACTTCCACACGCAACCCTCCTTCCCAAGCTCACTTACTCTCACCCCTCTTTTTACCCCAACGTTCTCTCTTCTTTTCTGAAAACCTCTACAAATCTTCACCTTCGCTACCACAAGATAATGACCAGACATCCCTCCAGTGCACCTCTCAGCACATTAACATCCAAAAGCCTCTCTTTCGCCAGCCTATCAATTAAAACGTAATACAATAACGCTCTCTGACCATCTCTCGAACTTACATACTTATACTTATGTATATCTCTCTTTTTAAACCAGGTATTCCCTGGGGATATGGGAGAAAGAATACTTGCCACGCATTCCTATCGTGTCGTAGAGGACGACTAAAGGGGACGGGAGCGGGGGATTGGAAACCATCCCCTCCTTGTATCTTAACTTTCTAAAGGGGAAACAAAAGATGGAGTTACGTGGGGAGTGCTCATCCCCTTCGAAGGCTCAGATTGGGGGGTCTAAATGTGTGTGGATGTAAACAAGATGAGAAAAAAGGAGAGATACGTAGCATGTTTGGTGAAAGGAACCTGGATGTTTTGGCTCTGAGTGAAACGAAGCTCAAGGGTAAAGGGGAAGAGTGGTTTGGGAATGTCTTGCGAGTAAAGTCAGGGGCTAGTGATAGGACAAGAGCAAGGGAAGGAGTAGCACTACTCGTGAAACAAGAATGGTGGGAGTAGGTGATAGAATGTAAGAAATTAAACTCTAGATTGATATGGGTAAAACTGAAATTGGATGGAGAAAGATGGGTGATTATTGGTGCATATGCACTTGGGCATTAAAAGAAAGATCATGAGAGGCAAGTGTTTCTGGAGCAGCTGAATGAGTGTGTTAGTAGTTTTGATGCACGAGACCGGGTTATAGTGATGGGTGATTTGAATGCAAAGGTGAGTAGTATGGCAGTTGAGGGAATAATTGGTGTACAGGGGGTGTTCAGTGTTGTAAATGGAAATGGTGAAGAGCTTTTAGATTTATGTGGTGAAAAAGGACTGGTGATATATATATATATATATATATATATATATATATATATATATATATATATATATATATATATATATATATATATATATATATATATATATATATATATATATATATATATATATTTCTTTTTTTTTTTTACACTTCGCCATTTCCCGCGTTAGCGAGGTAGCGTTAAGAACAGAGAACTGGGCCTTTGAGGGAATATCCTCACCTGGCCCCCTTCTCTGGTCCTTCTTTTGGAAAAAAAAAAAAAGAAAAATAATGAGAGGGGAGGATTTCCAGCCCCCCGCTCCCTCCCCTTTTAGTCGCCTTCTACGACACGCAGGGAATACGTGGGAAGTATTCTTTCTCCCCTATCCCCAGGGGTATATATATATATATATATACATATATATATATATATATATATATATATATATATATATATATATATATATATATATATATATATATATATATATATATATATATATATATTTTTTTTTTTTTTTTTTTGCCGCTGTCTCCCGCGTTTGCGAGGTAGCGCAAGGAAACAGACGAAAGAAATGGCCCAACCCACCCCCATACACATGTATATACATACGTCCACACACGCAAATATACATACCTACACAGATTTCCATGGTTTACCCCAGACGCTTCACATGCCTTGATTCAATCCACTGACAGCACGTCAACCCCGGTATACCACATCGCTCCAATTCACTCTATTCCTTGCCCTCCTTTCACCTTCCTGCATGTTCAGGCCCCGATCACACAAAATCTTTTTCACTCCATCTTTCCACCTCCAGTTTGGTCTCCCTCTTCTCGTTCCCTCCACCTCCGACACATATATCCTCTTGGTCAATCTTTCCTCACTCATTCTCTCCATGTGACCAAACCATTTCAAAACACCCTCCTCTGCTCTCTCAACCACGCTCTTTTTATTTTCACACATCTCTCTTACCCTTACGTTACTTACTCGATCAAACCACCTCACACCACACATTGTCCTCAAACATCTCATTTCCAGCACATCCATCCTCCTGCGCACAACTCTATCCATAGTCCACGCCTCGCAACCATACAACATTGTTGGAACCACTATTCCTTCAAACATACCCATTTTTGCTTTCCGAGATAATGTTCTCGACTTCCACACATTCTTTAAGGCTCCCAGAATTTTCGCCCCCTCCCCCACCCTATGATCCACTTTCGCTTCCATGTTTCCATCCGCTGCCAGATCCACTCCCAGATATCTAAAACACTTCACTTCCTCCAGTTTTTCTCCATTCAAACTCACTTCCCAATTGACTTGACCCTCAACCCTACTGTACCTAATAACCT
>NC_092261.1:21649753-21682253 GCF_036320965.1 Panulirus ornatus
CTTTGATACTTCTGATTATCCTGACCATATAATTAGTCCGTTGAATTACAGAACAGCTTCTAAATCTCTACTGCGACATTAGTTTACACTTTAAAACCTTGACCCTACCTTGACAAGATGTATTCATCCACACAATATATATACATATATATATTATTCACGCTGGTTGGTAAGGTTATTTAATGTATGTATGACTCAGGTTGAGGTGCCTGAGGATTGGGCGGAATGCGTGCATAGTGCAATTGTATAAAGCAAAGCGAATAAGAGTGAGTGCTCAAATTCAGAGGTATAAGTTTGTTAAGTTTTCCTGGTAAATTATATGGGAGGGTATGATTGAGAGGTGAAGGAAATGTACCGAGCATCAATTGGGGGAGAGCAGTGTGGTTTCAGAAGTGGGAGAGTATGTGTGGATCAGGTTTTGCTTTTGAAGAATGTATAGTGAGAAATACTAGAAAAGAAAATGGATTTGTATTTTAGATTTATGATCTGGAGAAGGCATATTGATAGAGTGAGAGAGATGCTCTGTGGAAGGTATTAAGAAATATGGTGTGGGGGGCAATTTTCTTAGAAGCAGTGAAAAGTTTTTATCGGGGTAGTAAGGCATGTGTACGGTGGGAAGAAGGAAAGTGATTGTTCTCAGTGAATATAAGGTTTGCGGCAGGGGTGTGTAAATGTCTCCATGGTTTTTTAAATTTTTGTTTATGGAATGGGGTTCTTGGGGAGGTGAAATGAAAAGAGTTTTGGAAAGAGGGGAAGTATGAACTCTGTGTGAATAGAGAGTTTTGGGAATGAGTCATAGTTGTTCGCTGATGAAACGCGCGGTGTGCTGATTCATGTGAGAAACTGCTAAAGCTGGTGCCCTGAGTTTGGTAAAGTGTGTGAAAGAAGAAATTTAAAGAGAAATGTGAAAAAGAGCAAGGTTATTAAAGTACAGTAGGTTGAGGTCAAATCAATTGGGAGTAAGTTTGAAGGAAAAAACTGGAGGAAGTAAAGTGTTTTAGATATCGGAGTGAACTGGAGCGGATGGAACCAGGGAAACGGAAGTGGATCATGGGGTGGGGAGGGGGCGAAAATTCGGGGAGCCTTGAAAAATGTGTGGAAGTCGAGAACATTATCTCGGAAAGCAAAAATGGTATGTTTGAAGGAATAGTGGTTCCAACAATGTGTATGGTTGCGAGGCGTGGGCTATGGTTTAGAGTTGTTGCCCAGGAGGTTTGAATGTGCAGGAAATGAGAATTTTGGGACAATGTTTTGGTGTGGGGTTTGGTTTGATCGAGTAAGTAACGTAGGGTAAGAGAGATGTGTGGAAATAAAAAGGCAGGGTTGAGAGAGCAGAAGGGGGTGTTTTGAAATCTTTTGGGGCACATGGAGAAATGAGTGTGGAAAGATTGACCAAGAGGACATATGTTCGGAGGTGGGGAACGAGGAGAAGTGGGAGAAAAAATTTGGAGGTGGAAAAAAAGGGATGAGAAAGATTTTGAGTGACGGGGCCTGAACTGCGGAGGGTAAAAGGGGGGCAAGGAATAGAGTGAATTGGATCATGTGGTTACCGGGGTTAAACGTACACAGTGGGTTAAAATCAGGGCAGTGAAGCGTCTGGGGTAAACCATAGAAATCTGTGTGGGTTTATTATATTTGCGAGTGTGGACGTAAGTTTATAAAATGGTGGGGGGGGGGCATTTCTTTCGACCTGTTTCCTTGCCTCCTCGCAAACGGGGGAGACAGCGACAAAGCAAAAAAAAAAAAAAAAAATATATATTATATATATATATATATATATATAATATATATATATATATAATATATATATATATATATATATATATATCTATATCATTTTTTTATTTTGCTTTGTCGCGGTCTCCCCGTTTGCGAGGAAAGCGAAAGAAACACACGAAAGAAATGGCCCGCAACCCAGCCCCATACACATGTTTTACAACAGGGTCCACACCCCGTAAATACACAACAAGGAAACTTTCCTTTGGTTTTACCCCAAACGCTTCACATGCCCTGATTCAACCCAAATGACAGCACGCCCCCCCCGGGGTATCCACATCGATCCAATTCACTCTTTCCCCTTGCCCGACCTTTCACCCCCTGCATGTTCGGGCCCCCGATCACTCAAAATCTTTCTACTCCATCTTTCCACCCTCCAATTGGGTCTCCCATTTCCCCTCGTTCCCTAGACATCCGACACATATATCCTCTTGGTCAATCTTCGTCACTCATTCTTTCCATGGGGCCCAAAACCATTTCAAAACACCCTCTTCTGCTCTCTCAACCACCTCTTTTTATTTCCACACATCTCTCTTACCCTTACGTACTCTCGATCAAACCACCTCACCCCACACATTCTCCTCAAACATCTCTTTTCAGCACATCCACCCTCCTCGCAC
Organism: Panulirus ornatus; assembly: GCF_036320965.1. Classification (NCBI taxonomy): domain Eukaryota; kingdom Metazoa; phylum Arthropoda; class Malacostraca; order Decapoda; family Palinuridae; genus Panulirus; species Panulirus ornatus. The sequence continues at coordinate 21,652,150 of NC_092261.1, forward strand.
AAACTCTACTATAGCCCAAAACCTCACAACCATTACAACATTGTTGGAACCACTATTCCTTCAAAGCATACCCATTTTTGCTTTCCAAGATAATGTTCTCGACTTCCACACATTTTTTCAAGGCTCCCAGGATTTTTCGCCCCCTCCCCCACCCTATGATTACCGATCCGCTTCCATGGTACCATCCGCTGCCAGATCCAGATATCTAAAACACTTTACTTTTCCCCCAAATTTTCTCCATTTAAACTTTTCCTCCCAATGGACTTAACCTCAACCCTACTGTACGTAATAACCTTGCTCTTATTCACAAATTTACTTTAACTTTCTTCTTTCACACACTTTAACCCAAACTCAAGTCACCAGCTTCTGCAGTTTCTCCTGAATCAGCCCCAGCGCTGTATCATCAGGAGGGAACAACTGCTCATTCCAAAGCTCTCTCATTTACAACAGATTCATATCGCCTCTCTTTCCAAAAACTCTTGCTTTCACCTCCCTAACAATTCCCATCTTAACAAATTAAACAAACCATTGGACACACAACCCCTGCCGCAAATCTTCAAATTTTCTGAGAACAATCACCCTTTTCCCCTCTTCCTACACGTACACATACCTTACAACCTCGATAACATTTTCACTGCTTCTAACAATTTGCCTCCCACACCTTTTATTTTAATATTTCCACAGAGCATCTCTATCAACTCCTATCATATGCCTTCTCCAGATCCTTTAAAGCTACATACAAATCCATTTGCTTTTAAGTATTCTCACCCTACATTCTTCAAAGCAATACACCTGATCACACTCCTTTTTTACTACTTCTGAAAAACCCCACTGCTCTTCCCAAACTGAAGCTCTGGACTTTCTTACCCCCTTTAAATCAATACCTCCCCCATAATTTCCCAGGAATACTCAACCCAAACTTATACCTCTTTATTTGAGCACTCATTTTATCCCCTTTTGCCTTTTTACAATTTCACTATGCACGCATTCCCGCCAATCCTCAGGCACCTCACCATGAGTCATACACACATTTAATAACCTACCAACCAAAGTCAACAATACAGTCCCCCCTTTTTTAATAAAATTTCCCCTGCAAAACCATACCAAAACCCGCTGCCTTGCCCGGGTTTCTTTCCCCCGCAAAGCTTTACTACCTCTTCTCTGTTTTACCAAAATCATTTTCCCCAACCCTCTCTCTTTTCACACCACCTCGACCAAAACACCCTATATCTGCCAATCTATCATCCCAAAACCCCCTTCAACAAACCTTCAAATACTCACTCCATCTCCCCTTTACACATAAACCACTACTTGTTTCATGTAAGACTCAGCATATACCATTAATTTTTCATTAATTACTTTATTATCATTTTACGTAATTAATAGTTAGTTCATTTCCCAGGGCCACTGTTCCCAGGGGCTACTTTTTCTGGGGATGTTTGAACACGTAGATCTGACTGTTATTTGAACAACCGTTGTGAATGGGTTGGTTGCGGACTCCCATATAATCCTGTCAGTGTGACCTAAAGGGGATACATGGCAGCATGGGTCACATGTTCATTTAGAGGGTGTCGTAGTGTGTCATAAAAATATAGCCAGAGTACTACAGATGTACGTACAATTCTTTGTAATAATCTAAAAGGGCCGCTAAACTCTTGACACCATCCACGAAAAGACCGTATTCTTTCCCCTGACACCCCAACCTTACAATTGGGGCAGCGAGTAAGATCTACCCCCCGCGGACGACCGTCACATCTACTTTTATTTCTACGCCTGGTGTCCCAGCAGTCATCCCAGCCTACTGACAGTTTTTGGCGCCCCTTTCAAACCAGGCGTTAAGGCGGATCCACGGCCGACTACGTTTCCATCAACCCGTACTCCGCAGTGAAATACTCTATATTGCATTGCTGACACGGGTTATTTTGCAAGGGAACACAGCGCCCCCACCGTGGGGGGTTTGTCATCAAATCCACGCGTCTCGCAAGGTAGCGATCTGCCAACACCAACGTGGGGGTCATCCGGTCGATTACTCCAGAGACGCATCCATCGCAGCCGTGGCGACATCCAGACGTCAGCATCGCGGGTCCAGCCGGTTGCTCCCCAAACTTTCCTGCTAGCGAGCCGCCCCTTTCTGCACACGTCTACACCTCGCTACGCCCACCCGAGACGTCTACGAGGATCCCCCTTTTCAGTTTTAGAACTTGTAAAAAATTGGTTACTCTGGGAGGTATGCTCCTTTTGTGTGTTACTAGTCCTATTATCATTATGGGGACAATGTATATAAAATTTTACTTTTGGGTAATATGACTTTCGCCTTTGGGTAGCTTAACAAATTAATCTTAGGGTTTTTTCTTGCAAAATATTTTAGGTTTCGCATGATACTGTTGATTTTTAGTGATGATACTTTCGCATGCAGAATCTTGTTTTGTTATTTGTTATCCAATATTTTTATTCCCTTTTTATTTCGGTGCGTATTTCAATAATATTCAGGAGGAATTTTTGATTAGGGGCAATATTTTTTCATTTTATTCTGAAAATTTTTTGAGAGGTTTTTTTACTTAAACTTAAGTCGGGTTGTATTACATGTCCAAAGATATTCAGGGGGTTTAAACGTAAGGTTATATTTTACTTAGGGGAATTTTCCTAGGATCCCTTACTATAAACGGAAACAAACCCTTTTAGAAGGCGACGTCGCACAAAGTTGTTTGGGCAGTTCTGGTGACACAGATGGGCCCACAGGGAAAACCCTTTTAAAACGCTACACACCCACACCCCTCCACCTCACGAAAAACTCCCGGACAACATTCTTCAAAAAACAGTTTTACCCCTAAAACAAGCTAGGGAACCACACGATTATTTGATGGGGAAACTATCAAAATTTTTATCGGTGGATCAGACGTAGAGGACAGTGTTGAACATATTTTGAGTAGGAGACCAAAACGCTTATAGCAGCTGCTAAAAATCTCATGATTTTTTCCACCTAAAAATTACGCAGGGTTGTTTATGACTCAGAGGATTTTTTCGAAAGTCATCTTGGGGGAATTTTAAAAATTGTTTAAAATTGGTTTGGGGGAAACATTCTCAGTAATCTACTAACCGTCCTTTTTTTGTTTCTCTTAACACTACATCACGGGGTGGGTATGTCAATCCCTGATCACTGGAGACCTTTCATGGGAAAATGAGTTATTTTGGCAGGCTTACGAATCTCAACCTGGAGGGCGGCCTTTGGGAAACCTGAAACTCATGTGCAAACACTCGTGGTTTATTACACAACTCTTCTTTTTTCCAAAGGGCCTGCCTCCAACGTGCTAGGCGGGTTAAATTGAGAAGAAAATCGACCATCATGGTCAGTAACGAAGTATTGAGTTCACTAAAAAGAAAGGGGGATATCGGGAACACAGCACTGGGGAGTGTCGGTTCCAAGTATGAGGAACACTAGTGATCAACACAATCTTTCTCTCACGGCACTTTAAAACGATGCAGTGATTGACAAACACTCCATAAGGTTACGTGTTCGGTGTCACCAAACAGACATAAAACGAATGGTTTTACCCTTTCACATCGGACTCTTTCTCAGCCTCGACCAGGGAAAAACAAGCAGTCAACGGCCCATGGCATCACAACCCCGGTCGCCACAATGCTGCAGACCGAGCATAATTTCCTGCAGTAGACACCCCAAACTGACCTTCACCGCTCGCGCCCCACAACACAGACAGGTGTTCATTCATAAGACCCCTTTGACCCCACTTCAGCGGGGAAAGCGAGCATTAGCTTTGACAGACTCTCTAACACAGGTTCATCATGTCTTCAAACAATGACAATTCCTCGTCATGACAAGACTCCGTCCCATAAGGAACTTTTAAGAATTTTGGGTCTTCGCAATTTTTCTAACATTACAAGTTTCGTTTTAGTGGGTTCTTTCCAGAATAAGCCAATCCAATCTTTCTGGGACGGGGCGCGGAAGCAGATGTCGTCCATTTTTTGATTTCGTTCAACTTAATGCGCCTCAATTGTTAAAACTCAGACTTTTTACCCACCCCTTAAAAAGTTTCTCAAATGAAAACTCAAAAGTAAGGGGCCTATTAAAATGAACATTCGAATTGGGGGCCCTCGGTCATTCCCTTAACCCCTTACATTGTTCGGGGGGGTTTAACTTTTCCTGCTATTTTGGGTACTAGGCCCGCCATTCTATGGCACAACATAAGTTCTGTCCTATTTATCATGAAATGTTTTTTTGGTGTTGATAATACGTTCTGCGTTGTAAGAGAGTTTAACAGTCAGGGTCATTAATACATTGCTCCCACGTCCTGCTTCACAAAAGGTTTAAACCCCCCCTTTTATTTTTTTTATAATTTTGCCCGGGTTTAATTCAAACAATATGACTCTGCATAGTAACCTTTAAAACGAGGTTCCCTCTCACTTTCTCGAAAGGGGAAATAAACTGACAGGGGACCAGAATAGTCGGGGTGATTCGTAAAAGGGGGAGTTGTTTAAAATTTTCACCACTAACGTCAAAGGGTATCGATGATGCCTTTTATTCATGGACCGCGGGATGGAGGGTTACCGTAACTTTTGCCAATCGGGCCCCACTCCTGTCCGTCTCTGTAGAGGGACCAATTTTGTGGAATTTCCGTTTTGAGTCCGGAATTAAAGACGGGGGGAAGTTACATGGGGTTTAACCCCCGTCTAGTCTCACATTCCTTTAAACCCACCACCCCCACCCCCCCCCCCCCCCTACCCCTGACTCACAGTGCACGGCTAGTCAGCTCCCACCATAAACCCCACATGATACCAAGGGGTAGGATTAACCAAGCTTGTTGACCAGTAACAGACTTATTTAAACCCAAAGTATGGGTCTACTATTGCCTTATGGGGAAAAACCACCATTGAACTCATTTGGATGTTCACGCTATTAACTTAGAGAAAAACACACGTCCCATTTACTCCCAGCCTATCGCTTGCCCACGCACACAAGACATAGCAAGCACTGGTTCAGGACATGTTAAAGATAAGGTCATAGAAGAATCACGGTCACCAGGGAATTCACCACTTGGATCGTTCCAAAAAAGGACGGAATTTGGGCCCGGGTTCATAGATTTAGAAAACAAAAAGGGTTTCACTTTGAAAGATCGTTTCCCATTACGGGTATCAGAGCTTTCTCCATAGCCTCGGTAACAAAAAGGTATTTCAACCCTTTTGGGTTACTAAGCGGGTTTTGGGAGATTCCCTTGTCAAGGAAAACCCCCCCTGACCGGTTCATTTCGCCAATGGTCATTGGCAGTTCATATGATGCTCTTCGTTTCCCTTCCCACAATCACCTTCTCAAGGTAAAAGACTAACATTTTTCGTCACAGGGTTTGGGGAAGAAATTTGGTTTATTTTTGATGATATAATGGGCATGTCTCGATATTGCTTCCAATTCAAATCTTGAGAGAGTATTTCTGCGACTTAAGGATGAAACCTAAAGTCAAGTTATCCAAATGTTCTTTTCTACAGCCCCGAATTAAATTACTTAGGGCACAAACCCTTGACGGGAAAAAGGGTTTTCAACTAATGCAGATAAAGTTACGAACGATTGTGGATGGCCATCCCTTTTCCCCAACAGAAAGGTCAAATCCTTCCTTGGTTTACAGGAATTATCGAAAAATTTATCGCTAATTTCCGGAAGATCGCGAAAAGGGAGTTTTCATTCCAGTGGGCTACAGCCAAACAGTGTGTTTAACTTACTCAAGCGACACTTTATAAAAGCAACTATCCTTCGATTTCCCCAACTTGAGAAACCCTTCATTTTGCAACAGATGCTCGTAAACAGGGTCTTGGAGCTGTGCTTATGCAGGAGTCAATTTAAAGGGGAGACTTTTTCCCCAAACTTATCGAGCCGTAAATGTTCGACGACGGAATCGAATACTCAATAAAGAATTGGGAAAGGGCCCTTTTAGTTGTTTGGGCACTCAAACATTTTAAAGGATATAATAAGGTTACCCTATTCAGTTTATACAGATCACAGAGCTCGTTGGGATTTTTCAAAGCAGGATCCTCAGGAAGTTTCAGGGTGGTTTTTAATATACAAGCATTTTACCCAGATTTCGCTTTGTTTCGGGGTTTATCCAATGTAGGGTTTCAGACGCACTCCCGCAGAGTGGGGACAGTCATGTTTGGGAATAAAACCCCCTAGATTTTGATGTAAAAGGTTGACACGACCTCAACGAGAACCCATCTGGGGTCCGTCATAGAATACTAGGGGTGTAAGTCTTTATTGGGTGCTTTAAAAAGTTGTTTCCCTCAGAGAATTGTATTTTGCCGGGAGTCTTGTGCGGGACGCGAAAAATTTGGAGTACTCCCGTGTTGTTAGGAAACAATTTAAATTCCAAAACATTTGTACAGGATTCTTGAAGTTTGCACATGTTCCCCCGGCCGCACACCCGGGCGCAGATAAATGCTATAAAAACTCGGTTGAGGTATTCTGGCAAGAATGCAGAAAAAAACATTTTAAGGGTTATATTTTGGGGGTGCCAAACCCTGTAACCCAAAAATACAAGGGGAAATTCCCACTTTCCCCGCAAAACTGGTTGAAATATCCCTTTACCCCCTACCCATGGGAAAGATTTTTTTTTGGACTTATTAGGAGTCCTGGTCCCATGGCAGGCTACAGATACATTTTAGTAATTACTGAGCCTCACGAGATTTTGTAAATTTTGTCCCAGTTAAAAAATAAGGACGCAGCAGGGTCGCTAAGGCTTAAAAAAATAATCTTAGACAGACTAAGGCTCCAAAGTTTTTTTGTTACAGTTAAGGGGGGCAAATTTTAAATAACCATTATTGAAAAAACTCTTAAATTTTTAAAAACATAAAATAAATGTAATATATGGCGGCATCCACCTCGAACGGCCTGGCAGAAAGGTAAAAACCGAAGACCCCAGTGTCTTCGCCCAAAAACATTAACTTGATCGTTTGAAGGGATGAATACCTTTTTTTTTGAGTCCATTGTTTCAAAAACTCAGCTTATAAAAAGTAAATTTGGGGAGACACTCCCTTCCACGCTTCCCCACGGTTTGATAAGTGTTCCCGATGACATACAGGGGCCCTTCCTTCTGTCCAGCGGCCCCAGAAATCAGTTGTAGCGGAAATATCGCACGCTAAATTTGATTCATAAAAGGGAATTTCAAGGAAAATCTAGGTGAGCCACGCAACCTTCACAACAGGCTTATTAAACACGAACCATCAAAGGTACGTAGCTCCCGGACCTTGGTAATGGTGCGGGAAAATTTAACTCTAGAGTGAGTTCCTAACTTGACCAAAATTTTCTGGCCCTATAGAGTCTTAGCTCATTTAAGGGACATAAGTTCAGGGTTCGACATCAAAAATGGGTGACATTCGTGAAAACGAGGTCCACTTGAAATTTTACGGGTTCTGAACTTGATATTCCGGTACACAAGGTATATTTCCCCCCAAACCCCAACCATGCCCCCCAAAAAAACTTCTAAAAACTGTTCAAAATATCCCCACACCAGAACGAATACCCAACATCACACACAGAAAATTTCAGTATTCATTAAACTCCCCTTTTTAGGAATTGTAAGTTTTCATTTTCCGGGTTCTTCCTTCTTTGCCCTTATGGGTCTTCCTGTATATACACCACGGAATACCAGGGCCTTCTCCGACTCCCCGGGGTCGCCTCGTGGGGGACACAGTCTTGGTTAGTTGGCTGGAGGGTCTACCTTACACTTACGATAATCTAGGGGAAACTAAGGAGGCCGTACCTCGCTTAGGGTTTCTATTTTTACTCAAGTTTAAAAACAGGCTCCATCAAAACTCTGTGTTGTCCTCCCCCCAACTTTGGTAAACCTTGGGCCTGGAATTGAATAGCGCCTGTGTGAAATTCTGCATGCTTAATACAGACATTGTTTTTCCAGTAAATTTTCTAACACCAGGATGAACACGGGAAAGCAGAGGGGAAGCAAAGAGGTCTGCTTAATTTTGTAGGGTCCCTCCAATCATACTGTTTGTACGCTACTCAGGAAGGAACTTTAAATTTATTAGGAAAACAATTCATCTTTTACAAAATTTTTACAACTTCTAACAAAGGTTTATTAAGTGAAGCTTAGGTCCCTTAAAAAAAACATTCAATATTTGATGGGCTGAGTTAACTGTTTAAAAACCTACAACAAGTAGCACTAATGTCAAAGTTGGTAATACTATATATATTCTATAGTGACTATTTCCACATAGTTGATAGTTAAATTTTTTTCCCAAATTTACTATTTGGGACATTATTTCACTGACTTATTGGAAATTTTTAATAATTGGTAAAAACCCAAATTTTTACCCCCATCGTTTTTTTCCCCTTTTTGGAAAATCCAAGATCATTAAAAAAAGCAATGACGAAATTCGGTTTCACCCCAGCTCTCTTCTACATCCGTGGCCAGTTAAACTCCTTACAACGGTTGACGTGATCCTTGAGCGGTCATTATCCCATACCATTCATGCTCCAATAATACAGCCTTGTGAAAGTTTTAAATTCCCTTAATTATACAAAGAGTTGCAAAAGACTACATCCTTGGGACACATGAATTTCTCTTATTAATATTAATTCCTCGTTGATGCACATCCTCCTGCTTTATTTAGCATTGTGCCATAAACCATTTTCTTGACAAAATTGATTGCCCCCCCCATACCGGGGTTTTTCATGATTTACAAACAACTCATGTGGTACAAATACTTTTAGGGCATCAACAAATTTTTCTTTTATTCTGTTCCTTTAAAGGAAATTACTGTTACTGACTTTGGTTTTAAGTATGGACAAATATCAGTACTGTTTTTTTCCAGAAACACAAATGTTCATTCATTGCCCACCCAATCATCCAAATCTTATTTGTTTCTGGGAACATTTAGTTGGACAGCAATGTACTGTTATCATTCATTTTCAAATTGTTCGGAACTTTATCATTTTTTTGGGGCCCGGGTTGATTGAGCTATCCGAGTATGTACGAATTCCCCTAACATCGACTTACTCATTAATAGTTAAAAATCCAACACCTTCCATCATGGTTAAAAAGATTTAGATTCGAATAGATTTTTTTGGCTTTGACCTTTTGGACATTCCATGTTTCTGGATTTTCAATTATTTCGTTTCTATTGCACTCATATTATTTTTCATAGTATTCTTCTTATATGTGTCACGACTTTGGGTGTCTATTTAGAATTCCCTACCCGCCACATGGATTTCAAAAGGTAGTCGCAGCAGCACTTTCCTTTTTTTGAGGAGGGAAACTAAACCCCGAATAATATGTATTAATTTTGTTTTCTGAATTTTTTTCTGCACTGATTTTGTTTAAACATATATATATATATATATTTATTTAATATATTTAAATATATATATTTATATATTTTATATATATATATATATTTTTTCCTGGGGTTTGGGGGGAAAAAAAGAATACTTTCCCCCGTATTCCCCGCGTGTCGTGAAAGGGGACAAAAGGGGGGGGAGGGGGGGGCTGGAATTCCCCCCCTCTCTTTTTTTTTTTTTTTTTTTTAAATTTTCCCAAAAAAAGGAACGAGGAAGGTCCAGGGGAGGGTATTCCCAAGGCCCAGTCCTCTGTCTCACGCATACTACCATTAATTTTTCATTAACTATTTGTTATTATCATTTTACTGTAAGTTACATAGAGTTAGATGCATGTTCCCACGGGCCCACTGTTCCCACGGGCTACTGTTACTCAGGATGTTTGAACACGTAAGTGCTGATCTGTTATTTGAACACGTTGTTGAATGTGTGTTGACGGACTCCCATATAACTCCTGTCAGTGTGACCTGAGGGGACACACTGGCCAGCATCGTCACACCGTTCACTAGAGTGTGTCGTAGTGTGTCATAAGACTATAGCCCAGAGTACTACAGATGTACGTACATATTCTTTTGTAATAAATCTACAAAGGCCGCCTGATCTTCATTGACTACCATCCACGAAGAAGACCTGTATTCATTCCTGAGAACTCAACCTTACAGATGGTGGCAGCGAAGTAAGAACCTACGTGACCGCGGACGACCGTCACATCTACTTCATATTTCTACGCCTGGTGGTCCCAGCAGTCATAAAAGCCTACCTGACAGTCTTGGCGCTCGCTGTACTGGACGTTAAATGCGGAATCCACGGACGACTACGTTCTCCATCACCCGTATCTCCAGGCAGTGAAGATACGTCTATATTGCATTGCTGACACTGTGTCACTTTCAAGGGAACACAGCGCCTCCACCGTGGAGTGTTGTCATCACATCCACGCGTCTCCAGCAAGGTCAGCGATCCTGCCAACACCAACGTGGAGGTCATCCTGTCGACTACTCCAGAGACGCACCATCATCAGCCGTGGCGACATCCCAGACGTCAGCATCGCGTGGTCCAGCCCCTGTTGCTCACTCAACTTTCCTGCTAGTGAGCCGCTCCTCTGCACACGTCTCCACCTCGCTACGCCACACCCGAGACGTCTAAGCTAGCGAATCTCCCATTCAGATAAGAACTGTGTCAAAATGGTTCACTCTGTGAGGTATGCTCCTTTTGTGTGTTACTAGTCCCTAGTCTATCAATATAGACATATGTATATATATATACTTTTGGGTAATATGACTATTCGTCCTTGTAGCTTAACAAATTAAACTAAGGGTTTTTTCTTGCATATATTCTTATGTTTTCATGCATTGATACTGTTGATTTTAGTGATGATTACTTTCGCATGCAGAATCTTGTATTGATATGTTGTTATCCCATACTTTTTATTGCCTTTATTTCGGTGCAGTATTTTCAAATAATATTCAGGTTAGGTATTTTAGATTAGGACAATAGTGTTCATTGTATTCTGATTTTTAGAGAGGTTTATTACTTAAACACTTTAAGTCTGATTGTATTACATGTCCAAAGATATTCCATGCGGTAATCGTAAAGGTTCATATGTACTTAGGAAATTACCTAGGATCCCTTACTATAAACGGAACCAACCTTCTAAAATGGCGACGTCACACAAAGTTGTTTTGACAGATTCTGGTGACACAGATGACCCACAGAAACCTTCCCATACGTTACCACACCCACACCCACCTCCCCCTCCACCTCACGAAAACTCAGGACAATCAGATACTTCACAAAAAAAAGTTTTCACACTAAAACAAGCTAGGGAACCACACGAGTTATTTGATGGTAAACTGTCAAATTTTGATCGGTGGATCAGGAACGTAGAGGACAGTGTTGAACATAATGGTGAGTCAGGAGACAAAGCGCTTATATCGGCTGCTAAAAATCTCATTGATTTCAACAAGCCTAACAATTACGCTAGGGTTGCTTATGACTCAGAGGATGTTCGAAACTGTACATCTTGGGAGGAATTTAAAACGTTGTTTAAGTTCGGTTGTGAGGAATCATTCTCAGATAATCTACTAACCGTCCTTTTACGTGCTCTTAACACAACATACACGGATGATATGTCAGTCCCTGATCACTGGAGTACCTTACATGGCAGAATGACGTTATTTAGGCAGGCTTATGAATCCTCACCCTGGATGTCGGCCATGATGAAGCCTGAAACTCATGTGCAAACACTCGTGCGTTCATTACACATACTCTTCATTCTCAAGGACCTGCCTCCAAACGTAGCTCGGTGGTTACTTAATGAAGACATCGACCCATCATGGTCAGTAACGAAAGTATTGAGTTACACTAAAAAGAAAGGTGGATATCACAACACCAAGACACTGGGGAGGGTGTCGGCTTCCCAATGTATGAGGAAACATTCTAGTGATCAACACAATCATTCCTCTCACGGTCAGTTAAAGCGATGCAGTGATGACAAACACTCACATAAGGTTACGTGTTTCCGGTGTCACCAAACAGGACATAAAGCGAATGTGTGTACTTACACATCGGACTCTTTCTCACGCCTCGACCAGAACAACAAACGCAGTCAACGACCCATGGCATCACAACCTCGGTCGTCACAATGCTGCCGACCGAGTCATAATTTCCTGCAGTCAGACACCAAGCTGACCTTCACCCGCTCGCGCCCCACAACACCAGACAGGTGTTCATATCATAAGAACGCTAGACACACTTCAGCGGAATGCCGAGCATTAGCTAGACAGACGTCATCTAACACACGTTCATCATGTCATCATCAACAATGACAATCTCTCGCTCATGACAAGACTCCGTCACATAAGGAACTCTTAAGACATTTTCGTTCTTCGCAATTTTCTCACATTACAAGTTTCGATTTAGTGGGTTCTTTCCAGGATAAGCCAATCACAATCTTTCTAGACAGTGGCGCGGAAGCAGATGTCATTCATTATGATTTTATTCAACCATTAATGCGCACTCAACTTGTTCAATACTCGGACTTTTACCCATCCCTTCAAAGTATCTCAAATGAAAATCTCGACGTAAGGAGCACTATTAAAATAAACATTCGCATTGGCGACTCGGTCATTACCATAACCCCTTACATTGTCCGTGGTGTAACTTTTCCTGCTAACTTGTTACTAGGACGCCATTCTATGGCACAACATAAGATCTGTCCTATTTATCATGAAAATGTTGTTTGTGTTGATAATACGTTCCTGCCGTTGTCAGAGAAGAGTTCTCACTCAGTCAGGGTCATTAATACATCTGCTCCCACGTCCTGCTTCACGGAGGCTAATACCCACCCCTTTTATTTTTCTACTCATTGCCCTGGTAAACTTCAAACAAATATGACTCTGCATAGTAACACATTAACGAAGGTTCCTCTTTCACTTTCTCGGAAATGGATGACTGATCATGGACTGAGACATAGTCAGGGTGATCTCGTACTAAGAGTAGTTGCTGAACCTTCATCACTAACTGTCAAAGGGCTATCGATGGATGCCTCAATGCATGAGACCGCAGATGGAAAGGTTACCGTATACATTGCCAATACGGGACCCACTCCTGTCCGTCTCTGTGAGGGACCAAGCTTGTGGAATTCTCCGTTTTGAAGTCCGGAATTCAAGACGAGGAATTGCATGAGTTTAACATCCGTCTAGTCTTACATTCCATCAACCCACCACCACCTACCCCTCCTACCCCTGACTCAGCAGTGCATGGCTCGAGTCAGCTCCCCACCATCACCCCTGACATGATACCCAAGGTAGGATTAACCAAGCATATTGACCAGTTAACAGACTTAACCAGGATAGGTCTACTATTGCCTTATCGTGAGAACTACTCGGTAGAACTCATTTGGATGTTCACACTATTAACTTAGAGAAAAACACACGTCCCATTTACGTCCCAGCCTATCGCTTGACACACGCACACAGAGACATAGCAAGCAAACTTTTTCACGACATATTGAAAGATAAAGTCATAGAAGAATCACGGTCACCATGGAATTCACCACTTCTGATCGTTCCAAAAAAGGACGGAACTTCTAGACCAGTCATAGATTTTAGAAAACTCAACAAGGTCACTTTGAAAGATCGTTTCCCATTACCAGTGGTATCAGAGCTTCTTCATAGCCTCAGGTAACAATAAGGTATTTTCAACTTTGGATTTACTAAGCGGATTTTGGCAGATTCCCTTGTCAGAGGAAAGCCGCCCCCTGACTGCGTTCAGTACGCCAGATGGTCATTGGCAGTTCATATGCATGCCCTTCGGTCTTCATTCCTCACCAGTCCCTTCTCAAGGTTAATGACTAACATTTTTCGTCACATGTTGGGCAAAGAAGTATTGGTTTATCTTGATGATATAATTGTCATGTCTCCAGATATTGCTTCTCATTTCAAAAGTCTTGAGAGAGTATTTCTGCGACTTAAGGATGCAAACCTAAAAGTCAAGTTATCCAAATGTTCCTTTCTACAGACAAGAATTAATTACTTAGGTCACACCGTTGACGAAACCGGTATTCAACCTAATGCAGATAAAATAAAAACAATTGTAGAATGGCCGGTCCCTTCCACAACAGACAAGGTCAAATCCTTCCTTGGTTTAGCAGGATATCATCGAAGATTTATCGCTAATTTCGCGAAGATCGCAAACCCACTGACTTCACTTCTGAAACAGGGAGTTACATTCCAGTGGTCAACAGCGCAAGACAATGCGTTTAACTTACTCAAGCGACACTTGATAGAAGCACCTATCCTTCGATTTCCCAACTTTGAGAAACCCTTCATTTCGCACACAGATGCTTGTAAACAGGGTCTTAGAGCTGTACTTATGCAGGAGTCAAATAGGGGTAGAGTTTTTCCCATAGCTTATGCGAACCGTACATGTTCGACGACGGAATCGAAATACTCAATAACAGAATTGGAAGGCCTTGCAGTTGTTTGGGCACTCAAACATTTTAAGGAATACATATATGCTTACCCTATTACAGTTTATACAGATCACAGAGCACTGTTAAGTATTTTTCAAAGACAAGATCCTACAGGAAAGTTTCAGAGGTGGTTTTTAACTATACAAGCATTTGACCCAGATTTTCTCTTTGTTTCGGGTTCATCCAATGTAGTTGCAGACGCACTCTCCCGCAGAGTGGGTACAGTCACTGTAGGCAATAGCCCCGTAGATTTTGATGTAGAAAGGTTGACACGACATCACCGAGATGACCCAGTCTGGGGTCCTGTCATAGAATACCTAGAGGGTTTAAGATCTTCATTGGATGCTAAAACAGTTGTTCCAGTCAGAGAATTGTATTTAGCGCAGGGAGTCTTGTGCAGGGACGCGAAATTAGGAGTACCCGACCGTGTTGTTAAGCAAACAATAATTCCAACAACATTAGTACAGGATTCCTTGAAGTTAGCACATGATTCACCGCAGGCCGCACACCCAGGCGCAGATAAATGCTATAAGCAAACTCGTTTGAGGTATTTCTGGCCAAGAATGCAGAATAACATTAAGGATTATATTTTGAGGTGCCAAACATGTAACACATACAAGGGAAGTCCCACTACCCCGCAGACTGTGTTGAAATATCCTTTACCTACATACCCATGGGAAAGAGTTCATATGGACATATTAGGAGGTTTCCCTAGGTCCATGGCAGGCTACAGATACATTTTAGTAATTACTGATGCCTTCACGAGATATTGTGAATTAGTCCCGGTTCAAAATAAAGACGCAGCCACGGTCGCTAAGGCGTTCAAAAAATATATCTTAGACATAATGCTCCTAAGATTTTGGTTACAGATAATGGTGGCGAATTTAATAACTCATTACTAGAAGAACTCTGTAAATTGTATAACATAAATAAATGTAACATAATGGCACATCATCCAGCCTCGAATGGCCTGGCAGAAAGTTGAATCGTAAGATCCTCCAGTGTTTTCGCACCAACATTAATTTTGATCATGATGAATGGGATGAATACCTGTCTGATGTCCAATGTTCATTAAACTCAGCTTATCATAAGTCAATTGGAGACACTCCCTTCCACGCCTTACACGGTTTTGATAAAGTGTTGCCGTATGACATAATAGCGCCCCTTCCTTCATGTCCAGCTGTCCAGAAATCAGTTGTAGCGGAAAAATATCGCACGACTCAATTGATTCATCAAAGAATCAAGGAAAATCTAGGTGAAGCCACTGCAACCTTCACAAACCAGGCTAATAAATCCGCGAAACCATCAAAGGTGGCTCCCGGACTCTTGGTAATGGTGCAGGAATTTAACTCTAGAAGTGAGGTTCCAAAACTTGACCCAAAATTTTCCGACCCCTATAGAGTCTTAGCTCATTTAAAGGGACATAAGTTCAGGGTTCGACATCTAAATACAGGTGACATTCATGAAGAATATGAGGACCACTTGAAAATTTTACAGTATTCTGAACATGATCATTCCGGTACCACAACCTCCTCTGAGGTTACCATCCGCTGGGGGTCTGAGGTCATGTGCCACCTGTGGTTATCATCCGCTGGGGGTTTGTGGTTATGTGCCACCTGAGGTTGCCATCCGCTGGGAGTTTGAGGTCATATGCCACCTGAGGTTATCATCCGCTGGGATCTGAGGTTATGTGCCACCTGAGTTTGCCATCTGTTGGGGGTCTGGGGTTATGTGCCACCTGAGGTTGCCACCCACTGGGGGTCTGGGGTTATATGCGACCTGAGGTTGCCATTCACTGTGGGTGTGAGGTCATGTGCCAACTGAGGTTATGATCCGCTGAGGGTCTGAGGTCATGTTCCACCTGAGATTGCCATCCGTTTGGGGTCTGGGGTTATGTGCCACATGATGTTGCCATCCGCTGGGGGTCTGGGGCTGTGTGCCACGTGAGGTTGCCATTCGCTGGGGGTCTGAGGTCATATGCCGACTGAGGTTACCATCTGCTGAGGGTCTAGGATTATGTGCCACCTGAGGTTGCCATCCGCTGGATTTCTTAGGTCATATGCCACCTGAGGTCATCATCCGCTCGGGTTCTGGGGTTATGTGCCACCTGAGGTAGCCATCCGCTGGGGGTCTGAGGTCATTTGCCACCTCAGGTTGCCATCCGCTGGGGTTCTGGGATCTTGTGCCATCCTCGCCTGGCTTCAGGCCCAACGTGGAGGCAGTGACCTAATGTCTCATTGTTCTTTAGCTTCAGTATTTTGTAAGCATCATTGTGACAACAGTGAGCGGTGGTAAGATGATGCAATACTTGTGGTAACCTACAGGTGTGCAGACATAGAGTAACAAACATACATCTAACACAAGTCAACTCTCTGGATTAACTGATGGATAACTGGTGCCCAGGTGTCTCCCAGACCTGACTAGATGTACGGCCATAAGTCTAGCACTGCACAAGGTAGCGGTTTATATTCATAATTATCATCGTCAAAATGTTGTATACATGGCCATCAAAACAGTACAGATGACCCTATTTGGGGTAACTGGCCCAGGTTGAGGAGCCCTGAGGAAGCAGATTCGTCAGCATTCACACTGGAATCCAGTCGTCAACACTTCACTGTAGGTGATTTCTTATCTTTGTACCATTCCATCTCACGCTACATCAACGTCATCAACCAAGCCAGCAAAAAGCATGTATTATAGGGATAAGGAAAGTATAACCCAAGCGTCCACCAACAAGTTGCAGATATTAAACAAAGAAACCTGCTCAGACAAAACTACTCACCTTCAATAAATGTCACAGAACAAATACAAACTCTAAACAGCCCAGTCACTAACCTGATCACGAAATGGTAAACAGCAAACTGACATTCCTTCCTCAACACAATGAACCACAGATCTCACAGCGACTTCTTTGGTGCCCGTTTAAGAACCTCACGTTCCACACCTACTCAGCTCCTAATTATGATGCACTTTTGACCTGTTCCAATGATATCATTTCTTCCATTGAGCACAAAGCTTATTCACGGAACACTGCTAAGAGATCAGACACAAACTAACCACATCCCGAAACTAGAGTCATGAAAAAAATTCAAAAAGTCCAACATGAAACAGCTGCTCATCCACTCTTTACTCCCACTGACATGAAATGTGATTAAAACATGAAAATCTCTCCTGCCACAGATTCTGACAACATATCAAACTTTAATATAAAACCTTTGGTCACTGTAACTCAAGCACTTGCGGATACCCTGATGATAAAACAAAATCCTTAACGTCTAGAAATTGGCCAATCATAAACCCCTCCAAGCCACTCTACTGCCCCTCATCTTAGTGCCTTATTTCACTACTATCTTCAACATCCAGTTTTTGAAAAGCAAATTCACAACAAAAAAAATCTTTCTTTCAACATGATCTTAGACCCAGTCACTCTTCTATAGCACTAAACACAGACAGCATACAACCCATCCCAGGTAGCTTCAACCAACTACAGCCTCCTGCACACACATATTAGTGGCAACAAACATCAACAAAAAATAGTTCATTATGCCTTGTCATAACCTTACATAAATCATAATTGGCACTATCCCTCACAACAGTAATAGATAGTAGTTCACCTGCAAAACCTTCAGTCACCTTTTAGCCCTGAAACACTGTCCTTAGGTCTGTCAGGCCCGACGCTTCTCAAAGTTATTCTTGTTCTGCTGGGTTCCCATATATGCACGACCACGTGGGTCCCTCTACCTTCAGTTCTTGTGTTTTATGGTGTTTTTGTCCGGTAGATCCCTGGATAGTGATAGTGTGGGAGATAAATAACATGTAAACGATAAATTGTCTACAGATCATGATAATGTAGGGGAGCACCCCATATGTCACCAGGGAGTCGGTGGTCTGGAGAATGAATACCTCTAATATTGAACTATTTCTTTTCGTATCAGTTATCAGAGATTTTTATTCATACCAACATCTTCCGTTTATGGTTTTTTGCGCTATTGTTTTAAGAAAGTAAAGTAAAGCTTGACATTTTGTTTCCAATGAATTACAATTAATACTATTTTCTTTTCTTCATATTTCTCCACCGTGTCTGTTGGACCCAAAGGTAGTGAAATGTTTTCTAACACGTGATGATACTTTTCTTGGGCTAGTCTGAGACTGATAAGATACCAACCTATAACCTCCCGTCACCTTGAGTGGCCGATCGCAAGAGTAAAGTCGCTTTTGTTGAGGTTGTTATCATCGTCGGTTGACGAAGAGTTCAGTGTTATCAAAGAACTTTTCATATCAAGGGAATCAATCCTGACCCTGCTACTGAGTGTGGCAAGTTTGTCATAGGGAAATTAGGATTTCTACGTTCTCCTAACACATGCTCCATACATCAAAAGTGTAATACGCTACTGTAATCTTAACACAGTGTATGTGCGTATATTACAGTGGGATACACTAATGCAGGTGTCATTATGGAGGTCAAGCAAAGAAAGTCTCTGTAAGACTAAGAAAATTGAAGCTTCAGGGCAGCTACAGGAATTTATGATACCTGAAGCAGAAAAATGATATGTTTGTGGCTCCCTCTGACCCAGCGTGGGTAAAGTGCAAAAGCATGTTCCAGGCCGCTCCTTATCTTTCTTACTTAGCCGTTGTGTGACCTTCCTCACGTATATATCAATTACCCATCCTTTAAGAATTTCCTTTCTGATTACACTGCATATGTCATACTGTGGAGAGAGTCGACATATCTAGTGCCAGTTTCCCCAGTCACAGCTTAACGTTATATACATGAAACTTGGATTATTACGGAAAGATAAGACATATCTTAAAGTTCATCTATGAAACAACTGGAAGATCGGTTATCACAGGTCAAGGTTTTCATAATACAAAACCCGGAATCGTAACAATGAACCTTTATACACAGCATTAACTACATATAAAATAACTTAGCTTTCAACTTTATAAATAAGTTGACCTCGCCTTTCAGAAGTCCGAACTTAGTTTTCAACTCTACAGATAAGTTGACCACAGCCAAACCTACATTCAGCAGTCCAGAATGTAACAAATTATCAAGAAAACCTGAGTCCTGAACCTGCCCTCCACATTGGACATGCAGTCGCCTCCCACCATATGGTACTACAAGGATAGAGAACCGTAAAGAACACCAGAGAACCCTAAGGGTTTCTCAAGGTTTAGGATGGTTTAATACATCTACTGGGTATAATAAAGCTACTAACAATGTGTGGATCAGGTGTTACCACAAGCATCTTTTGGGCAAGCCATCAATGCTTTCCTGATACATCCCAATCTTCCCCCACTCCACTTACGTCCTCTGCTCTCACCTTTTTCCATTCTACACTCAGTCTCTCCTGGTACTTCCTCACACAAGTCTCCTTCCTAAGCTCACTTACTCTCACCACTCTCTTTACTCCAACAGTCTCTCATCTTTTCTAAAAACATGTACAAATCTTCACCTTCGCTTCCACAATATAATGATCAAACATCCCTCCAGTTGCACCTCTCAGCACATTGACATCCAAAAGTCTCTCTTTCAGGAGCCTATCAAATAACATGTAATCCAATAACGCTCTCTGGCCATCTCTCCTACTTACATACGTTTACTTATGTGTATCGTTTCAAAACAATGCATTCCCAATCACCAGCACTTTTTCAGCACACAATTCTACAAGCTCTTCACTATCTCAATTTACAACACAAAACACCGCAGTTACAACAAAAATTCCCTCAACTGCCACATTGCTCACCTTTGTATTCAAATCACCCATCACTATAACTCGGTCTCGTGCATTAAAACTGCTAACACACTCATTCAACTGCTCCAAAAACACTTGCCTCTCATAATCTTTCTTCTCATGCCCAGGTGCATATGCACCAATTATCACCCATCTCTCTCTATCCACTTTCAGTTTTACCCATATCAATCTAGAGTTTACTTTCTTACATTCTATCACATACTCCAACTACTTCTGTTTCAGGAGTCGTGCTACTCCTTCCTTTGCTCTTGTCCTCTCACCAACCCCTGACTTTACTGCTAAAACATTCTCAAGCCACTCATCCCCTTTACCCTTGAGCTTCGTTTCAATCAGAGCCTAGACATCCAGCCTCCTTTCCTCAAATATCTACTTATCTCTCCTATTTTCACATCTTGGATACATCCACACACATCTAGACACCCCAGTCTGAGCCTTCAAGGATGATAAAAACTCCCCGCGTGACTCCATGTTCTGTTTCCCCTTTTAGAAAGATGAAATACAAGGAGGGGTGGGTTTTGTAGCCCCCCGCTCCCGACCCGTTTAGCCGCCTTCTACGACACGCTGGGAATAGGTGGGAGGTTTTCTTTCTCCCCTATTCCCAAGGATATATAATTATTTATTTGTTATGCTTTGTCGCTGTCTCCCTCGTTAGCCAGGTAGCGCAAGGAAACAGACGAAAGAATGGCCCAACCTACCCACATACACATGTATATACATACACGCAAATATACATACCTATACATCTCAATGTATACATAAATATAAACACACAGACATATACATATATACACACGTACATAATTCATGATGTCTGCCTTTATTCATTCCCATCGCTACCTCGCCACACATGGAATAACAACCTCCTGCCCCCTCATGTGTGCGAGGTATCGCTAGGAAAGACAACAAAGGCCACATTCGTTCACACTCAGTCTCTAGCTGTCATGTAATAATCCACCGAAACCACAGCTCCCTTTCCACATCCAGGCCCCACAGAACTTTCCAGGGTTTACCCCAGGCGTTTCACATGCCCTGGTTCAATCCTTTGATAGCACGTCGACCCCGGTGTACCACATTGTTCCAATTCACTCTATTCCTTGCACGCCTTTCACCCTCCTGCATGTTCAGGCCCCGATCACTCAAAATCTTTTTCACTCCATCTCTCCACCTCCAATTTGGTCTCCCACTTCTCGTTCCCTCCACCTCTGACACATATATCCTCCTGGTCAATCTTTCCTTACTCATTCCCTCAATGTGACCAAACAATTTCAAAACAACCTCTTCTGCTATCTCAACCACACTCTTTTTCCTACCACACGTCTCTCTTACCCTATTATTACTTACTCGATCAAACCACCTCACACCACATTTTGTCCTCAAACATCTCATTTCCAGCACATCCACCCTCCTGCGCACAACTCTATCCCTACCCAACGCCTCGCAACCATACAACATTGTTGGAACCATTATTCCTTCAAACATAGCGATTTTTGCATTCCGAGATAATGTTCTCGACTTCGACACACTCTTCAAGTCTCCCAGAATTTTTGCCCCCTCCCCAACCCTATGATTCACTTCCGCTTCCATGGTTCCATCCGCTGCCAAATCCACTCCCAGATATCTAAAACACTTCACTTCCTCCAGTTTTTCTCCATTCAAACTTACCTCCCAATTGACTTGTCCTTCAACACTACTGTACCTAATAACCTTGCTGTTATTCGAGTTTACCCTTAACTTTCTTCTTTCACACACTTTACCATACTCAGACACCAGCTTCTGTAGCTTCTCATATGAATCAGCCACGAGCGCTGTATCATCAGGGAACAACAACTGACTCACTTCCCAAGCTCTCTCATCCACAACAGACTGAATACTTGCCACTCTTTCCAAAACTCTTGCATTCACCTCCCTAACAATCCCATCCATAGACAAATTAAACAACCATGGAGACATCACACACCCCAGCCGCAAACCTACATTTACTGAGAACCAATCACTTTCCTCTCTTCCTACACGTACACATGCCTTACATCCTCGATAAAAACTTTTCACTGCTTCTAACAACTTGCCTCCCATACCATATATTCTTAATACCTTCCACAGAGCATTCTATTAATTCTATCATATGCCTTCTCCAGATTCATAAATGCAACATACAAATCCATTTGCTTTTCTAAGTATTTCTCACATACATTCTTCAAAGCAAACACCTGATACACACTTCCTTTCTTTGCCACTTCGGAAACCACTTCTGATGCTCTGTACATGCCTTCACCCTCTCAATCAATACCATCCCATATGATTTACCACGAATACTCAACAAACTTATGCCTCTGTAATTTGAGCAGTTACTCTTATCCCCTTCGCCTTTGTACAATGGCATTATGCAAGCATTCCGCCAATTCTCAGGCACCTCACCATGAATCATACATACATTAAATAACCTTACCAACCAGTCAACAATACAGTCACCACCTTTCTTAATAAATTCTACTGGAATACCATCCAAACCCGCTGCCTTGCAGGCTTTCATCTTCCGCAATGCTTTTACTACCTCTTCTCTGTTTACCAAATCATTTTTCCTAACCCTCTCACTTTGCACACCACCTCCACCAAAACACCCTATATCTACCACTCTATCATCAAACACATTCAACAAACCTTCAAAATACTCACTCCATCTCCTTCTCATATCACCACTACTTGTTATCACCTCCCCATTAGCCCCTTCACTGAAGTTCCCATGTGTTCCCTTGTATTACGCACTTTATTTACCTCCTTCCAAAACATCTTTTTATTCTCCCTAAAATTTAATGATATTCTCTCACCCCATCTCTCATTTGCCCTCTTTTTCACGTCTTGCACCTTTCTCTTTACCTCCTGCCTCTTTCTGTTATACGTCTCCCACTCATTTGCATTATTCCCCTGCAAAAATCGTCCAAATGCCTCTCTCTTCTCTTTCTCTAATAATCTTACTTCTTCATCCCACCCCTCACTACCCTTTCTTATCTGCCCACCGCCCACGCTTCTCATGCCACAAGCATCTTTGGCGGAAGCCATCACTGCTTCCCTGAGTACATCACATTCCTCCCCCACTCCCCTTACCTCCTTTGTTCTCGCCTTTTTCCATTCTGTACTCAGTCTCTCCTGGTACTTCCTCACACAAGTCTCCTTTCCAAGCTCACTTACTCTCACCACTCTCTTCACACCAACATTCTCCCGTTATTCTGAAAACCTCTACAAATCTTCACCTTCGCCTCCAAAAGATAATGATCAGACATCCCTACACTTACACCTCTCAGCACATTGACATCCAAAAGTCTCTCTTTCGCGCGCCTATCAATTATCACATAATCCAATAAAGCTCTTTAGCCATCTCTCCTACTTACATACGTACACTTATGTATATCTCTCTTTTTAAACCAGGTATTCCCAATCAAGAGTCCTTTTTCAGCACATAAATCTACAAGCTCTTCACCATTTGAATTTTCAAAACTGAACACCCCATGTATACCAATTATTCCCTCAACTGCCACATTACTCACCTTTGCATTCAAATCATACATCACTATAACCCGGTCTCGTGCCTTAAAACCAGTAACACACTCATTCAGCTGCTCCCAAAACACTTGCCTCTCATGATCTTCTCATGCCCATGTGCATATGCACCAATAATCACCCATCTCTCTCCATCAACTTTCAGTTTTACCCATATCAATCTAGAGTTTACTTTCTTACATTCTATCACATACTCCTACCACTCCTGTTTCAGGAGTAGTGCTACTCCTTCTCTTGCTCTTGTCCTCTCACTAACCCCTGACTTTACTCCCAAGACATTCCCAAACCACTCTTCCCCTTTACCCTTGAGCTTCGTTTCACTCAGAGCCAAAACATCCAGGTTCCTTTCCTCAAACATACTACCTATCCCTCCTATTAGCCAGAGGGATATATGTATATATAAATATATATATATATATATATATATATATATATATATATATATATATATATATATATATATATATATATATATATATATATATATATATATATATATATATGTATATATATATATTTATTTATTTTGCTTTGTCGCTGTCTCCCGCGTTAGCGAGGCAGCGCAAGGAAACAGACGAAAGAATGGCCCAACCCGCCCACATACACATGTATATACATACACGTCCACACAATATACATACCTATACATCTCGATGTACACTTATATATACACACACAGACATATACATATATACATATGTACATCATTCATACTGTTTGCCTTTATTTGTTCCCATCGCCACCTCGCCACACATGGAATAACAACCCCCTCCCCCCTCATGTGTGCGAGGTAGCGCCAGGAAAGTCACCAAAGGCCCCATTCGTTCAAACTCAGTCTGTAGCTGTCATGTAATAATGCACCGAAACAACAGCTCCCTTTCCACATCCAGGCCCCACACACTTTCCATGGTTTACCCCAGACGCTTCACAGGCCCTGGTTAAATACATTGACAGCACTTCGACCCCGGTATACCACATCGTTTCAATTCACTCTATTCCTTGCACGCCTTTCACCCTTCAACATGTTCAGGCCGCGATCACTCAAAATATTTTTCGCTCATTCTTTCCACTTCCTATTTGGTCTCCCACTTCTCCTCGTTCCCTCCACCTCTGACACATATATCCTCTTGGTCAATCTTTCCCCACTAATTCTCTCTATGTGACCAAACCATTTCAAAACACCCTCTTCTGCTCTCTCAACCACACTCTTTTTATTTCCACACATCTCTCTCACCCTTACATTACTTACTCGACCAAACCACCTCACACCAAATAATGTCCTCAAACATTTCATTTCCAGCACATCCACCCTCCTGCGCACAACTCTATCCATAGCCCACGCCTCGCAATCATACAACATTTTTGGAACCACTATTCCTTCAAACATACACATTTTTGCTTTCCGAGATAATGTTCTCGACTTCCAAACATTCTTCAAGGCTCCCAGACTTTTCGGCCCCTCCCCCACCCTATGATTCACTTCCGCTTCCATGGTTCCATCTGCTGCCAGATCCACTCCCAGATATGTAAAGCACTTTACTTCCTCAAGTTTTTCTCCATTCAAACTTACCTCCCAATTGACTTGACCCTCAACCCTACTGTACCTAATAACCTTGCTCTTATTCACATTTATTCTTAACTTTCTTCTTTCACACACTTTACCAAACTTAGTCACCAGCTTCTGCAGTTTCTTACATGAATCAACCACCAGCGCTGTATCATCAGCGAACAACAACTGACTCACTTCCCAACTCTCTCATCCACAACAGACTGCATACTTGCCCCTCTTTCCAAAACTCTTGCATTCACCTACCTAACAATCGCATTCATAAACAAATTAAACAACCATGGAGACATCACACACCCCTGCCGCAAACCTACATTCACTGAGAACCAATCACTTTCCTATCTTCCTACACGTACACATGCCTTGCATCGTCAATAAAAACTTTTCACTGCTTCTAACAACTAGACTCCCACACCATATATTCTTAAAACCTTCCAGAGAGCATCTTTATCAACTCTATCATATGCCTTCTCCAGATCTACAAATGCTACATACAAATCCATTTGCTTTTCTAAGTATTTCTCACATACATTCTTCAAAGGAAACACCTGATCCATACATCCTCTACCATTTCTGAAACCACACTGCTCTTCCCCAATCTGATGCTCTGTACATGCCTTTACCCTCTCAGTCAATACCCTCCCATATAACTTACCAGGAATACTCAACAAAGTTATACCTCTGTAATTTGAGAACTCACTCTTATCTTCTTTGCCTTTGTACAATGGCACTATGCAAGCATTCCGCCAATCCTAAGGCACCTCACCATGAATCATACATACATCAAATAACCTTACCAACCAGTCAACAATACAGTCATCCCCTTTTTTAATAAATTCCACTGCAGTACTATCGAAACCTGCTGCTTTGCCGGCTTTCATCTTCCGTACAGCTTTTACTACCTCTTATCTATTTACCAAATCATTTTCCCTAACCCTCTCACTTTGCACACCACCTCGACCAAGACACCCTATATCTGCCACTCTATCATCAAACACATTCAACAAACCTTCAAAATACTCACTCCATCTCTTTCTCACATCACCACTACTTGTTATCACCTCCCCATTAGCCCCCTTCACTGAAGTTCCCATTTGCTCCCTTGTATTACGCACTTTATTTACCTTCTTCCAAAACATCTTTTTTCCCCCCCTGAAATTTAATGATACTCACTCACCCCAAATCTTATTGCCCTCTTTTTCACCTCTTGCACCTTTCTCTTGTCCTCCTGCCTCTTTCTTTTATACCTCTCCCACTTATTTGCATGTTTTCCCTGCAAACATCGTTCAAATGCCTCTCTCTTCTCTTTCACTAATAATCTTACTTCTTCATCCCACCACTCACTACCTTTTCTAATCAACCCACCTCCCACGATTCCCATGCCACAAGCATCTTTTTCGCAAGCCATCACTGCTTCCCTAAATACTTCCCATTCCTCCCCCACTCCCGTTACCTCCTTTGTTCTCACCTTTTTCCATTCTGTACTCGGTCTCTCCTGGTACTTCCTCACACAAGTTTCCTTCGCACGCTCACTTACTCTCACCACTCTCTTCACGCAAAGATTCTCTCTACTTTTCTGAAAACCCCCACAAATCTTCACCTTCGCTTCCACAAGATAATGATCAGACATCCCTCCAATTGCACCTCTCAGCACATTAACATCCAAAAGTCTCTCTTTCGTGCGTCTATCAATTAACACGTAATTGAATAACGCTCTCTGGCCATCTCTCCTACTTACATACTTATACTTATGTATATCTCGCTTTTTAATCCAGGTATTCCCAATCATCAGTTCTTTTTCAGCACATAAATATACAAGCTCTTCACCATTTCCATTTACAACGCTGAACACTACATGTATACCAATTATTCTCTCAACTGCCACATTACTCACCTTTGCATTCAAATCACCCATCACTATAACCCGGAGTTTTGCATCAAAACCACTAACACACTCATTCAGCTTCTCCAAAAACACTTGCCTCTCATGATCTTTTTTCTCATGCCCAGGTGCATATGCACCAATAATCACCCATCTACATCAACTTTCAGTTTTACCCACATCAATCTAGAATTTACTTTCTTACACTCTATCATATACTCCCACAACTCCTGATTCAGGAGTAGTGCTACTCCTTCCCTTGCTCTTATCCTCTCACTAACCCCTGACTTTACTCCCAAGACATTCCCAAACCACTCTTCCCCTTTACCCTTTAGCTTCGTTTCACTCAGAGCCAAAACATCCAGGTTCCTCTCCTCAAACATACTACCTATCTCTCCTTTTTTTTTTCCTCATCTTAGTTACATCCACACACGTTTAGACACCCCAGTCTGAGCCTTCGAGGAGGATGAGCACTCCTCGCGTGACTTTCTTCTGCTTCCCCTTTTAGAAAGTTAAAATACAAGGAGGGGAGGGTTTCTGCCCCCCGCTCCCGTCCCCCTTAGTCGCCTTCTACGACACGTGAGGAATACGTGGGAAGTATTATTTCTCCCCTATATATATATATATATATATATATATATATATATATATATATATATATATATATATATATATATATATATATATATATATATATATGTATATATATATTTTTTTTTTTGCTATGTCGCTGTCTCCCGCATTTGCGAGGTAGCGCAAGGAAACAGACGAAAGAAATGGTCCAGCCCACCCCCATACACATGTATATACACACACGTCCACGCACGCAATTATACATACCTATACATCTCAATGTACACATATATATACACACACGGACACATACATATATACCCATCCACACAATTCACACTCTCTGCCTTTATTCATTCCCATCGCCACCTCGCCACACATGGAATACCATCCCCCTCCCCCCTCATGTGTGCGAGGTAGTGCTAGAAAAAGATAACAAAGGCCCCATTCGTTCACATTCAGTCTCCAGCTGTCATGCAATAATGCCCGAAACCACAGCTCCCTTTCCACATCCAGGCCCCACAGAACTTTCCATGGTTTACCCCAGACGCTTCACATGCCCTGTTTCAATGCACTGACAGCAAGTCACCCCGGTATACCACATCGATCCAATTCACTCTATTCCTTGCCCGCCTTTCACCCTCCTGCATGTTCAGGCCCCGATCACTCAAAATCTTTTTCACTCGATCTTTCCACCTCCAATTTGGTCTCCCACTTCTCCTCGTTCCCTCCACCACCGATACATATATCCTCTTGGTCAATCTTTCCTCATTCATTCTCTCCATGTGCCCAAACCATTTCAAAACACCCTCTTCTGCTCTCTCAACCACGCTCTTTTTATTTCCACACATCCCTCTTACCCTTACATTACTTACTCGATCAAACCACCTCACACCACACATTGTCCTCAAGCATCTCATTTCCAGCACATCCTCCCTCCTGCGCACAGCTCTAACCATAGCCCACGCCTCGCAACCATACAACATTGTTGGAACCACTATTCCTTCAAACATACCAATTTTTGCTTTCCGAGATAATGTTCTCGACTTCCACACACACACACACACACACATATATATATATATATATATATATATATATATATATATATATATATATATATATATATTTATATTCATATATTATATAAACCTCCAGCAGCCAGGATCGAATCCGGGATCCCTGTGCCACAGGCGGGAAAGCTACCGCCAGGCTATGGGCGTGGGTAGTAAGAAAAATTATTCGAATACTATGTACTCGAATACCCTTTGTCTCACGTTGGCGATAAACGGAGTTTACACCGGTTATTTGCCAACAGACGCACATAGCCAGCAGATAGCATTTTACTAAGCCTAGCTGTACAAAGCGGAGGTATATGAATATGAATAAAGAGCATATGAACGCGCACCTTCATAGAACATATAAACCTCCAACACCGAGGATCGAACCCGGGATAATGTGCTACAGGCGGGAATGCTACCGCTAGGCTATGGGCCTGGCTAATAGGAAATAAGAGACGAAGCTATGACGCCATCTGGTAAACATGCGATTGTCCAAGACAGACAACGTGCGTTCATAAACATATCATTTTACAAATTTTATCAACAATAAAGTTATGTAATTTGTATAGAGAATGACTAATATAAAGATTATGATTCTTTGTGTAGTTAATAATACAAGATTTAATGATATTTCTCGTGGTAATAAAGTTAGAGGTAATAACTGAGGTGGCATTATTTTAAAGGCGCAGTCCTCTGTTCTTAACGCTACCTCGCTAACGCGGGAAATGGCTAATAGCATGAAAAAAATAAAAAGTATATATATATATATATATATATATATATATATATATATATATATATATATATATATATATATATATATATATATATATATATATATATATAAGCAAAAATGGGTATGTTTGAAGGAATAGTGGTTCCAACAATGTTGTATGGTTGCGAGCCGTGGGCTATGGATACAGTTGTGTGCCGGAGGGTGGATGTGCTGGAAATGAGATGTTTGAGGACAACATGTGGTGTGAGTTGGATTGATCGAGTAAGTAATGCAAGGGTAAGAGAGATGGGTGGAAATAAAAAGAGTGTAGTTGAGAGGGCAGAAGAGGGTGTTTTGAAATGGTTTGGTCACATGGAGAGAATGAGAGAGGAAAGATTGACCAAGAGGATATATGTGTCAGAGGTGGAGGGAACGAGGAGAAGTGGGATACCAAATTGGAGGTGGAAAGATGGAGTGAAAAAGATTTTGAGTGATCGGGACCTGAACATGCAGGAGGGTGAAAGGCGTGCAAGGAATAGAGTGAATTGAAACGATTTGGTATACCGGGGTCGACGTGCTGTCAATGGATTGAACCAGGGCATGTGAAGCGTCTGTAGTAAACCATGGAAAGTTCTGTGGGGCGTGGATGTGGAAAGGGAGCTGTGGTTTCGGTG
>NC_092261.1:21687253-21712580 GCF_036320965.1 Panulirus ornatus
CCGACTACAGGGATATATTCTTGTGGATTATCCAACTAGCGGTTATCCACTGCTTGGAATGGATATCCTCCACTCTTATTGCTGCTCCATTCTACAAAAACCGATCCACCCAAGCCTGATAGTCCGAAAATCGCACTCACTTCCCCGTCTGACCGAGTCATGGTCTGTAAATATCAGCATTGGATCCGTCACTTTGCCCGCAATACTGGACACCGGCTGCACTTCTACCCACATGCCCTCACACGTGGCTGAGGAATTAAACTTAAAAGCAGAAGATAACGATGAAGTCATGAAGATTCTCCTCAGCTCCGGCAAGATCCAGTGTGCGTCTAAAGTAGCACGTAGAGTCAACATTGTGGTCCACGGACGACATTTCTGTGTGGATGTTAATATTGAGGATGACGAGACGGAAGTGCTCATCGGTCAGGATATCTTACGCTCTTGTGACATGCACTTCACTCGAGGTGGGCTTCTGACTCGTTGAGGACGATCACATAACACTGCTGGAGTAGGCCTTGTGGGAAAAGTTACAAATGAAGTAACTTGCATACGAAAACAAGCTTGGATCATTGACTTGGGCGACTGTTGTTTATTGATTTAGACTTGCCAACCCGTTACCTCATAATCTCTTTACTCGTTGGCATTATTAATTGACATAACATATATCTGAAAGAGAAATTTGCGTTAGAAAATAAGTTTTAATTCATATTATATGGCAATCATTTGAATACAACGATGTTATTCGGACATGTTGCATTCAGCCAATCATCATCAACCTGGCGATAAAAGAAAAAAGAGTATAATTTTGTTGAATGCTTTCAGATAGTTCAGGCATACTATATCTATTGCCTTTGTTTTCTTGTAGGTATTGAAAAAAGTATGATGAAATTCAAGGAGACTGGATCAATGGCTCACCCAGAGCAGAATGTCTGCATATCCACAGAAGTCTTCAATGAATATCTAAACCAAAGCAAACAAGAATCCAGCTTGCATCATCAGTCATCTTGATTTGAAAATATATTCCAATGAACAAAACACCAACGATTCCAGGCATCACATGCAACACACACATAACCTTCACTCCCCACACTAATAACATCAACACAAAAGCAGCACACAATCTAAATAACCTCAGAACCCTAACTGGTGCCGGATTAGGTAAAGAGAAATAATCCCTTAACATCCCCTATATTTAACCTTTCCGCTTTAAGATACGCCTCACTCACCTGGTCTCCCGTTCTCTCAAAAGCAAATACAACAAAGCTGCAAACCACTGAAATAGTGCATTCAGAACTCGCTGCCTTGCATCCATAAACATACGACACCTATGCAATGAAAAAGATCCTCCCGATACAATTCCACCTCATCACATTTGCCGCTCAGTCCTCAGCAACAAACATAATGTTTCTGATCTGTTATCACAAACATCCTCTAAAGGACCCAATGGGCTGTTATTGTTTGCATTACCATAACTGCAGTGTATTACTTAGGAACGAAAAGGAGGGAATAACTTACTTTCGCACAATCCCGATCTTATCGAATGGAGAGGATACGTTAGTGTATGGAATGTTTGGCACCGAGGTAGCAGGAATGAAGCGCATTAAACAGTAGTATGTACAGAAACGCTAAACGTTTAGCAGCGGTGCAAGAAATACAAACTTCATGTTTAGCAAATGGTGCAGTGAACATGACACGTGTGGCAGAGATGTATTATAAGCTCTCATATGTCTGGCAGCAGAGCTCGACGCTATTAAGACCAATATAACATTCACGTGCCTGCCACCCATCACCCTGCGATAACTCGTAGTGGGAAGAATGGCGGGAGTGTAATGGATTTTGTGTGGTCAGGAAGGAGTGAGTGGCTTACATTATCATCATCCTGATGTGTGCAGCAGCAGGGGAGCCTCTCACAGCCAAATAGATACCTCAGGTCAACAGGACAGTTGACGTCAATATCTATGAATATACTTCTATGAATTTAGTCTATGACTTGACGTCATACATTTCTTCCAACAGGAAAATATGCATGATTTATAGAGAAATTGGTAGTCTTGTATCGAAGAATATATAAAAGTGAATAATAGATTTCAGCTAGTCAGCTAGTATGTGTACACTTCTCAACTCATGGTGTTGGGAAAGTCCAATGATCTTCGGCAGGATAATGAGAGAGAAAACTGCTGATTATTAAGATGATTTTAATTCACATAAGCTACAGTTTATATCTGAGTTTTTACTCTTTTTCCTTCACCTCCCTCCTCAGTGTGAGCACCGAACACAATCACTGACCTCATGCACACCATCATTTGACTCCATCTTCTGCTCACAGCGTTTAACGCACGGTTCCTTAACACTTTCCTTTCTCACACTCATCCTGGCCACACACCTCTCGCTCACACTAACCCACTGTCACTCCATTTATCCACAGTCGTCTTCATAATCATGTCTTCTGCAGCCACTGTGCACACGCCTCCCTTCCTCCATTCCTCCTTTCCCAGTCGGACTCTTCTCACCCACACTGTGTGTGTGTGTGTGTGTGTGTGTGTGTTAAGGGATTATCTTACCACGCAGCAAACTGTAGCCAAAGTCAGTGTCTCACTATCCTCACCCTTTCATTACAACAAATATATAGTGAAGGTGATCAAGCTTTATGTGATAAGTGTATCGCCAGAATTCTTACAATCTGACATAAGAATACCATGGTATGAGACCCTTGACCATGATGGTAGACAGGTAATGGTGGCGGACATTTCTAGTGTCACATCTCCACAGCAGACGAGGTCATGTGTCCCGCACGTAGATACAGTGAGTTCCAACACCTGACTATATTCGGCCAGCCGGTAACGATGTCCCTCCGGAACGAGTGGGGCGAGTGATATAGTCCTTCCTCCCACAAGAGCACCACCATAGCCCACCCAGGTCTCACTCACCCTGTATCTGAAGTCCATAGTGACCACAAAACTTCCTGGCAGCGGTGGGATTCGAACCCACGCCTCCTGAGAGACTGGAGCCTAAATCCAGCGCCTTAGACCGCACGGCCACGCTACCCTGACTATTGTATGAAGGAGGAAGAGGGATACTACGGATCTAGGATGCCATGTTTACCGTTGATGGTAGACGTGTATTCATGGGTCAGTAAATTGTGTCAGAAAGACTTAGTGGCTAACGTGGCCACTGGTGGAGCTAGATACCATGTCATGCCATGTTTACCGTTGATGGTAGACGTGTATTCATGGGTCAGTAAATTGTGTCAGAAAGACTTAGTGGCTAACGTGGCCACTGTTGGAGCTATATGCCATGTCATTAAGGCTTGATTCCTCCGTATGGTCAAAATCACCATCTGGTTCCCTCACCAGCCTGGCCAGGGATCTTCTGTGTTGTGATACTTAATTTGGTTCTTTTCATCAGCTAGAATAAATGAAGGATTGTGTTTTTGTGATGATTTTTTGCTCTATATTTCAGGAACAGAAATACAATAAGGAGATTATGTCCGCTCGCTACTCTCACGGCTGTGACCATGGAGAACAGTGTTACAGATGACTGACCGTTAATATTAAGTGACCGTGTGTATAGATTACTTACAAGAGAAAATGAAGAGTACAAGGCAGAATTAAAGAAGTTGATGCCCCGTCCAAGAATGTGTTTTGGACCAAACAAGTCATTTGATCCAGATTTAATGATGACTTTCATCAATCATATTAGATAGAATAACTCGATTTGGAAGCATATTTTCCAAAGCAAAAACTGCCAATAACCCCCTCGTAATTGCATAAGGTTTCGTAAATATCATGGTAACATTACTCAGGATAACATAAGGATTGTTGAAGGTTGTGCACATGGCATGACCAACCGTAATCTCAGGTCAACTATTCTTAGACAAGTAATAGTACGTTAAGCAGATGTATGACTTACTGAAAGACGTCAATACAAATTGTGAGACTGTTAAAGATCCAACAGTGGATGCAAACAAAAGATCCAGTTCAAATTACTGTTGCAGTACACACTAGGTGCTATCAGACAATCTTCTCAGATAAATTTAGCACTGACATATATGTATTATACGATAGGGATGTCTGATCATTATCTTGTGGAGGCTAAGGTGAAGATTTGTATGGGTTTTCAGAGAAGAAGAGTGAATGTTGGGGTGAAGAGGGTGGTGAGAGTAAGTGAGCTTGGGAAGGAGACTTGTGTGAGGAAGTACCAGGAGAGACTGAGTACAGAATGGAAAAAGGTGAGAACAATGGAAGTAAGGGGAGTGGGGGAGGAATGGGATGTATTTAGGGAATCAGTGATGGATTGCGCAAAAGATGCTTGTGGCATGAGAAGAGTGGGAGATGGGTTGATTAGAAAGGGTAGTGAGTGGTGGGATGAAGAAGTAAGATTATTAGTGAAAGAGAAGAGAGAGGCATTTGGACGATTTTTGCAGGGAAAAAATGCAATTGAGTGGGAGATGTATAAAAGAAAGAGACAGGAGGTCAAGAGAAAGGTGCAAGAGGTGAAAAAAAGGGCAAATGAGAGTTGGGGTGAGAGAGTATCATTAAATTTTAGGGAGAATAAAAAGATGTTCTGGAAGGAGGTAAATAAAGTGCGTAAGACAAGGGGGCAAATGGGAACTTCAGTGAAGGGCGCAAATGGGGAGGTGATAACAAGTAGTGGTGATGTGAGAAGGAGATGGAGTGAGTATTTTGAAGGTTTGTTGAATGTGTTTGATGATAGAGTGGCAGATATAGGGTGTTTTGGTCGAGGTGGTGTGCAAAGTGAGAGGGTTAGGGAAAATGATTTGGTAAACAGAGAAGAGGTAGTAAAAGCTGTACGGAAGATGAAAGCCGGGAAGGCAGCAGGTTTGGATGGTATTGCAGTGGAATTTATTAAAAAAGGGGGTGACTGTATTGTTGACTGGTTGGTAAGGTTATTTAATGTATGTATGACTCATTGTGAGGTGCCTGAGGATTGGCGGAATGCGTGCATAGTGCCATTGTACAAAGGCAAAGGGGATAAGAGTGAATGCTCAAATTACAGAGGTATAAATTTGTTGAGTATTCCTGGTAAATTATATGGGAGGGTATTAATTGAGAGGGTGAAGGCATGTACAGAGCATCAGATTGGGGAAGAGCAGTGTGGTTTCAGAAGTGGTAGAGGATGTGTGGATCAGGTGTTTGCTTTGAAGAATGTATGTGAGAAATACTTAGAAAGCAAATGGATTTGTATGTAGCATTTATGGATCTGGAGAAGGCATATGATAGAGTTGATAGAGATGCTCTGTGGAAGGTATTAAGAATATATGGTGTGGGAGGCAAGTTGTTAGAAGCAGTGAAAAGTTTTTATCGAGGATGTAAGGCATGTGTACGTGTAGGAAGAGAGGAAAGTCATTGGTTCTCAGTGAATGTAGGTTTGCGGCAGGGGTGTGTGATGTCTCCATGGTTGTTTAATTTGTTTATGGATGGGGTTGTTAGGGAGGTGAATGCAAGAGTTTTGGAAAGAGGGGCAAGTATGAAGTCTGTTGGGGATGAGAGAGCTTGGGAAGTGAGTCAGTTGTTGTTCGCTGATGATACAGCGCTGGTGGCTGATTCATGTGAGAAACTGCAGAAGCTGGTGACTGAGTTTGGTAAAGTGTGTGAAAGAAGAAAGTTAAGAGTAAATGTGAATAAGAGCAAGGTTATTAGGTACAGTAGGGTTGAGGGTCAAGTCAATTGGGAGGTGAGTTTGAACGGAGAAAAACTGGAGGAAGTAAAGTGTTTTAGATATCTGGGAGTGGATCTGGCAGCGGATGGAACCATGGAAGCGGAAGTGGATCATAGGGTGGGGGAGGGGGCGAAAATTCTGGGAGCCTTGAAGAATTTGTGGAAGTCGAGAACATTATCTCGGAAAGCAAAAATGGGTATGTTTGAAGGAATAGTGGTTCCAACAATGTTGTATGGTTGCGAGGCGTGGGCTATGGATAGAGTGGTGCGCAGGAGGATGGATGTGCTGGAAATGAGATGTTTGAGGACAATGTGTGGTGTTACGAGTGAGTAACGTAAGGGTAAGAGAGATGTGTGGAAATAAAAAGAGCGTAGTTGAGAGAGCAGAAGAGGGTGTTTTGAAATGGTTTGGGCACATGGAGAGAATGAGTGAGGAAAGGTTGACCAAGAGGATATATGTGTCGGAGGTGGATGGAACGAGGAGAAGAGGGAGACCAAATTGGAGGTGGAAAGGTGGAGTGAAAAAGATTTTGTGTGATCGGGGCCTGAACATGCAGGAGGGTGAAAGGAGGGCAAGGAATAGAGTGTATTGGAGCGATGTGGTATACCGGGGTTGACGTGCTGTCAGTGGATTGAATCAGGGCATGTGAAGCGTCTGGGATAAACCATGGAAAGCTGTGTAGGTATGTATATTTGCGTGTGTGGACTTATGTATTTACATGTGTATGGGGGTGGGTTGGGCCATTTCTTTCGTTTGTTTCCTTGCGCTACCTTGCAAACGCGGGAGACAGCGACAAAGCAAAAAAAAAAAAAAAAATGATCAAACACACGACCAATGATCCTCTACCATCTATCATTAGTTCAATGGGGTCTTCCTCATACAGTCTTTCAACATAGCTAGTCAGGATGTGACGACCAGCTGGGAATATTTCGAAACCGCACATCCACCATCATAGACTAAGAGAATAAGAGATCCTTATCAATTATTAAGTTTCAGTTTTAACATATTGTTTACCAACGTTCCTGTACGAGATATGTAATGTTACCTTAAAGACGAAATACACACGTTTGACTTCCTAGTAAGCCATAATGTTTTTACATCGCTTATTGTATTATGTGCAACATGTAATGTATTTCGGGTTAATGACAAAATCTACAAACAACGATATAGCATGGCGTTGGGTAATCCTCTTTCTCCAAGTTATTCAAATATGTATATGGATTTTTTAATCCCAGTTGTGGCCTCCCATATGCAAGGCTGATATAACTTGGCAATTATTATTCTTCAAAGCAAATATTCAACACATGGAATGATTTACCAATTATAACAATCAAAAGCAGCATCATAGATACTTTTAAGCATCGACGTGATAAGTATTTCGCCTCAGTTACACGATTGACAATATTCACGTCTTCTTGACTGTATGAAAAGCTTCTACAATTTTCCTTTTAATGCATTTGTGTCCTTTCTTCTCATATAACACTAATCCATGAGTTTCTCTTCTCTTCCACCATCACAAACAGCCTCGTTAGGACCAAATGGGCAGCTGCGTTTGAATTCCTTTGTATTATTAAGAACAACATACTTTCCCCTATCACATTCCCTTCCAGAGACACTCCTCGAATACAGAACCTGACCAACACACTCAACACCCATCTATGTGAAGATTTCAACGCCCACCATCCTGCATGGCTTAACGTCCACCATCCTGCACGGTTTAATGCCCACCACCACCATGCATGGTTTAACGCCCACCATCCTGCATGACTTAACGCCCACTATCTTGCATAGCTCAACGCCAACCTTTCTGCATGGCTCAACGCCCACCATCCTTCATGGCTCAACGCCATCCTGCATGCCTCAAGAGAGACCATTAATCAACTGAACTTGTGTACAAGGTCTAACTTTAGAATGAAAAAGGAAGAAAATCTAAAGAGAATAATAACAAGGCATATATTCAGGATATTTAGGAAAAAGACTATTTCCCATATGAATAAAACTTTTTAAACAACTCGCCGTCTTCAACTTTTGTTTCTTTTGCAATCAAGTGAGCAATGTCAAAAGAAGTTATCTTTACACGTGTTCATTGCACTACAGTCCTTGTAGAAATTCTATGCCGATACGTGTGTTTTGCTCTCATATCATCATCTTACTTTATCATAGTTTCCAAATTAATCGATGATAATCATAGTCGTCTAGCTAATTTATTCAGACTGTGTCTTTGTTATTGCCATATAGAATTTATAACGAAAGTGTACATTACCTACAAAGTAGAAATCAATGAAGTAGTCCCAGGTCTGCTCATACTGGCATGAAGGATAATAGCATACGATCGCGCCAACAACACAGTCAAATTACCTTTAACACACACAACAAAACCTCTATGGATAGTGACTAACATTTACTATAGCAGTAAAAGCCTAAAGAAATAGTAACTCACTATTTACAAACAGAAACAAACAGTTTATGGAGCTAACAAACGACTAACATAAAATAAGTATACTGACAAACAAACACACGTTCCACTGGCAAAAATAGAAAATACATCAAATTTTCAGCCCAGACTTCACTAGTACAAAACAACAACAAGAACAACAACAACACAGACCTGCGGAGTTACCAACCTGGATATTATATCAATATCAAAATGGAAAGAATTATTTACCAGTGATACAGAATATCAATGTATGATTTTCTAAGCAACCTGCG
Source organism: Panulirus ornatus (assembly GCF_036320965.1). Lineage (NCBI taxonomy): Eukaryota > Metazoa > Arthropoda > Malacostraca > Decapoda > Palinuridae > Panulirus > Panulirus ornatus. Next base: position 21,695,642 of record NC_092261.1, read on the forward strand.
GGCGACATAGCGAGCCACCAGGGGCCCGCCCCATGTAGTAAAGGAAGACTCTGGATCCATAACAGTAATCACAAAACACATCACAGAACAAGAATATATTGCTATAACAAAACATCATAAAAACATCATGAAATGTTATTAACCAGGCACATGAAGCAGAGAACCTGCACCATAGGGTCAAGGGTCAACCTGAATTACATGGATTTTGTCAACGTAATTAAGATTAATACTGTGACCTTCACTGATGGGGAATAAAAGTGTAATTAGGATTAATATTGTGGTACTCACTACTGGACAATATAAGTGAAGTTTGATGATATTTTTAACCCCTTCATCATGATGGTGCGATCATTGTGCATGTTGAACCTATCATGAGTACGATAATACGACCCATGACCACGATGGTTCGACCTTACAGCATAATGGCCCGACCCTTGAGCACGATAGCACGATCCTTGAGCGCGATGACCACTGAACGTGAAGACAGTTTTTGAGTATGCTGACGTGACCTTTCATCTGATCCTGATGGTTTATGTCACAGGCCACACCATCATACCCAAGGGTCGTATCATCCTGGTTATGGCAGTACCATTGTGCTCAAGGGTCGTACCGTCGTCCTCTAAAGGTAAATGTTCTGCAGTGTTAGTTCCCAGCGGGACATCTGGTGTCCAGTGCTTAGGGATAATACTCTCCTCAGGGACGTGTTATGGCCTCATAAGTAGTAATATCCACAAGTTATCGTATCGTTGGTAAACCCAGACAACGATTACATAAAATAAGCCATTGTGTAATGAAGGTAAATGGGAGAGAACGTTTAGAAAATCATTATATGTTAAGGCCTTTGGCGAGACAGTAGAGGGTTAAGTCCCGGAAGTTGGTGGTTACAGGTCATGAAACACAACACATGGCAACACTGTGTAGGGCGGCGTTAGCGAGGACCATCCAGTTCTGGTCAGCTGCTGGGTCGGCCTCCAGCCCTACACGATGAGTCAGTGTTACCCCCCTACACCAAGGGGGTCCAGAGCCTCTTTATACTGAAATGCTAGTGTGAAATCCGAGGAAAAGCAGCGGGCAGTAAAGCAAGGTAGACATATATTTACTTTCTATTCCGCATGAATATAGATTTCTGATAAAACAGTAATAATGCAAAACATTTATGAATGCATTTAGAAAGATGTTATGCCTGTAGACATTACCAGAAAGTTAGAAAAAAATTAGTAATCTTTTTTATCGTATCTCACAATCTTCAAAACTTTTCCCCCAACTTGAGAGCAAATAAAAAGCTTTAAAAGATAATGATACGACCATTGAACCTGACGGCAGGACCTTTGTGTATAATGACGTCACTATTGGCCTGACTCTTATGGGTTGTATGTGTTGTATCGTCATGATCGTCGGTCGTACCGTCTTGCTCAAGAGATTAATGCACTGTAATGTAAGCTCCCAGCGCTGCTGGTGTCGAGTGCTGGGAGATAATGCTCTCCTCAGGGACGTGTTATGGCCTCATAAGTAGTAATATCCAGAGGTAACCACATCGCTGGCAACCCGAGGCAACGATAATACCAACGACAGCCCCATCTCCTGTCTCTCTTGATTTAGGAAAATAATCCTTAATGTAATGAAGGTAAATGTGAGAGAAGCAGTAGATGATCATCATGTATATATGGGTTATTACCTGAACATGAAGCAATATAAGGCTGTAAATCTGCAACTGAAAAGAGAAACTATATATTTGATCTTGACGAATATATCTGCATAAAAACGAGATGACATCTGGAAACAATAACAGACGCCTTGCAAGTATGTTATTGATTATATGATAACTGGTTCACCAGTAAATTTTTTTGCAAAGGAGTCTTTGACAGATATCATTACCTCTCTCAGCAACTTGACGTCCCCAATTATCTCCTTTAGTAAGCAAATAAAGAATGTTGAGGACTTATTGATATATTTCCTGATTCAATAAGGCGTCTTGTTACAACTGGCTGGTCAAATCTTTGCTTTCAAATCATTTACTTTCTTCTCTTTTGTTTCAGAATTATTCGGATAATAACTGCCAAAGTTTCTCTAGTTTGTTTGGAAGTGCCTCTCAACTTTACTTCTTCTGTATAGAAGTAACGAAGCTGCCCAGTGAACATATATGTGTATTTATGATCATCAAAACAAATGTTAGATTATCATAAACACAAGTAAAACCCCGCGGATTTACTTACATTTGTATCATAGTAAACGTCTAGGGAAATACCAACTCACATTCCATTAACAAAAGCAAATACTGTATGTAGTATACCAACATTACAAGATCACGGTGAAACGTCTATGGACATACTAACCCACATTACATTAACAAATTAAGTAACCACATTACATCAGAAATGTTTACTGAAATAGAAAACTGATACAGTAATGAAAAGGATAAGAATATAATTGTTTTATTTCCCAAGCAAGAGGCGGGCAACATGCAGCCGTAACCAAAGACTGAGGAATCATAACTGTGATAACGAGAGACATAACACAACGTGAATATATTGCTTAATGAAAAAGCATTTCAAAAACATACAAATTTCTTTGTAGTTAGGAAGATGAGGCTGATAAACTTGACCACAGTATCAAGGGTCAGTAGGAAGTAGATTGACTTTTTGAGGATGATTAGAATTCCTATTATGTAGTCCCCTCAGTGAGAAATCAGGTGTTGTTGAAATAAATTCTATTGATTTTGTCTCGACGGTACAAGCCTTGGGAATATTATAACGACCCTTGAGCATGACGGTACGATCCTTTGGTATAATGATGTGACCTTTCGCCTGACCTTTTAAGGTCAGGCGAAAGCAAAGTTGATAGAGCTTTTAAAAGGCAGGTTTTTAACTTCCTCCAAAGTTCTTCAATACTTTTCTTTGTCTTCTCTTTTTTCTTTTTCATAATTCTCTCTATATTTCTAATTTAATCCGGCCTTGACTTCAACATTTGCCCGTGACTGGAGCCTGCAACTTAAGAAAAAGAATAGCAGAAAGCTTACAGATTTACTGATCCATATTCACTTGTAATGAAAAAGTGTGAAAAGAAAATATCTAAAACGTGTATTGTTCCAACAAATATTTCAGTAGCAACGAAAAACTCATACACATAAAACCCACATTTCCCTGGCAAAAATGTACGAAATTACCACAGGCTTTTCAAAATTACAACAACGACTCAGCTTATTTATCAACTTCCGCTTCAAAATGATATTAAAGTGAATAAGAATATGTGCAAAACTGCCGGATATTGATGAAATGTGATTAGAATTACAAGATAGAGAGCTGGTACTCGAGTGGTCTTACAGTAGTTAGTCTTACACTGTCAAGAGAGAGTATTGTTGATGAGAATATCTAGAGTGAGTCAGGAATGTAAGGGCTGCATATGTTATCGTGTAAAACTTCATTCCGACATATCCGGCCAGACTGGAACTGCTTCACCCCAGCACAATCTATACAAGTCCATCTCGTCCAGACCTATTATACCAAGGCTCATCCAACTCAATCCCCTCCTGCCTAACCTATTCCTCCTAAACTCATCCTACCTAGCTCTATCCCAACCTTGCCCATCCAGCATCGTCCCCCTCTGTTAGTCCTTCCCACACAATCCCATTCTGCCTAGCCATATCCCACCTAAACATCCTGTCCCGTCTCAGGCAACGTACAGTGACCAGTCACCACCACACAGCAGTATAGCCCACATGTTTGCTGATCACGTCATTAACACACGTGGGTAATGTCTCCTGTACTGTCCTGGAGAAGGTAATATTCTCAGCACACACACACACACACACACACACACACACACACACACACACACACACACACACACACACACACACTGTTACAGTTATCTCTCCTATTTACCAATAAATGTTTTAGTTACCCATTATATCCTATTCAGCTTTCTTTGAGGAATGATATGTCCAGTGTACATTATATTGTTTCGAGGGTCTTAATACTGTATATTGATTTAAGAGATTTCGTTTATCTGAGTGCAAACAAATTGAGTAAATATTTTCCATATTATCACAAATTATGGAAGGACAAAACATGTGTAAGAGGCAAGAGAAAGTGATATGAAGAATTTGTGTAGAAACTGGATGAAGGCCATGGGACCCTCTCTCTCTCGGAATGGCCATAAGAGGAAGGATGTGATATAAAGCTGTTGGTAAATGTATAATGTAATCTATACACATCTCAGTCATTTCAAACCCTTATGTTATATAACTGAGGCCAGTAAATTTCCCAAAGTAATGTTAAGTAAAGTAATATAATGAGAGATCTATGTATCAAGTATAAATCATATTATCTATGTTACGAGAGAGCCATGTTTATTTTTGTTATCATAGATATATTCTTTTAGACTTTTATCTGTGTTTGGTATTTGACCAGCTTGAGAAGAAGGGAAAAGTAGGTATATCATTACGGCCGTCAGCTATCCGATGTTAGCCAGACGGTAAGGGAATCTGTGTCGAGCCCAAATATCTCTCGTAACAGAAGCTATTATTTCAGTTATTTGTTTTAATGGGCCTCTGGGCTGATTATACATCCTTTAATGTAAGGGGTGGAGGTAGAACGTAACCTGGGGCCCCTTCCGGGATCTTGAACTGTGAAACCTGCTGTCTGGGATTTTGAACTGTGAAACCTGCTGTCAGGGAGCTGAAATTGTGAAACCAAGTGTATGTAATTCAAGCGGTCCGAAGTGTTGTGGGTTAGTACTCTGCTGTGTTCTCTTGAAATATACGGAGAAAATCTCTCTAAACAAGTGTTCATACTTGTAAATATACTGTGTTTAAACATGGCAGATAACGTTAAGAAGTTTATTGAAACCAAAGATATACATTTTCTGTACCAGCGTAATGAAGATGAACTGAACCAGATGGCATTTAATTATGGAATTTCTCTGCTGACACATGTCAAACGTGACATGCAGAGAAAATCAATTGATCGGCTGGTGTCCTTATCAATGTTGAAGGAACCTCAAGATGTTGATAGTAGTGAAAAAGTTGCAAAAGAGAAATAAAGATTAGAATTTGAGCTTAAGAAAATACAAATAGAGGCTGGAAAGGAGAGGATACATGCAGAAACAGAAAAATAGAGAATCCAGACTGATAAAGAAGTAAGGCTTAGACAATTAGAAATAGAAGAAAGGAAAGGTTCAAGAAGAATTGGCGAGAAAGATGATAGTGTGAGTCAGTTACCTAAGTCTATAGAAAAAGAAGCTGAGGACTTCTTTATTCAATTTGAAAAACTTGTATTCATTATAGAATAGGATGAAATTGACTGGACTATGTTGGTGCAGAGTAAATTTAAGGGTAAGGCTAGAGATACGTATGCATGTCTTAATTTAATGGAATCAATAGATTATAAGGCTGTTAAGGAAGCAGTATTAAAAGCTGTGGAATTGAACGCAGAAGCATACAGGAGAAGGTTTAAGGAAGTCAAGAAAAGTATCGGACAAACTCAATTGGAGATGACTAGAGAATGTGGAATGACACTTGATGATTAGTGTAAATCAGAATAAGTAGAGACAGTGGAAGGATAGAGGCAACTAATCCGGTTGGAACAGTTCAAAAGTGGCTTGCAACCTGAAATATATCATGAAATATGCAAGAATGGAGTGAAAATATGACGGAAGCAGCCAGGATGGCTGACGAGTTAGAAATAGCTAACAAATATCGTAAGAAAGAAATAACAAGTAAACAAAGTATGATAAGAGAGAGCAATAGACAGAATTATGACAAACTTTATAAATATCCACACTATTCAAATGTTCAATTGTGGAAGGTTCACATACTTATGAGCCGCAAAACAATGTAGGAAATAGATTTCAAAGACATATACGATACAGGTATTCAAGACCTCAGTTTAGTCATAGCCCTTATGATAGTAGACAGAAGAGACCACCAATGAAATGTCTGGGATGCGGAAAATTTGGTCATGGTAAATATCAGTGTAAAAAATCACCAACAACAGTAGGACTGAATGTTGCTTGGGAACAGAAACATATTAGTGAGGTAAGAAGTAATGAGTATTATGTGAGTAAACCAAAATGTGCATTTTTATGAGCCATATATTACTGAAGGAAAGGTTGGAATTAAAGGTAGTTCTGAGAAGAAAATTTTGATAATGAGAGATACTGGAGCAAGTCAGAGTTTAATTCTGAAAAATGTATTAGAGTGGACAAATGAGTCTTACTCTGGGGGAAAACATGTAAAATGTCATGGTTAGGCAAGCCGATCCCATTGCATTATATAAATCTTGAGAGTGGATTTGTAAGTGGCCGTTTAAAGGTTGGGATATGTGAAGAATTTCCTATGCCTGGAGTACACATGCTATTAGGGAATGGTTAGCCCCAGAGTCTATCATGAGCAATAATCCATTTGATGTAGACACTTTTGTAAAGGTGAAACACATGACAGCTAGTACTGTAGAGAATCAGATTGATAGTAATGTACAGTGTAGTGAAATGGTTTATCCAGCTTGTGTTGTGACTAAATCAACGTTAAAGAAAGAAGTTGATTTTTACTTCTGTGAATTATTTAATGAAGAGTATGTAACTAGAAATAATACAATATAAATTGGAAATGAGAAGAGCACTGTGGAATTAAGAATTGACGTATTTCCATATTTTGTTGTGGACAAAGTTACAGAAGGGTGATGTGAGTTTGAAAGAATGTTGGAGTGAAGCTGCTATAAACGGGAATGAAAATGATGTTTCAGTTGGATTTTATGCACAAAATGGTGTGTTAATGAGAAAATGGAGGCCTGCTTATGTTCCAGCATCTGATCACTGTGAGGTCAAAAAGCAAATTGCAGTTCCAAAGAATCATAGAGTAGATGTGATTGCTCTGTCTCATAGTCCTTGTTTGTCTGGACATTTGGGAGTTAGGAAGACAAACGATAGAATATTAACTCATTTTCATTGGCCAAATATGAAGAAAGATGTGTCCCAGTATTGTAAGACTTGTGAAATATGTCATAGAGCAGGTAAACCCAACCAAACTATACAGTCAGCATCATTGCAGCCAATTCCTGCTTTTTGTAAACCTTTTAGCAAAATTGTAGTTGTGTAGGTCCTATAACTAAAACGCGCAGAGGAATTCAGTATTTATTAACAATAATGTGTGCATTATCCAGATTTCCAAAAGCAGTACCATTACGTAGCATCCGTTCTGAAAATTTTGCAAGAGAGTTAGTGAAATATTTCTCTTAGGTGAGTATGCCTGAAATTATGCAGTCAGACCAGGGAAGTAATTTCACTTCAGGAATGTTTAAGAAAATATTAAAGGGTTTACATATAACACATAAGATGTCAAGTGCTTATCACCTACAGAGCCAAGGAGTTGTGGAGAGATTACATCAGACTTTGAAAAATATTTTGAAAATTTATTTATCTTATTTATTATTATTTGTCGCTGTCTCCCACGTTAGCGAGGTAGCGCGAGGAAACAGACGAAAGAGTGGACCAACCCACCCACTTCCACATGTATATACATACACGTCCACACACGCAATATATACATACCTATACATCTCAGCGTATACATATACATATATATACACACACAGACATATACATATATACACATGTACATAATTCATACTGTCTGCCTTTATTCATTCCCGTCGCCACCCCGCCACACATGATATGACAACCCACTCCCCCGCATGTGTGCGAGGTAGCGCTAGGGAAAGACAACAGAGGCCACATTTATCTACACTCAGTCTCTAGCTGTCAAGTATAATGCACCGAAACCACAGCTCCCTTTCCACTTCCAGGCCCCACAAAAATTTCCATGGTTTACCCAAGACGCTTCACATGTCCTGGCTAAATCCATTGACAGCACGTCACCCCGGTATACCACATCGTTCCAATTCACTCTATTCCTTGCACGCCTTTCACCCTCCTGCATGTTCAGGCAAAGATCACTCAAAATCTTTTTCACTCCATCTTTCCATGTATAATTTGGTCTCCCACTTCTCCTCGTTCCCTCCACCTCTGACACAAATATCCTCTTTATCAATCTTTCCTCACTAATTCTCTCCATGTGACCGAACCATTTCAAAACACCCTCTTCTGCTCCCTCAAACACACTCTTTTTATTACCACACATCTCTCTTACCCTTTCATTACTTACGCGATCAAACCACCTCACACCACATATTGTCCTCAAACATCTCATTTCCAGCTGATCCATCCTCCTCCGCACAACTCTATCTATAGCCCACGCCTCGCCACCATATAACATTGTTGGAACCACTATTCCTTCAAACATACCCACTTTTGCTTTCCAAGATAACGTTCTCGACTTCCATACATTTTTGAACGCTCCCAGAACTTTCTCCCCTCGCCCCACCCAATGATTCACTTCCGCTCCCATTGTTCCATCCGCTGCCAAATCCACTCCCAGATATCTAAAACACTTCACTTCCTCATGTTTTTCTCCATTCAAACTTATCTCCCACTTGACTTATCCCTTAACCCTACTGTACTTAATAACCTTGCTCTTATTCACATTTACTCTCAGCTTTCTTCTTTCACACACTTTACCAAACTCAGTCATCAGCTTCTGCAGTTTCTCACCCGAATTAGCCACTAACGCCATATCATCAGCGAACAACAACTGACTCACTTCCCAAGCTGTCTCATCCAAAACAGGCTGCATACTTGCCCCTCTCTCCAAAACTCTAGCATTTACCTCCCTAACAACCCCATCCATAAACAAATTAAACAACCATGGAGACACACCTGCCACACCTGCCGGAAACCCACATTCACTGAGAACCAATCACTTTCCTCTTTTCCTCCTCGCACACATGCCTTACATCCTCGATAAAAACGTTTCACTGCTTCCAACAACCTGCCTCCACTCCATATATTCTTAATACCTTCCACAGTGCATCTCAATCAACTCTATATGCCATCTCCAGATCCATAAATGGTATATACAAATCCATTTGCTTTTCTAAGTATATCTCACATACATTTTTCAAAGCAAAAACCTGATCCACACTTCCTCTACCACTTCTGAAACCACACTGCTCTTCCCCAATCTGATGCTCTGTACATGCCTTCACCCTCTCAATCAATACCCTCCCATATAATTTCCCAGGAATACTTAAGAAACTTATACCTCTGTAATCTGAGCACTCACCTTTATCCCCTTTGCCTTTGTACGATGGCACTATGCAAGCATTCCGCCAATCCTCAGGCACCTCACCATGAGTCATACATACATTAAATAACCTTACCAACCAGTCAACAATACAGTCATCCCCTTTTTTTAATAAATTCCACTGCAGTACTATCCAAACCCGCTGCCTTGCTAGCTTTCATCATTCGTGTATGGGCATGAAATAAAAGGTCCATTGAGTATGTTGAAAGAGAAATGGTTAAGGAAGAGTGATTCTCCTGGATTATTGAAGAATGTATCAGATTTTAAAAGCAGATTGCGTACAGCCAGAGAGATTGCTGCAGAAAATTCAAAGGGTGTCAAGATGATATGAAGGTATGGTATGACAAAAAATCTAGAAGCAGAAAGTTCAAACCTGGTGATCGAGTGTTGGTATTATTGTCTCAGACAGGAAATCCTCTGAGAGCAAGGCTTTTATGATCCCTGGGTTATTTAGAGGAGAGTGGATTATTTGAACTACATTCCAGAAAGACGCAAGCCAAGCCAGTTGTATCACATAAACATGATAAAACCTTATCATGATAGAAATTCTGCAAAGGATGATGAGGATACAAATGTGCCTCATACAAGTGTTATGTCTGATGATACAGAGGATGTGGATGGAAGTGAGAATGCAAAGTTGGAGAGATGTGAAGACAAATTGATAGAAAATTCAGATGTGTTGGATAGGTTTGAAAAAGAAGCTTGATCATTTAGAAACTGAGAGAAGAGATGAGATCATACAAAAAATGAATGAGTTTAGGTGTTTGTTTCCTGATGTTCCTAAGAGAACTGATTTATTAGTGCATGATACCGAAATCAACGATGCAACACCTATCAAGCAGCACGCTTATAGAGTGAATCCTAAAATGAAGAAGATTATGAGAAAAGAAGGACAGTATATGCTTGACAATGATCTGATTGAAAAAAAGTTAGAGTCCTTGGAGTTCATATTGTGTGTTAATAACTAAACCTGATGGTATTACCTACAGATTTTGTAATGATTTCAGAAAGGTAAATAAAATCACTAAAGCTGACTCATATCCTATTCCAGGAGTAGATGTTTGTATTGAACAGATAGGAGATGCTAAATTTGTAACAAAGTTAGATTTATTGAAATGGTATTGGAAAGTACCTTTGACCGAAAGAGCAATGGAAATTTCTGCATTTGTAACTATGGATGGCTTGTATCAGAATAAAGTGATGCCCTTTGGTATGAAAAACAGTGGTAGTACTTTCCAAAGACTAGTATATCAAGTATTGTGCAATGTTAAAGATTGTTCTGTATATATAGATGATATAGTACTGCATTCAAAAACTCAGGAAGAACATTGCTATTTAGTGAAGGAAATGTTTAATAGGTTGGACAAAGCAAATCAAGGGTAAACTTTGTAAAGTGAGTTTGCTAAAGCAACTGTAGAATATCTAGGTTATGTTGTAGGTCAGTGATGTGTGAAACTAATCACCGCTAAGACAAAAAGTATTATAAAATTTGCAGCATCTACAAATAAGAAAGAATTATTGAGACATCTGGGTATGGCTAGAGTTTATTGTAAGTTTTGTAAGAATTTTTTTAATCACTGCTTTACCATTAACCAATTTATTGTCAAAGAAAGTCAAATTTCTATGGAATAGTCAATGTAATGAGGCCTTTAAGAAAATGAAACAAATACTCGTAAGTACATCCATGATTTCTACTCAAATCATAGTAGACCATTTAAATTGCACATAAATGCAAGTGATTTTCGGGTTGGTGGAGTCTTAGTGCAGGAAAAGATAATATTGATTATCCAATTTGTTATTTTTCAAAGAAGTCTCTATCCTGTCAGAAAAACTAGAGTACCATTGAAAATGAAACATTTGCCTGGATTTTAAGCTTGAATCATTTTGCTGAATATTTGAGAGAAGTAGGTAAACCGATCCAAGTGTTTAAGGATCACAATTCCCCTTGTAATTTTATATAAGATGAAAAATGTAAACCAACGTTTAACAAGGTGGAGTCTTTTGTTACAAGAATATAATTTGAGTATTAAGCGTATAAGAGGAAAGGATAATGTTGTAGCTGATGTATTGACTCGTATACCAGTTAGTCATGAGTCAACCAGTAGCTAACTCATGTTCTTTTGAGAGAGGATGTTACAGTAATCTCCCCTATTTACCAATAAAGGATATAGTTACCTATTATATCATACTTACATTTCTTTGAGAAATTGTATAGGAACTGGAAGATGACCAAAATCAAGCCTCTCCCTCAGGAAAGGCCATAAGAGGATGTGATAGATAGCTGTTGGTAAATGTATAATGTAATCAGTACATATCTCAGTCATTTCAAACCCTTATCTTGTATGATTGAGGCCAGTGAATTTGCCAGAGATATTAAGTGTATCAAGTATATCATGTGATATTATCTATCAAGATGAATTGTATTATTAATGTTAGGAGAGATCTATGCATAGTTTCATATATATATATATATATATATATATATATATATATATATATATATATATATATATATATATATATATATATATATATATATGATAGAGTTGATAGAGATGCTCTGTGGAAAGTATTAAGAATATATGGTGTGGGAGGAAAGTTGTTAGAAGCAGTGAAAAGTTTATATCGAGGATGTAAGGCATGTGTACGTGTAGGAAGAGAGGAAAGTGATTGGTTCTCAGTGAATGTAGGTTTGCGGCAGGGGTGTGTGATGTCTCCATGGTTGTTTAATTTGTTTATGGATGGGGTTGTTAGGGAGGTAAATGCAAGAGTATTGGAAAGAGGGGCAAGTATGAAGTCTGTTGGGGATGAGAGAGCTTGGGAAGTGAGTCAGTTGTTGTTCGCTGATGATACAGCGCTGGTGGTTGATTCATGTGAGAAACTGCAGAAGCTGGTGACTGAGTTTGGTAAAGTGTGTGGAAGAAGAAAGTTAAGAGTAAATGTGAATAAGAGCAAGGTTATTAGGTACAGTAGGGTTGAGGGTCAAGTCAATTGGGAGGTGAGTTTGAATGGAGAAAAGCTGGAGGAAGTGAAATGTTTTAGATGTCTGGGAGTGGATCTGGCAGCGGATGGAACCATGGAAGAGGAAGTGGATCATAGGGTGGGGGAGGGGGCGAAAATTCTGGGGGCCTTGAAGAATGTGTGGAAGTCGAGAACATTATCTCGGAAAGCAAAAATGGGTATGTTTGAAGGAATAGTGGTTCCAACAATGTTGTATGGTTGCGAGGCGTGGGCTATGGATAGAGTTGTGCGCAGGAGGATGGATGTGCTGGAAATGAGATGTTTGAGGACAATGTGTGGTGTGAGGTGGTTTGATCGAGTGAGTAACGTAAGGGTAAGAGAGATGTGTGGAAATAAAAAGAGCGTGGTTGAGAGAGCAGAAGAGTGTGTTTTGAAGTGGTTTGGGCACATGGAGAGAATGAGTGAGGAAAGATTGACCAAGAGGATATATGTGTCGGAGGTGGAGGGAAAGAGGAGAAGAGGGAGACCAAATTGGAGGTGGAAAGATGGAGTGAAAAAGATTTTGTGTGATCGGGGCCTGAACATGCAGGAGGGTGAAAGGAGGGCAAGGAATAGAGTGAATTGGAGCGATGTGGTATACCAGGGTTGACGTGCTGTCAGTGGATTGAATCAAGGCATGTGAAGCGTCTGGGGTAAACCATGGAAAGCTGTGTAGGTATGTATATTTGCGTGTGTGGACGTATGTATATACATGTGTATGGGGGGGGGTTGGGCCATTTCTTTCGTCTGTTTCCTTGCGCTACCTCGCAAACGCGGGAGACAGCGACAAAGTATAATAAAAAAAAGTATAATATATATATATATATATATATATATATATATATATATATATATATATATATATATATATATATATATATATATATATATATATATATATATATATATAAGGTAAGAGTAAATGTGAATAAGAGCAAGGTAATTAGGTACAGTAGGGTTGAGGGTCAAGTCAATTGGAAGGTAAGTTTGAATGTAGAAAAACTGGAGGAGGTAAAGTGTTTTAGATATCTGGGAGTGGATCTGGCAGCGGATGGAACCATGGAAGCGGAAGTGGATCATAGGGTGGGGGAGGGGGCGAAAATCCTGGGAGCCTTTAAGAATGTGTGGAAGTCGAGAACATTATCTCGGAAAGCAAAAATGGGTATGTTTGAAGGGATAGTGGTTCCAACAATGTTGTATGGTTGCGAGGCGTGGGCTATGGATAGAGTTGTGCGCAGGACAATGGATGTGCAGGAAACGAGATGTTTGAGGACAATGTGTGGTGTGAGGTGGTTTGATCGAGTAAGTAACGTAAGGGTAAGAGAGATGTGTGGAAATAAAAAGAGCGTGGTTGAGAGAGCAGAAGAGGGTGTTTTGAAATGGTTTGGGCACATGTAGAGGAGTGAGGAAAGATTGACCAAGAGGATATATGTGTCGGAGGTGGAGGGAACGAGGAGAAGTGGGAGACCAAATTGGAGGTGGAAAGATGGAGTGAAAAAGATTTTGTGTGATCGAGGCCTGAACATGCAGGAGGGTGAAAGGAGGGCAAGGAATAGAGTGAATTGGATCGATATGGTATACCGGTGTTGACGTGCTGTCAGTGGATTGAATCAGGGCATGTGAAGCGTCTGGGGTAAACCATGGAAAGCTGTGTAGGTATTGTATATTTGCGTGTGTGGACGCATGTATATACATGTGTATGGGGGTGGGTTGGGCCATTTCTTTCGTCTGTTTCCTTGCGCTACCTCGCAAACGCTGGAGACAGCAACAAAGCCAAAAAAAAGAAAAAAAAAGAATATATATATATATATATATATATATATATATATATATATATATATATATATATATATATATATATCTTTTTTTTACTTTGTCGCCGTCTCCCGCGTTTCCGAGGTTGGGAGGTAAATGCAAGAGTTTTGGAAAGAGTGGCAAGTATGAAGTCTGTTGTGGATGAGAGAGCTTAGGAAGTGAGTCAGTTGTTGTTCGCTGATGATATAGCGCTGGTGGCTGATTCATGTGAGAAACTGCAGAAGCTGGTGACTGAGTTTGGTAAAGTGTGTGGAAGAAGAAAGTTAAGAGTAAATGTGAATAAGAGCAAGGCTATTAGGTACAGTAGGGTTGAGGGTCAAGTCACTTGGGAGGTGAGTTTGAATGGAGAAAAACTGGAGGAAGTGAAGTGTTCTAGATATCTGAGAGTGGATTTGGCAGTGGATGGAACCATGGAATCGGAAGTTAATCATAGGGTGGGGGAGGGAGCGAAAGTTCTGGGAGCGTTGAAGAATGTGTGGAAATCGAAAACATTATCGCGGAAAGCAAAAATGGGTATGTTTGACGGAATAGTGGTTCCAACAATATTATATCTTTGAGAGGCGTGGGTTATAGATAGAGTTCTGCGGGGGACGGTGGATGTGCTGGAAATGAGACGTTTAAGAACAATATGTGGTTTGAGGGTGTTTGATCGAGTAAGTAATAATGGGGTAAGAATTACGTGTGGTAATAAAGATTGTGGTTGAGAGAGCAGAAGGCCTGTGTATTGAAATGATTTGGTCACATAGAGAGAATGAATGAGGAAAGATTGACCAAGAGCATATATGTGTCACAAGTGGAGGGAACGAGAAGTGGGTGACCAAATTGGAGGTGGAAAGATGGAGCAAAAAAGATTTTGAGTGATCGGGGCCTGAACATACAGGAGGGTGAAAGGCGTGCAAGGAATAGAGTGAATTGGAACGATGTGGTATACCGAAATCGACGTGCAGTCAATGGATTGAACCAGGGCATGTGAAGCGTCTGGAGTAAACCCTGGGAAGTTCTGTGGGGCCTGGATATGGAAAGTGAGCTGTAGTTTCAGTGCATTATGCATGACAGCTAGAGACTGAGTGTGCACGAATGTGGCCTTTGTGTCTTTTACTAGCGCTACCTTGCGCACATGCGGGGGGAGGGGGCTGTTATTTCATGTGTAGCTGTCTGGTCATGGGAATGAATAAAGTCAGACAGTATGATTTATGTACGTGTATATATGTATATGTCTATGTGTGTATATATATGTATACGTTGAGATGTATGAGTATGTATATTTGCGTGTGTGGACATGTATGTATATACATGTCCACATACATGTATATACATACATGTGTATGTATACATGTGAATCTATATACATGTATATACATGTATATACATAGACATGTACATACATACACATGTATGTATGTACATGTGTTTGTGGGTGGGTTGGGCCATTCTTTTGTCTGCTTCCTTGCGCTACTTCGCTAACGCGGGAGACAGCGATAAAGCAAAATAAATGTAAATATAAGTAAATAAATAAAGATGAAAGCCGGCAAGGCGGCGGGTTCGGATGGTATTGCAGTGGAATTTATTATAAAAGTGGTGACTGTATTGTTGAATGGTTGGTAAGGTTATTTAATGAATGTATAATTTATGGTGAGGTGCCTGAGGATTGGCGGAATGCTTGCATAGTGTCATTGTACAAAGGCAAGGGGACAAAGGCGAGTGCTCAAATTACAGAGATATAAGTTTCTTGAGTATTCCTGGTAAATTATATGGGAGGGTATTGACTGAGAGGGTGAAGGCATTTACAGAGCATCAGATTGGGGATGAGGAGTGTGGTTTCAGGAGTGGTAGAGGATGTGTGGATCAGGTGTTTACTTTGAAGAGTGTATGTGAGGAATACTTAGAAAAGCAAATGGATTTGTTTGTAGCATTTATGTATCTGGGGAAGGCATATGCTAGAGTTGATAGAGAGGCTCTGTGGAAGGTATTAAGAATATATGGTGTGGGAGGCAAGTTGTTAGACGCAGTGAAAAGTTTTTATCAAGGATGTAAGGCACGTGTACGTGTAGGAAGAGAGGAAAGTGATTGGTTCTCAGTGAATGTAGGTTTGCGGCATGGGTGTGATGTCTCCATGGTTGTTTAATTTGTTTATGGATGGGGTTGTTAGGGAGGTGAAGTAAGAGTTTTGGAAAGAGGGGCAAGTATGCAGTCTGTTGTGGATGAAAGAGCTTGGGAAGTGATTCAGTTGTTGTTTGCTGATGACACAGCGCTGGTGGCTGATTAGTCTGAGAAACTGTAGAAGCTCGTGAGTGAGTTTGGTAAAGTGTGTGGAAGAAGAAAGCTGGGAGTAAATGTGTATAAGAGCAAGGTTATTAAGTACAGTAGGGATGAGGGATAAATCAACTTGGAGGTAAGTTTGAATCGAGAAAAACTGGAGGAAATGAAGTGTTTTAGATATCTAGGTGTGGATTTGGCAGCGGTTGGAACCATGGAAGCGGAAGTGAGTCATAGGGTGGGGGAGGGAGCGAAAGTTCTGTGAGCGTTGAAGAATGTGTGAAAGCCTAATACATTATCTTGGAAAGCAAAAATGGGCTTATTTGAAGGAACAGTGGTTCCAACATTGTTATATGGTTGCGAGGCGTGGGCTATAGATAGAGTTGTGCGGAGGACGGTGGATGTGCTGGAAATGAGATGTTTGAGGACAATACGTGGTGTGATGTGGTTTCATCGAGTAAGTAATAATAGGGTAAGAGAGATGTGTGGTGATAAAAAGAGTGTGGTTGAGAGAGCAGAAGAGGGTGTTTTGAAATGGTTTGGTCACATGGAGTGAATAAGTGAGGAAAGATTGACCAAGAGGATATATTTGTCAGAGTTGGAGGGAACGAGGAGAAGTGGGAGACCAAATTGGAGGTGGAACGATGGAGTGAAAAAGATTTTGAGTGATCG
>NC_092261.1:21712680-21735180 GCF_036320965.1 Panulirus ornatus
ATCATTTAGTATGTAAGTTGATAACCCAAGTGTTGCTGAAATTTTTGGCAATAATTTCCTTGGTCTTTTATCGAAAATCAAAGGTTTGTATGTCCATAGATTGGTTCTTGTGTTATTGATATATTACATGTTAACTCCGTACGTCTTTAAAGTTTGTTGGAGAAATGTAAGTTGGAAGTCTTATTTCAATATCTGTTCCTACTGTATGTATGAGTTGTTGACCATTGTTGACTTAAACATTTTGTTGTATCAAAGATAAGTTATGTTAGGTGTAGGAGAGACTTGGACTGTGTGAGTTATCTTATGCCAGCATGTGCGGGTCTAGTCTACCTTCAGGTTAAATGTACCGCTTTATTTTGTAGTTTCATGATTGCAGTAATGAAGACACATACTGCTGGCAGCAACGAATCAGAGAAACTTTGAAAGTAGTTATTCATTTTTTCAAAACTAGAAAGTATAAAATTATAACATAAGAAAAAGTTTTTATAAAGTCTACAACGATCTCCAGGAATCTTATGATAAGTGTTTTGAGACTTAATCTTTGCTCGCAAATTCCGAAAAAAGTTTAGAAGATTGTGAAATACGAGACACAAGAATACTGAAAAATTTTCTTACTTTCTTGTAATGTCTACAGTCATAATATCTTCCTAAACATATTCATTATAAATGTTACGTATTTCTCCTGTTTTATTGTAATTCTATATTTTTGAGGAATACAAAGATATATTTTTTATTTCTTATTTTGCTTTGTCGCTGTCTCCCGCGTTTGCGAGGTAGCGCAAGGAAACAGACGAAAGAAATGGCCCAACCCACTCCCATACACATGTATATACATACACGTCCACACACGCAAATATACAAACCTATACATCTCAATGTACACATATATATACACACACAGACGTATACATATATACACATGTACATAATTCATACTGTCTGCCTTTATTTATTCCCATCGCCACCTCGCCACACATGGAATAATATCCCCCTCCCCCCTCATGTGTGCGGGGTAGCGCTTGGAAAAGACAACAAAGGCCACATTCGTTCACACTCAGTCTTTAGCTGTCATGTAATAATGCCCGAAACCACAGCTCCCTTTCCACATCCAGGCCCCACAGAACTTTCCATGGTTTACTCCAGACGCTTCACATGCCCTGATTCAATCCATTGACAGCACGTCGACCCCGGTATACCACATCGATCCAATTCACTCTATTCCTTGCCCGCGTTTCACCCTCCTGCATGTTCAGGCCCCGATCAATCAAAATCTTTTTCACTCCATCTTTCCACCTCCAATTTGGTCTCCCACTTCTCGTTCCCTCCACCTCCGACACATATATCCTCTTGGTCAATCTTTCCTTATTCATTCTCTCCATGTGCCCAAACCATTTCAAAACACCCTCTTCTGCTCTCTCAACCACGTTCTTTTTATTTCCACACATCTCTCTTACCCTCACATTACTTACTCAATCAAACCACCTCACACCACATATTGTCCTCAAACATCTCATTTCCAGCACATCCACCCTCCTGCGCACAACTCCATCCATAGACCACGCCTCGCAACCATACAACATTGTTGGAACCACTATTCCTTCAAACATACCCATTTTTGCTTTCCGAGATAATGTTCTCGACTTCCAAACATTCTTCAATGCTCCCAGGATTCTTGTCCCCTCCCCCACCCTATGATTCACTCTCTCTCTCTCTCTCTCTCTCTCTCTCTCTCTCTCTCTCTCTCTCTCTCTATATATATATATATATATATATATATATATATATATATATATATATATATTATTTATCTTTATTTATTTTGCTTTGTCGCTGTGTCCCGCGTTTGCGAGGTAGCGCAAGGAAACAGACGAAAGAAATGGCCCAACCCACCCCCATACACAGGTATATACATACACGTCCACACACGCAAATATACATACCTATACATCTCAATGTACACATATATATACACACACAGACAAATACATATATACACATGTACATAATTCATACTGTCTGCCTTTATTTATTCCCATCGCCACCTCGCCACACATGGAATAACATCCCCCTCCCCCCTCATGTGTGCGAGGTAGCGCTAGGAAAAGACAACAAAGGCCACATTCGTTCACACTCAGTCTCTAGCTGTCATGTAATAAAGCCCGAAACCACAGCTCCCTTTCCACATCCAGGCCCCACAGAACTTTCCATGGTTTACCCCAGACGCTTCACATGCCCTGATTCAATCCATTGACAGCCCGTCGACCCCGGTATACCACATCGATCCAATTCACTATTCCTTGCCCGCCATACACCCTCCTGCATGTTCAGGCCCCGATCACTCAAAATCTTTTTCACTCCATCTTTCCACCTCCAATGGAAATACAAAGATGTTAAATGTTTACTTCTCTTTACTGCTCCCTATTTTTCCTCAGATTTCAAAGTAGCCCTTCAGTATAAAAAGGCTCTGGACCCCCCCCGGGTGTAAGGGGATAACAGTGACTTATCCCGTAGAGCTGGAGGCCGACCCAGCAGCTGACCAGAACTGGATGGTCCTCGCTAACTCTGCCCTACACAGTGTTGCCAGGTGTTGTCTCATGACTGTGTAACCACCAGCTTCTGGGACTTACTAACCTAGCCTAACCTAACCTAACCTAGCCTAACTTAACACTGCAGGACATTTACCTTTAGAGGACGACGGTACGACCCTTGAACACAATGATACTGCCATAACCAGGATGATACGACCCTTGGGTATGATGGTGTGGCCTGTGACATGAACCATAAGGATCACGCCAGCATACTCAAGTACCATGTCTTCATGCTCACTGGTGTTATCATCGTGCTCAAGGGTCGTGCTATCGTGCTCAAGGGTCGGGCTATTATGCTTAAAGGTTGTACCATCATGCTGTAAGGTCACCAACCCTCCTGTTACATAGGAAGGTAGAAATGGTAATATACCTCCCTGGTTGATGGTTGCCCAAAGATCAAACAAATAAAGTATTCAAAGCTTCCGCATACAGTTAAAATATTCAACAGATTTATAAGATATCTAAAGATTCAGCGGACCAATAAAGCATAAAGAAGCCTCTGTGCTCATGGATTGTAGTATCGTACTCAGGGTCGTTTCATCGTGGACAATGATCGTACCATCGTGTTCCAGGGTCGTGCCTTCATGCTCAAGGAGTTACAATATCATCAAACTACACTTTTATTGTCCAGTAGTGAATATCACAATATTAATCTTAATTACTCTTTTTTCTCCATGAGTGAAGGTCACAGTATTAATCTTAATTACGTTGACCAAATCCATGTAATTCAGCCTGATCCTTGACCCTATGGTGCATGTTCTCTGCTTCATGTGCCTGGCTAATAATATTTCATGATGTTTTTATGATGTTTTGTTATAGCAATATATTCTTGTTCTGTGATGTGTTTTGTGATTACTGTTATGGATCCAGAGTCTTCCTTTACTACATGGGGCGGGCCCCTGGTGGCTCGCTATGTCGCCCGCAGGTTGCTTAGAAAATCTTCCATTGATATTCTGTATCACTGGTAAATAATTCTTTCCATTTTGATATTGATATGATATCCAGGTTGGTAACTCTGCAGGTCTGTTGTTGTTATTGTTGTTGTTGTTTGTATTAGTGAAGTCTGGGCTGAAAATTTGATGTATTTTCTATATTTGCCAGTGGAACGTGGGTTTGTTTGTCTACTTATTTCATGTTAGATGGTTGTTAGCTCCGTACACTGTTTGTTTTTGTTAGTAAATAGTGAGTTACTATTTCTTAGGCTTTTACTGCTATAGTAAATGTTAGTCACTATCCATAGAGGTTTTGTTGTGTGTGTTAAAGGTAATTTGACTGTGTTGTTGGCGCGATTGTATGCTATTATCCTTCATGCCAGCATGAGCAGACCTGGGACTACTTCACTGATTTCGATTTTGAAGATAATGTACATTTTCATTGTGAATTTATATGTTGCAATAACAAAGACACGTCTGAACGAATCAAATAAACGACTATAATTATCACCCGATTAACTTGGAAAATATGCTAAAGTAAGATGATGATATGAGAGCAAAGCTCAGGTCTTGTTATGTAGTGTTTATAAGGCCTGTAGTGGAATGAACAAGTGTAATGATAACTTCTTTTGACTTTATTCACTTGCTTACAAAAAGAGGTAAATTGAAGAGGGAGAGTTGTTCAAAAGTTTTAATCATACTATGAGAAATAATATTTTCTAAATATCCTAAATATGTGGATTATTGTTTCAGAAATCTTTTCTTCCTTCTCTCATTTCAAATTCAAACTTTTTACATAGATTTAGTTGACGAAAGGTCTATCTTACTTTGGTGCCCACTTCCATTATCTCAGGTTTCACTGTAGCACTTTAGATTAAGAAGGCTCTGGACCCCCTGGCGTAGGGGGAATAACACTGACTCGTCCCGTAGGGCTGGAGGACGACCCAGCAGCTGACCAGAACTGGATGGTCCTCGCTTACTCCGCCCTACACAGTGTTGCCAGGTGTTGTGTCTCAGGACCTGGAAGCAACCACCAGCATCCAGGAGGTGGGTGTCTACTGCCTTACCTTCTTACAATAACTCTAATATACGATGATTCTTTAATGTTTCTCTCTCATTTACCTTCATTACATTATGAATGATTATCTTAAAAGATACAGGAGCTGCGGCTTCCGTAATGATCGTTTCCTCCGGCTGCAACCGATATAATTACCTCTGGATATTACTACTTATGAGGCCATAACACCTGCCTGAGGAGAGTGTTATCACCAAGCACTCGACACCAGCAGTGCTGGGAACTAACACTGCAGTGTATTTAACCATCATGATCAAGACGTTACGACCCTTGAGCAGGATCATACGACCCTTGGGTATAATGATGTAACCTTTGACCTGACCCACAAGGGAGAGACCGGGGTTCACACTGTCATATTCAAAGGTCGTGTTATCCTACTTGAAGCTTGTATCATTGTACTCTAAAGTCGTTCAAGGGTCGAGCAAAACATGGTTAAAGCTTGTTTCATTGTGCTATAGGCTTATATCGTCGTGCTCACGGCTCGTGTCATCATATTTAAGGATTCTTCCGTTACATAACTACATTAACTAAATCCATCTACTTGAGGCTGGGGTGGTGTCGAGGCTGGGATAGTGTGGAGGCTGGGGTGGTATGGAGGCTGGGGTGGTGTGGAGGCCGGGGTAGCGTGGTGGCCAGAGATGGTTGTTGTGGGTCTTGAAGATAATAGTGTGAAGAGAGGAGCGATAGTTTTCTGCTTGCTTTTCAGTAAGTTGGTTAATGATGGTGCTGTTTTTGATCCCTGTTGAATGTGGATGTTTTCGTCTGACTATGTTTCTTTGTGTTACGAGATCAACCACTTGTTGAGAGAGGTCTGGATTATACTGCTTTTATGTCCTCGTGGTATGTGATTCTTGCAGGACTAATTTGGTGGTGCTGATGAAGTGAGATACGTGGAGAGGAAATTTCTTTGATGAAGATTTAGAGCTGCTTGGATTCTATGTATTGTACGGATGTTAGTCAATCTGCTCTCCTGTATTGGCTGTGTGGGTTGGATGGGCCAGGTAGAATGTTATCAGAACTTATGAGTGGTCAGAGGACAGGTCATGTAGTATGCTCCAGTGGTCCTTGTGTACAGCGCAGGTGTGCACAAGTGAACGTTTGGTGAGGATGGTTGCTGGAGATGGTGGGTTTGGAGTCTGGTTGGCTGGTTGCATATGTTGAAAAGATGAAGTCAAATCATGAGTAATACACCTCAGAGATCGAGGTGTTGAGCCATGCAGGATGGTGGGCGTTGAGCTATGCAGGATGGTGGGCGTTGAGCTATGCAAGATGGTGGGCGTTGAACCATGCAGGAGGGTAATCATTGAACCATGCAGGTTGGTAGGCGTTGAGCTATATATGCTGGTGGGCGTTAAGCCATGCAGGATGGTGGGCGTTGAGGCATGCAGGATAGCGTTGAGCCATGCAGGATGGTGGGCGTTGAGCCATGCAGAAAGGTTGGCGTTGAGCTAGCAGGATAGTGGGCGTTAAGTCATGCAGGATGGTGGGCGTTAAACCATGCATGGTGGTGGTGGGCATTAAAACGTGCAGGATGGTGGACGTTAAGCCATGCAGGATGGTGGGCGTTGAAATCTTCACATAGATGGGTGTTGAGTGTGTTGGTCAGGTTCTGTATTCGAGGAGTGTCTCTGGAAGGGAATGTGATAGGGGAAAGTATATTGTTCTTAATAATACAAAGGAATTCAAACGCAGCTGCCCATTTGGTCCTAACGAGGCTGTTTCTGATGGTGGAGGAGAAGAGAAACTCATGGATTAATGTTATATGAGAAGAAAGGACACAAATGCATCAAAAGGAAAAATGTATAAGCTTTTCATACAGTCAAGAAGACGTTTGCCAAGCTACATCAGCTTTGCATATGGGAGGCCACAACTGGGATTAAAAAATCCATATAGATATTTGAATAACTTGGAGAAAGAGGATTACCCAACGCCATGCTATATCGTTGTTTGTAGATTTTGTCATTAACCCGAAATACATTACATGTTGCACATAACACAATAAGCGATGTAAAAACATTATGGCTTACTAGGAAGTCAAACGTGTGTATTTCGTCTTTAAGGAAACATTACATATCTCGTACACGAACGTTGGTAAACTATATGTTAAAACTGAAACTTAATCATTGTCAAGGATCTCTTATTCTCTTAGTCTATGATGGTGGATGTGCGGTTTAGAAATATTCCCAGCTGGTCGTCACAACATCCTGACCAGCTATGTTGAAAGACTGTATGAGGAAGACCCCATTGAACTAATGATAGATGGTAGAGGATCATTGGTCGTATGTTTGATCAATATCGTATAATACATATGTGTCAGTGTTAAAGCTATTTGAGATTATTTGATAGCACCTAGTGTGTATTGCAACAGTAATTTGAACTGGGAATTGGATCTTTTGTTTGCATCCACTGTTGGAGCTTTAACAGTCTCACAATGTGTACTGACGTCTTTCAGTAAGTCATACATCTGGTTAACGTACGATTCCTTGTCTAAGAATAGTTGACCTGAGATTACGGTTGGTCATGCCATGTGCACAACCTTCAACAATCATTATGTTATCCTGAGTAATGTTACCATGATATTTTCGAAACCTTATGCAATTACCACGGGGTTATTGGCAGTTTTTGCTTTGGAAAATATGCTTCCAAATCGAGTTATTCTATCTAATATGATAGATGAAAGTCATCATTAAATCTGGATCAAATCATTTGTTTGGTCCAAAACACATTCTTGGACGGGGCATCAACTTCTTTAATTCTGCCTTGTACTCTTCATTTTCTCTTGTAAGTAATCTATACACACGGTCACTTAATATCAACGGTCAGTCATCAGTAACACTGTTCTCCATGGTCACAGCAGTGAGAGTAGCGAGCGGACATCTCTGATTGTATTTCTGTTCCTGAAATATAGAGCAAAAAAGCATCACAAAAACACAATCCTTCATTTATTCTAGCTGATGAAGAGAACCAAATTATCACAACATAGAAGATCCCTGGCCAGGCTGGTGAGGGAACCAAATGGTGATTTTGACCATACGGAGGAATCAAGCCTTAATGACATGGCATATAGCTCCACCAGTGGCCACGTTAGCCACTAAGTCTTTCTGACACAATATACTGACCCATGAATACACGTCTACCATCAACGGTAAACATGGCATCCTAGATCAGTTGTATCCCTCTTCCTCCTTCATACAATAGTCAGGGTAGCGTGGCCGAGCGGTCTAAGGCGCTGGATTTAGGCTCCAGTCTCTCAGGAGGCGTGGGTTCGAATCCCACCGCTGCCAGGAAGTTTTGTGGTCACTATGGACTTCAGATACAGGGTGAGTGAGACCTGGGTGGGCTATGGTGGTGCTCTTGTGGGAGGAAGGACTATATCACTCACCCCACTCGTTCCGAAGGGACATCGTTACCGGCTGGCCGAATATAGTCAGGTCTTGGAACTCACTGTATCTACGTGAGGGACACATGACCTCGTCTGGTGTGGAGATGTGACACTAGAAATGTCCGCCACCATTACCTGTCTACCATCATGGTCAAGGGTCTCATACCATGGTATTCTTATGTCAGATTGTAAGGATTCTGGCGATACACTTATCACATAAAGCTTGATCACCTTCACTATATATTTGTTGTAATGAAAGGGTGAGGATAGTGAGACACTGACTTTGGCTACAGTTTGCTGCGTGGTAAGATAATCCCTTAACACACACACACACACACACACACACACACACACACACAGTGTGGGTGAGAAGAGTCCGACTGGGAAAGGAGGAATGGAGGAAGGGAGGCGTGTGCACACTGGCTGCAGAAGACATGATTATGAAGACGACTGTGGAAAAGTGGAGTGACAGTGGGTTAGTGTGAGCGAGAGGTGTGTGGCCAGGATGAGTGTGAGAAAGGAAGTGTTAAGGAACCGTGTGTTAAACGCTGTGAGCAGAAGATGAAGTCAAATGTTGGTGGGGATGAGGTCAGTGATTGTGTTCGGTGCTCACACTGAGGAGGGAGGTGAAGGAAAAAGAGTAAAAACTCAGATATAAACTGTAGCTTATGTGAATTAAAATCATCTTAATAATCAGCAGCTTTCTCTCTCATTATCCTGCCGAAGATCATTGGACTTTCCCAACACCATGAGTTGAGAAGTGTACACATACTATCTGACTAGCTGAAATCTATTATTCACTTTTATATATTCTTCGATACAAGACTAGCAATTTCTCTATAAATCATGCATATTTTCCTGTTGGAAGAAATGTATGACGTCAAGTCATAGACTAAATTCATAGAAGTATATTAATAGATATTGACGTCAACTGTCCTGTTGACCTGAGGTATCTACTTGGCTGTGAGAGGCTCCCCTGCTGCTGCACACATCAGGATGATGATAATGTAAGCCACTCACTCCTTCCTGACCACACAAGATCCATCACACTCCCGCCATTCTTCCCACTACGAGTTATCGCAGGGTAATGGTTGGCGGGCACGTGAATGTTATATTGGTCTTAATAGCGTCGAGCTCTGCTGCCAGACATATGAGAGCTTATAATACATCTCTGCCACACGTGCCATGTTCACTGCACCATTTGCTAAACATGAAGTTTTTATTTCCTGCACCGCTGCTAAACGTTTAGCGTTTCTGTACATACTACTGTTTAATGCGCTTCATTCCTGCTACCTCGGTGCCAAACATTCCATACACTGCCGTATCCTCTCCATTCGATAAGATCGGGATTGTACGAAAGTAAGTTATTCCCTCCTTTTCGTTCCTAAGTAATACACTGCAGTTATGGTAATGCAAACAATAACAGCCCATTGGGTCCTTTAGAGGATGTTTGTGATAACAGATCAGAAACATTATGTTTGTTGCTGAGGACTGAGCGGCAAATGTGATGAGGTGGAATTGTATCGGGAGGATCTTTTTCACTGCATAGGTGTCGTATGTTTATGGATGCAAGGCAGCGAGTTCTGAATGCACTATTTCAGTGGTTTGCAGCTTTGTTGTATTTGCTTTTGAGAGGAACGGGAGACCAGGTGAGTGAGGCGTATCTTAAAGCGGAAAGGTTAAATATAGGGGATGTTAAGGGATTATTTCTCTTTGCCTAATCCGGCACCAGTTAGTGTTCTGAGGTTATTTAGATTGTGTGCTGCTTTTGTGTTGATGTTATTAGTGTGGGGAGTGAACGTTATGTGTGTGTTGCATGTGATACCTGGAATCGTTGGTGTTTTGTTCATTGGAATATATTTTCAAATCAAGATGACTGATGATGCAAGCTGGATTCTTGTTTGCCTTGGTTTAAATATTCATTGAAGACTTCTGTGGAGATGCAGACATTCTGCTCTGGGTGAGCCATTGATCCAGTCTCCTTGAATTTTGTCATACTTTTTTCAATACCTAAAAGAAAACAAAGGCAATAGATATAGTATGCCTGAACTATCTGAAAGCATTCAACAAAATTATACTCTTTTTTCTTTTATCGCCAGGTTGATGATGATTGGCTGAATGCAACATGTCCGAATAACATCGTTGTATTCAAATGATTGCCATATAATATGAATTAAAACTTCTTTTCTAACGCAAATTTCTCTTTTAGATATATGTTATGTCAATCAATAATGCCAACGAGTAAAGAGATTATGAGGTAACGGGTTGGCAAGTCTAAATCAATAAACAACAGTCGCCCAAGTCAATGATCTAAGCTTGTTTTCGTATGCAAGTTACTTCATATGTAACTTTTCCCACAAGGCCTACTCCAGCAGTGTTATGTGGTCGTCCTCAACGAGTCAGAAGCCCACCTCGAGTGAAGTGTATGTCACAAGAGCGTAAGATATCCTGACCGATGAGCACTTCCGTCTCGTCATCCTCAATATTAACATCCACACAGAAATGTCGTCCGTGGATCACAATGTTGACTCTACGTGCTACTTTAGACGCACACTGGATCTTGCCGGAGCTGAGGAGGATGTTTATGACTTCATCGTTATCTTCTGCTTTTAAGTTTAATTCCTCAGCCACGTGTGAGGGCATGTGGGTAGAAGTGCAGCCGGTGTCCAGTATTGCGGGCAAAGTGACGGATCCAATGCTGATATTTACAGACCATGACTCGGTCAGACGGGGAAGTGAGTGCGATTTTCGGACTATCAGGGTTGGGTGGATCGGTTTTTGTAGAATGGAGCAGCAATAAGAGTGGAGGATATCCATTCCAAGCAGTGGATAACCGCTAGTTGGATAATCCACAAGAATATATCCCTGTAGTCGGACGCCACCTTCACATACGATATCCAGCATCAGCCTCCCCACTGTGTCTTCGTAATGATATTCCTCAGACTT
Source organism: Panulirus ornatus (assembly GCF_036320965.1). Taxonomy (NCBI): domain Eukaryota; kingdom Metazoa; phylum Arthropoda; class Malacostraca; order Decapoda; family Palinuridae; genus Panulirus; species Panulirus ornatus. Next base: position 21,723,604 of record NC_092261.1, read on the forward strand.
ATCGATGTACCGCTCCAAGCCAAAAAGCTGTATCATTTCCAGGGGAATGATGGTACATTCTGATCCGGTGTCAATGATGAATGAGAGGCAATGGTCTCCGATCCTGGCCGGTAGCAAGAGGTCTTCACCGTGCCTTTCCAATCGAAGCTCCTGGGGCAGCCCTTTTGCCATGGTGTTCATTTCTAGTGAAGTCGGAGCTACAAGTCAATACACAGTGCAGAACAAATTCTGAGGTCTATATCCGTTGAAAGATACCAAGACTTGCACACCGAGGTTAACTCGTCAACTTTTTATATCCTTGATAATAAGAAATATATAGTGAAGATGGTGCTGATGTTAAACCATATCAAACCAGATTATACCAGATCAAAGCGTACTGAACATGCACACACACATATGTACATACATTAACGTATATGTACAGTCTTGTATACATACGTACATACATACATACATACATACATACATACATGCATACATACATACATACATACATACATACATACATACATACATACATACATACATGCAAACATTCGTACATGTAAACCTACATAATTCCAAACTAAAAGGGCGGTGGATGAATGGAACAGAGAAGAATATCAGTGCAATAATCATGAGGATATTGTGAATGGTGATGAAGATAGAGTGAAAATGAAGGTTTAGTGAAAATTATAGTGTGGTGAAGTTAAGGGTTGATCTCGAAAGGCTACATTCAAGACACCCCCATCTTTATTTGATTACACTTTCAGTGTACCATATTCTCTACTACGCTGTCATCTTCGCTACATCCTGATCCTCATTATACCCTCATCAATGCATCCTTATATCAATATACACTCGTTTTCGTTACGCTTTTTCTAAACTCCACCATCATCTTCACTCCCCCTTCATCTTCACTACACTTTCATCTTCACCGTACCTTCATCTTCACTACATGTTCATCTTAAGTACACCATCTTAAGTGTACCTTCATCTTCACTACACCATCATCTTCACTACATCGTCATCTACACTACACCTTCATCTTCACTACACCTTTATCTTCACTACACCATCTTCACAACAACTTTATATCTTCACTACACCTTCATCTTCACTACATCTTCATCTTTACTACACCCTCATCTTCGCTACACCTTCATCTTCACTACATTTTGATCTTCAATACGCCTTCATCGTCACTACACCTCTATTTTCACCACACCTTAATCTTCATCACACCTTCATCTTCACTACACATCTATCTTCACTACTCTTTCTTCTTCACTACTCACAGCATAGCTTTCACGTAGAAAAAGCATTCTTCACTACATCCCATCTTCGCTAAACTTCATGTTCACTACGCCCTTATCTTCAATACGAGCTTTTCTTTTTTCTATCGAGGCGAAGATGCTCTCGCCAGGTTGGTGATGGTTGGCTGAATGCAACTTGCCCAAATAACATCGTTATATCACAAATGATTACCAAATAATTAGAATCGAAACTTATTTACTAACTCAAATTTCTCCTTCAGGTATATGTTACGTCAATTGATAATGCTAACGAGTGAGAGATCACGAAGTGATTTGTTGGTAAGTCTAAATCATATGAAAACAGTCGCCCAAGTCAAAGATCTAAGCTTGTTTTCTTATGGAGTTTAAATCATTTGTAACTTTTCCCATATTTTAAAGGAAATTGGGACAAATTGTACTAAACATATGAAGAAACATGTAATTATCATTTTATCACAAAAGTTAACCTGCTCCAGATTTGGAAGCGTAATAAACAAGATTATATACATGAAATCGATCAAATATGTGGCGAAAGGAAATAGTGGAAAAACTAAGAAAAATATTACAAAGAAACATGAAGAGAATGGCCATCATCAACTATAAAGGATAATAAGACGAACTAAACTATTACAACAAAATGCTGCGATGAGAATCTGCTGGAAGTGTGTTTCTGCTAGGCGACGGGGGCTGTTCTTTCTACCTTCCTGTAACGCTTCCCCGTAACATTTAACAAAAAATTTCCTTAATTTTAAGTTTTGATTACATTCTGTCTACCGCGTTTGCGAGGTAGCGCAAGGAAACAGACGAAAGAAATGGCCCAATCCCCCCCCATACACATGTATATATATATATATATATATATATATATATATATATATATATATATATATATATATGGTTGTTTAATTTGTTTATGGATGGGGTTGTTAGGGAGGTAAATGCAAGAGTTTTGGAAAGAGGGGCAAGTATGAAGTCTGTTGGGGATGAGAGAGCTTGGGAAGTGAGTCAGTTGTTGTTCGCTGATGATACAGCGCTGGTGGCGGATTCATGTGAGAAACTGCAGAAGCTGGTGACGGAGTTTGGTAAAGTGTGTGGAAGAAGAAAGTTAAGAGTAAATGTCAATAAGAGCAAGGTTATTAGGTACAGTAGGGTTGAGGGTCAAGTCAATTGGGAGGTGAGTTTGAATGGTGAGAGGCTGGAGGAAGTGAAGTGTTTTAGATATCTGGGAGTGGATCTGTCAGCGGATGGAACCATGGAAGCGGAAGTGGATCATAGGGTGGGGGAGGGGGCGAAAATTCTTGGGAGCCTTGAAGAATGTGTGGAAGTCGAGAACATTATCTCGGAAAGCAAAAATGGGTATGTTTGAAGGAATAGTAGGTTCCAACAATGTTGTATGGTTGCGAGGCGTGGGCTATGGATAGAGTTGTGCGCAGGAGGATGGATGTGCTGGAAATGAGATGTTTGAGGACAATGTGTGGTGTGAGGTGGTTTGATCGAGTAAGTAACGTAAGGGTAAGAGAGATGTGTGGAAATAAAAAGAGCGTGGTTGAGAGAGCAGAAGAGGGTGTTTTGAAATGGTTTGGGCACATGGAGAGAATGAGTGAGGAAAGATTGACCAAGAGGATATATGTGTCGGAGGTGGAGGGAACGAGGAGAAGAGGGAGACCAAATTGGAGGTGGAAAGATGGAGTGAAAAGATTTTGTGTGATCGGGGCCTGAACATGCAGGAGGGTGAAAGGATGGCAAGGAATAGAGTGAATTGGAGCGATGTGGTATACAGGGGTTGACGTGCTGTCAGTGGATTGAATCAAGGCATGTGAAGCGTCTGGGGTAAACCATGGAAAGCTGTGTAGGTATGTATATTTGCGTGTGTGGACGTGTGTATGTACATGTGTATGGGGGGGGTTGGGCCATTTCTTTCGTCTGTTTCCTTGCGCTACCTCGCAAACGCGGGAGACAGCGACAAAGTATAAAAAAAAAAAAAAAAAAATATATATATATATATATATATATATATATATATATATATGGCTGATTCATGTGAGAAACTACAGAAGCTGGTGACTGAGTTTGGTAAAGTGTGTGAAAGAAGAAATTTAAAAGTAAATGTGAATAAGGGCAAGGTTATTAGGTACAGTAGGGTTGAGGGTCAAGTCAATTGGGATGTAAGTTTGAGTGGAGAAAAACTGGAGGAAGTAAAGTGTTTTAGATATCTGGGAGTGGATCTGGCAGCGGATGGAACCATGGAAGCGGAAGTGGATCATAGGGTGGGGGAGGGGCGAAAATCCTGGGAGCCTTGAAGAATGTGTGGAAGTCGAGAACATTATCTCGGAAAGCAAAAATGGGTATGTTTGAAGGAATAGTGGTTCCAACAATGTTGTATGGTTGCGAGGCGTGGGCTTTGGATAGAGTTGTGCACAGGAGGATGGATGTGCTGGAAATGAGATTTTTGAGGACAATGTGTGGTGTGAGGTGGTTTGATCGAGTAAGTAACGTAAGGATAAGAGAGATGTGTGGAAATAAAAAGACCGTGGTTGAGAGAGCAGAAGAGGGTGTTTTCAAATGGTTCGGGCACATGGAGAGAGTGAGTGAGGAAAGATTGACCAAGAGGATATATGTGTCGGACGTGGAGGGAACGAGGAGAAGTGGGAGACCAAATTGGAGGTGGAAAGATGGAGTGAAAAAGATTTTGAGTGATCGGGGCCTGAACATGCAGGAGGGTGAAAGGATGGCAAGGAATAGAGTGAATTGGATCGATGTGGTATACCGGATTTGACGTGCTGTCAGTGGATTGAATCAGGGCATGTGAAGCGTCTGGGGTAAACCATGGAAAGCTGTGTAGGTATGTATACTTGCGTGTGTGGACGTTTGTATATACATGTGTATGGGGGTGGGTTGGGCCATTTCTTTCGTCTGTTTCCTTGCGCTACCTCGCAAACGCGGAAGACAGCAACAAAGAAAAAAAGAAAATATATGTATATATATATATTTTTTTTTTTTTTTTTTTATACTTTGTCGCTGTCTCCCGCGTTTGCGAGGTAGCGCAAGGAAACAGACGAAAGAAATGGCCCAACCCCCCCCCATACACATGTACATACACACGTCCACACACGCAAATATACATACCTACACAGCTTTCCATGGTTTACCCCAGACGCTTCACATGCCTTGCTTCAATCCACTGACAGCACGTCAACCCCTGTATACCACATGACTCCAATTCACTCTATTTCTTGCCCTCCTTTCACCCTCCTGCATGTTCAGGCCCCGATCACACAAAATCTTTTTCACTCCATCTTTCCACCTCCAATTTGGTCTCCCTCTTCTCCTCGTTCCCTCCACCTCCGACACATATATCCTCTTGGTCAATCTCTCCTCACTCATTCTCTCCATGTGCCCAAACCATTTCAAAACACCCTCCTCTGCTCTCTCAGCCACGCTCTTTTTATTTCCACACATCTCTCTTACCCTTACGTTACTTACTCGATCAAACCACCTCACACCACACATTGTCCTCAAACATCTCATTTCCAGCACATCCATCCTCCTGCGCACATCTCTATCCATAGCCCACGCCTCGCAACCATACAACATTGTTGGAACCACTATTCCCTCAAACATACCCATTTTTGCTTTCCGAGATAATGTTCTCGACTTCCACACATTTTTCAAGGCTCCCAAAATTTTCGCCCCCTCCCCCACCCTATGATCCACTTCCGCTTCCATGGTTCCATCCGCTGACAGATCCACTCCCAGATATCTAAAACACTTCACTTCCTCCAGTTTTTCTCCATTCAAACTCACCTCCCAATTGACTTGACCCTCACCCCTACTGTACCTAATAACCTTGCTCTTATTCACATTTACTCTCAACTTTCTTCTTCCACACACTATACCAAACTCAGTCACCAGCTTCTGCAGTTTCTCACATGAATCAGCCACCAGCGCTGTATGATCAGCGAACAACAACTGACTCACTTCCCAAGCTCTCTCATCCCCAACAGACTTCATACTTGCCCCTCTTTCCAGGACTCTTGCATTTACCTCCCTTACAACCCCATCCATAAACAAATTAAACAACCATGGAGACATCACACACCCCTGCCGCAAACCTACATTCACTGAGAACCAATCACTTTCCTCTCTTCCTACACGTACACATGCCTTACATCCTCGATAAAAACTTTTCACTGCTTCTAACAACTTGCCTCCCACACCATATATTCTTAATACCTTCCACAGAGCATCTCTATCAACTCTATCATATGCCTTCTCCAGATCCATAAATGCTACATACAAATCCATTTGCTTTTCTAAGTATTTCTCACATACATTCTTCAAAGCATATATATATATATATATATATATATATATATATATATATATATATATATATATATATATATTCCCTGGGGATAGGATTCCCTGGGGATAGGGGAAAAAGAATACTTCCCACGTATTCCCTGCGTGTTGTAGAAGGCGACTAAAAGGGAAGGGAGCGGGAGGCTGGAAATCCTCCTCTCTCGTTTTTTTTTTTTTTTTTTTTTCCCAAAGGAAGGAACAGAGAAGAGGGCCAGGTGAGGATATTCCCCCAAAGACCCAGTCCTCTGTTCTTAACGCTACCTCGCTATCGCGGGAAATGGCAAATAGTATGAAAGAAAGAAAGATATATATATATACGTTGAGGTAGGACATCTTGGCGTCAATTGCCCATCAAGGCATTTCCTAAGGAATCCAAATCGTAACTTCATTTACGATTCAGTTACGATTCAGTTCCAAAAGAAGGAACAGAGAAGGGGTCCAGGTGAAGATATTCCTTTTAAAGGTCCAGTCCTCTGTACTTAACGCTACCTCGCTAACGCGGGAAATGTCTAATAGTATGAAAAATATAAAAAGTACATATATATATATATATATATATATATATATATATATATATATATATATATATATATATATATATATATATATATATATATATATATATATATATATAGATGATTTTTTTTTTTCACACTATTTGCCATTTGCGGCGTTAGCAAGGTAGCGTTAAGAACAGAGGACTTGGCCTTTAAATGGAATACGTTCACCTGGCCCACTTCTCTGTTCCTTCTTTGGAAAATTAAATAAAAAAGAGAGAGCGTAAGATTTCCAGCCACCCGCTCCCTCCCCTTTTATTCGCCTTGTACGATACGAAGGGAATACAAATATATATATACATATTTATATATATATATATATATATATATATATATATATATATATATATATATATATATATATATATATATATATATATATATATATATATATATATATATATATATATATATATATATATATATATATATAAACTTTTCACTGCTTCTAACAACTTTCCTCCCACACCATATATTCTTAATACCTTCCACAGAGCATATATATATATATATATATATATATATATATATATATATATATATATATATACATATATATATATATATATATATATATATATATATATATATATATATATATATATATATATATATATATATATATATATATATATATATATATATATATATATATATATATATATATATATATATATATATATATATGTATATATATATATATATATATATATATATATATATATATATATATATATATATATATATATATATATATATATATATATATATATATATATATATATATATGTATATATGTATATATATATATATATATATATATATATATATATATATATATATATATATATATATATATATATATATATATATATATATATATATATATATATATATATATATGCTCTGTGGAAGGTATTAAGAATATATGGTGTGGGAGGAAAGTTGTTAGAAGCAGTGAAAAGTTTTTATCGAGGATGTAAGGCATGTGTACGTGTAGGAAGAGAGGAAAGTGATTGGTTCTCAGTGAATGTAGGTTTGCGGCATGGGTGTGTGATGTCTCCATGGTTGTTTAATTTGTTTATGGATGGGGTTGTTAGGGAGGTAAATGCAAGAGTTTTGGAAAGAGGGGCAAGTATGAAGTCTGTTGGGGATGAGAGAGCTTGGGAAGTGAGTCAGTTGTTGTTCGCTGATGATACAGCGCCGGTGGCTGATTCATGTGAGAAACTGCAGAAGCTGGTGACTGAGTTTGGAAAAGTGTGTGGAAGAAGAAAGTTAAGAGTAAATGTGAATAAGAGCAAGGTTATTAGGTACAGTAGGGTTGAGGGTCAAGTCAATTGGGAGGTGAGTTTGAATGGAGAAAAACTGGAGGAAGTGAAGTGTTTTAGATATCTGGGAGTGGATCTGGCAGCGGATGGAACCATGGAAGCGGAAGTGGATCATAGGGTGGGGGAGGGGGCGAAAATCCTGGGGGCCTTGAAGAATGTGTGGAAGTCGAGAACATTATCTCGGAAAGCAAAAATGGGTATGTTTGAAGGAATAGTGGTTCCAACAATGTTGTATGGTTGCGAGGCGTGGGCTATGGATAGAGTTGTGCGCAGGAGGATGGATGTGCTGGAAATGAGATGTTTGAGGACAATGTGTGGTGTGAGGTGGTTTGATGGAGTGAGTAACGTAAGGGTAAGAGAGATGTGTGGAAATAAAAAGAGCGTGGTTGAGAGAGCAGAAGAGGGTGTTTTGAAGTGGTTTGGGCACATGGAGAGGATGAGTGAGGAAAGATTGACCAAGAGGATATATGTGTCGGAGGTGGAGGGAACAAGGAGAAGAGGGAGAACAAATTGGAGGTGGAAAGATGGAGTGAAAAAGATTTTGTGTGATCGGGGCCTGAACATGCAGGAGGGTGAAAGGAGGGCAAGGAATAGAGTGAATTGGAGCGATGTGGTATACCGGGGTTGACGTGCTGTCAGTGGATTGAAGCAGGGCATGTGAAGCGTCTGGGGTAAACCATGGAAAGCTGTGTAGGTATGTATATTTGCGTGTGTGGACGTATGTATATACACGTGTATGGTGGGGGGGGGCATTTCTTTCGTCTGTTTCCTTGCGCTACCTCGCAAACGCGGGAGACAGCGACAAAGTATAATAATAAAAAAATAAAATAAATATATATATATATATATATATATATATATATATATATATATATATATATATATATATATATATATATATATATATATATATATATATATATGTATATATATATATATATATATATATATATATATATATATATATATATATATATATATATATATATATATATATATATATATATATACATAAATATATATATGGACCAACCCACCCCCATACACAATGTATATACATACACGTCCACACACGCAAATATACATACCTATACATCTCAATGTACACATATATATACACACACAGACACATACATATATACCTATACACACACAGTCACATACATATATACCCATGCACACAATTCACACTGTCTGCCTTTATTCATTCTCATCGCCACCTCGCCACACATGGAATAACAACCCCCTCCCCCTTCATGTGTGCGAGGTAACACCAGGAAAAGACAACAAAGGCCCCATACGTTCACACTCAGTCTCTAGCTGTCATGTAATAATGTACCGAAACCACAGCTCCCTTTCCACATCCACGCCCCACACAACTTTCCATGGTTTACCACAGACGCTTCACATGCCCTGGTTCAATCCATTGACAGCACGTCGACCCCGGTATACCAAATCGTTTCAATTCACTCTATTCCTTGCACGCCTTTCACCCTCCTGCATGTTCTGGTCCCGATCACTCAAAATCTTTTTCACTCCATCTTTCCACCTCCAATTTGGTATCCCACTTCTCCTCGTTCCCTCCACCTCTGACACATATATCCTCTTGGTCAATCTTTCCTCTCTCATTCTCTCCATGTGACCAAACCATTTCAAAACACCCTCTTCTGCTGTCTCAACTACACTCATTTTATTTCCACCCATCTCTCTTACCCTTACATTACTTACTCGATCAATCCAACTCACACCACATGTTGTCCTCAAACATCTCATTTCCAGCACATCCACCCTCCTGCACACAACTGTGTCCATAGCCCACGGCTCGCAACCATACAACATTGTTGGAACCACTATTCCTTCAAACATACCCATTTTTGCTTTTATATATATATATATATATATATATATATATATATATATATATATATATATATATATATATATATATATATATATATATATACTTTTTATTTTTTTCATGCTATTAGCCATTTCCCGCGTTAGCGAGGTAGCGTTAAGAACAGAGGACTGCGCCTTTAAAATAATGCGACCTCAGTTATTACCTCTAACTTTATTACCACGAGAAATATCATTAAATCTTGTATTATTAACTGCACAAAGAATCATAAGCTTTATATTAGTCATTCTCTAAACAAATTACATAACTTTATTGTTGATAAAATTTGTAAAATGATATGTTTATGAACGCACGTTGTCTGTCTCAACTTGTCTTGTCTTCCTCTACCTTATCATTATCTCATCCTACTTGCCTAGTCTTCCGTCCATCTCCTTCTCTTTGCTCTTTTAAGTGATATCAAATCTCAGTCTCTCTCTCTCTCTCTCTCTCTCTCTCTCTCTCTCTCTCTCTCTCTCTCTCTCTCTCTCTCTCTCTCTCTCTCTCTCTCTCTCTCTCTCTCTCTCTCTCTCTCTCTCTCTCTCTCTCTCTCTCTCTCTCTCATTCCTTCATACTTCCTCATCTAAACACGATATATATCTGTCCTCTCTTCCTCACCCAACAGTTGCCCACTTCTCCTGGTTATATACGACCATTTTCCCACCTACAAATGTCCCTGGTCGGAAGGTTCCACTGTTACAACCACTTCCCAGTGAGGAACGGGATATCCTTCCACATGTAAGAAAATCACTGTGACCGGCACCTATAGCTTATAGTGGAACAAGTTCCAAACATACGAGGGCCAGCAACACACTTTCGACTCTACCTGAATCCTCACCAGTGCGTGCTGGTGGTGGGCAGAAGGTGCCAACCCTCACCAGTGTGTGTGCCTCAGGCGCCTCCCTCACCTGTGGTGCAGCTCCAACACTCGTTACTCTGTGGTTGTCACAGAGATCACCCGAGAGACACGCGCTACGCTCACAATATCATCACTTCCGACCTCTCGAAATATATATATATATATATATATATATATATATATATATATATATATATATATATATATATATATATATATATATATATATATATATATATATATATATATATATATATATATATATATATATATATATATATATATATATATATATATATATATATATATATATATATATATATATATATATATATATATATATATATATATATATATATATATATATATATATATATATATATATATATATATATATATAGTGTGGACAGACATAGATTAAACACTTCATCACAGAAAGAGGAAAAACCTCGACTAGATCATAAAGAACAATTATCTGATGAGGGGGAAAAATAAGAGTAGTTACTGCACTAGTGTTTTGGACTATATATAAATAGTAAATGAATTATACATTTCCCTTTTCATAGCCAGAGGTTGAACCATTATGTGACATTCATTTTATATTTCATTTCAAGCTAGAAGTTTCAGTTGTCTAAATTATTTCTTACATTTTTCATTTTTTTTTGTTTTTGCTTTGTCGCTGTCTCCCGCGTTTGCGAGGTGGCGCAAGTAAACAGACGAAAGAAATGGCCCAACCCACTCCCATACACATGTATATACATACGTCCACACACGCAAATATAGATACCTACACAGCTTTCCATGGTTTACCCGAGACGCTTCACATGCCCTGATTCAATCCACTGACACCACGTCAACCCCGGTATACCACATCGATCCAATTCACTCTATTCCTTGCCCTCCTTTCACCCTCCTTCATGTTCAGGCGCTGTATCCCGCGTTTGCGAGGTAGCGCAAGGAAACAGACGAAAGAAATGGCCCAACCCACCCCCATACACAATGTATATACATACACGTCCACACACGCAAATATACATACCTATACATCTCAATGTACACATATATATACACACACAGACACATACATATATACCCATGCACACAATTCACACTGTCTGCCTTTATTCATTCTCATCGCCACCTCGCCACACATGGAACAACAACCCCCTCCCCCCTCATGTGTGCGAGGTAACACCAGGAAAAGACAACAAAGGCCCCATACGTTCACACTCAGTCTCTAGCTGTCATGTAATAATGTACCGAAACCACAGCTCCCTTTCCACATCCACGCCCCACACAACTT
>NC_092261.1:21740180-21758137 GCF_036320965.1 Panulirus ornatus
GCCACATCCATATACAAATTAAACAACCAAAGAGACATCACGTAACCCTGCCGGAAACCTACATTTACTAAGAATCAATCACTTTCCTCTCTTCATCCTCGTAGACATGCCTTACATTCTCGATAAAAACTTTTCATTGCATCTGGCAACTTGCCTCCCACACCATACATTTTTAATACCTTCCACAGAGCATCTCTATCAACTCTATCACATACCTTCTCCAGATCCATAAATGCTTCATACAAATCCATTTGCTTTTCTAAGTATTTCTCACATACATCCTTTAAAGCAAACACCAGTTCCACACATCCTCTACCACTTCTGAAACCACACTTCTCTTCCCCAATCTGATGCTCTGTACATGCTTTCACCCTCTCAATCAATACCCTCCCATATAATTTCCCAGGAATACTCAACAGACTTATACTTCTTTAATTTGAGCACTCACCTTTATCACCTTTCCCTTTGTACAATGGCACTATTCATGCATTCTGCCAATCCTTGGGCACCTCACCATGTGTCATACATACATAAGATATCCTTACCAACCAGTCAACAACACAGCCAGCCCATTTTCTAATAAATTCCTCTGCAATACCATCGAAACCCGCTGCTTTGCCGACTTTCATCTTCCTCAGAGCTTTCACTACTTCTTCGTTTACCTAATCATTTTCCCTCACCCTCTCACCTCGCACTCCACCTCGACCAAAACACCTTATATCTGCCACTCTACCCTCTAACACATTCAACAAACCCTCAAAATACTCACTCCATCTCCTTCTCACATCACCGCTACTTGGTATTAAGTTCCCATTAACCCCCTCCACTGATGTTCTCATTTGTTCTCTTGTCTTACGAACTTTATTTACCTCCTTCTAAAACCATTATTTTATTCTCCCTAAAATTTAATATTACTCTCTCGCCTCAACTCTCATTTGCCCACTTTTTCACCTCTTGCGCCTTTCTCTTGATCTCCTGCCTCTTTCTTAAATACATTTCCCAGTCTTTTGCACTATTTCCCTGCAAAACTCGTCCAAATGCCTCTTTCTACTCTTTCATTAATAATCTTATTTCTTCATCCCAACACTCACAACCCTTCCTAATCTAGATTAGCCCACCTCCCACGCTACTCATGAGACAAGCATCTTTTGCGCAAGCCATCAATGCTTCCCTAAATACATCCCATTCCTCCCCCAATCCCCTTACATCCTTTGCTCTTCCTTTTTCCATTCTGCACTCAGTCTCTCCTAGTACTTCCTCACACAAGTCTCTGTACAAACATGTACATACCTCACTATGTGTCATACATACATGGAATATCCTTACCAACCAGTCAACAACACAGCTAGCCCAATTTCTAATAAATTCCACTGCAATACCATTGAAATCCGCTGCTTGTCCGACTTTCATCTTCCTCAGAGCTTTCACTACCTCTTCTTCGTTTACCTAATCATTTTCCCTAACCCTCTCACTTCGCACTCCACCTCGACCAAAATACCTTATATCTGCCACTCTATCCTCTAGCACATTCAACAAACCTTCAAAATACTCACTCCATCTTCTTCTCACTTCACCGCTACTTGGTATTAAGTCCCTATTAACCACATTCACTGATGTTCTCATTTGTTCTCTTGTCTTACGCACTTTATTTACCTCCTTCTAAAACCATCATTTTATTCTCCCTAAAATTTAATATTACTCTCTCACCCCAACTCTAATTTGCCCTATTTTTCACCTCTTGCACCTTTCTCTTGATCTCCTGCCTCTTTCTTAAATACATCTCCCAGTCTTTTGCATTATTTCCCTGCAAAACTCGTCCAAATGCCTCTCTCTACTCATTCATTAATAATCTTATTTCTTCATCCCACCACTCACTACCCTTCCTAATCTAGATTAGCCCACCTCCCACGCTACTCATGAGACAAGCATCTTTTGCGCAAGCCATCAATGCTTCCCTAAATACATCCCATTCCTCCCCCAATCCCCTTACATCCTTTGCTCTCCCTTTTTCCATTCTGCACTCAGTCTCTCCTAGTACTTCCTCACACAAGTCTCTGTACATACCTGTACATACCTCATCATGTGTCATACATACATAAGATATCCTTACCAACCAGTCAACAATAGAGCCAGCCCATTTTCTAATAAATTCCACTGCAATACCATCGAAACCCGCTGCTTTGCCGACTTTCATCTTCCTCAGAGCTTTCACTACTTCTTCGTTTACCTAATCATTTTCCCTAACCCCCTCACTTTGCACTCCACCTCGACCAAAACACATTATATCTGCCACTCTATCCTCTAACACATTCAACAAACCTTCAAAATACTCACTCCATCTCCTTCTCACATCACCGCTACTTGGTATTAAGTCCCCATTAACCACCTTCACTGATGTTCTCATTTGTTCTCTTGTCCTACGCACTTTATTTACCTCCATCTAAAACCATCATTTTATTTGCCCTAAAATTTAATATTATTCTCTCGCCTCAACTCTCATTTGCCCACTTTTTCACCTCTTGCACCTTTCTCTTGATCTCCTGCCTCTTTCTTAAATACATTTCCCAGTCTTTTGCATTATTTCCCTGCAAAACTCGTCCAAATGCCTCTCTCTACTCTTTCATTAATAATCTTATTTCTTCATCCCACCACTCACTACCCTTCCTAATCTAGATTAGCCCACCTCCCACGCTACTCATGAGACAAGCATCTTTTGCGCAAGCCATCAATGCTTCCCTAAATACATCCCATTCCTCCCCCAATCCCCTTACATCCTTTGCTCTCCCTTTTTCCATTCTGCACTCAGTCTCTCCTAGTACTTCCTCACACAAGTCTCTGTACATACCTGTACATACCTCACATGTGTCATACATACATAAGATATCCTTACCAACCAGTCAACAATAGAGCCAGCCCATTTTCTAATAAATTCCACTGCAATACCATCGAAACCCGCTGCTTTGCCGACTTTCATCTTCCTCAGAGCTTTCACTACTTCTTCGTTTACCTAATCATTTTCCCTAACCCCCTCACTTTGCACTCCACCTCGACCAAAACACATTATATCTGCCACTCTATCCTCTAACACATTCAACAAACCTTCAAAATACTCACTCCATCTCCTTCTCACATCACCGCTACTTGGTATTAAGTCCCCATTAACCACCTTCACTGATGTTCTCATTTGTTCTCTTGTCCTACGCACTTTATTTACCTCCATCTAAAACCATCATTTTATTTGCCCTAAAATTTAATATTATTCTCTCACCCCAACTCTCATTTGCCCTCTTTTTCACCTCTTGCACCTTTTTCTTGATCTCCTGCCTCTTTCTTAAATACATTTCCCAGTCTTTTGCATTATTTCCCTGCAAAACTTGTCCAAATGCCTCTCTCTGCTCTTTCATTAATAATCTTATTTCTTCATCCCACCACTCACTATCCTTCGTATTCTAGATTAGGCCACCTCCCACGCTACTCATGAGACAAGCATCTTTTGCGCAAGCCATCAATGCTTCCCTAAATACATTCCATTCCTCCCCCAATCCCCTTACATCCTTTGCTCTCCCTTTTTCCATTCTGCACTCAGTCTCTCCTAGTACTTCCTCACACAAGTCTCTGTACAAATCTTCACCTTCGCCTCCACAAGATAATGATCAGACATCCCTCCAGTTGCACCTCTCAACACATTAACATCCAAAAGTCTCTCTTTCACTCAGCTATCAATTAACACGTAATCCAATAACGCTCTCTGTCCATCTCTCCTACGTACATACGTATACTTAGGTATTTCTCTCTTTTTAAACCAGGTATTACCAATCACCATTCCTTTTTCAGCACAAAAATCTACAAGCTCTTCACCATTTCCATTTGCAATACTGAACACCCCATGTATGCCAATTATTTTCTCAATTGCCATACTACTCACCTTTGCATTCAAATCACCCATCACTATAACCCGGTCTAGTGCATCAAAACTGCTAACACACTCACTCAGCTGCTCCCAAAACACTCGCCTCTCATGAACTTTCTTCTCATGCTCAGGTGCATAGGCACCAATAAACACCCATCGCTCTCCATCAACTTTCAGTTTTACCCATACCAATCTTGAGTTTACTTTCTTACACTCCATCACATACTCCCACTACTCCTGTTTCAGGAATAGAACTACTCCTTCACTTGCACTAATCCTCTCACTAACACCTGACTTTACTGCTAAAACATTCCCAAGCCACTCTTCCCTTGTACCCTTGAGCTTCGTTTAACTTAGAGCCAAAACATCCAGGTTCCTTTCCTCAAGTATATTACCTATCTCTCCTTTCTTCTCATCTTGGTTACATCCATGCACATTTAGACACCCCAGTCTGAGCCTTGGAGAAGGGTGTGCACTCCCCGCGTGACTCCTTATTCTGTTTCCTTTTTTAGAAAGATGAAATTGCAGGGAGGGGAGGGTTTCTACCTCCCGTCCCCGATAGTCGCCTTCTACGACACGTGAGGAATGCGTGGGAAGTATCATTTCTCCCGTGTATATATATATATATATATATATATATATATATATATATATATATATATATATATATATATATATATATATATATATATATATATATATATATATATATATATATATATATATGTGTGTGTGTGTGAGGAAGTACCAGGAGAGACTGAGTACAGAATGGAAAAAAGGTGAGAACAATGGAAGTAAGGGGAGTGGGGGAGGAATGGGATGTATTTAGGGAATCACTGATGGATTGCGCAAAAGATGCTTGTGGCATGAGAAGAGTGGGAGGTGGGTTGATTAGAAAGGGTAGTGAGTGGTGGGATGAAGAAGTAAGAGTATTAGTGAAAGAGAAGAGAGAGGCATTTGGACGATTTTTGCAGAGAAAAAATGCAATTGAGTGGGAGACGTATAAAAGAAAGAGGCAGGAGGTCAAGAGAATGGTGCAAGAGGTGAAAAAAAGGGCAAATGAGAGTTGGGGTGAGAGAGTATCATTAAATTTTAGGGAGAATAAAAAGATGTTCTGGAAGGAGGTAAATAAAGTGCGTAAGACAAGGGAGCAAATGGGAACTTCAGTGAAGGGCGCAAATGGGGAGGTGATAACAAGTAGTGGTGATGTGAGAAGGAGATGGAGTGAGTATTTTGAAGGTTTGTTGAATGTGTTTGATGATAGAGTGGCAGATATAGGGTGTTTTGGTCGAGGTGGTGTGCAAAGTGAGAGGGTTAGGGAAGATGATTTGGTAAACAGAGAAGAGGTAGTAAAAGCTTTGCGGAAGATGAAAGCCGGCAAGGCAGCGGGTTTGGATGGTATTGCAGTGGAATTTATAAAAAAAAGGGGGTGACTGTATTGTTGACTGGTTGGTAAGGTTATTTAATGTATGTATGACTCATGGTGAGGTGCCTGAGGATTGGCGGAATGCGTGCATAGTGCCATTGTACAAAGGCAAAGGGGATAAGAGTGAGTGCTCAAATTACAGAGGTATAAGTTTGTTGAGTATTCCTGGTAAATTATATGGGAGGGTATTGATTGAGAGGGTGAAGGCATGTACAGAGCATCAGATTGGGGAAGAGCAGTGTGGTTTCAGAAGTGGTAGAGGATGTGTGGATCAGGTGTTTGCTTTGAAGAATGTGTGTGAGAAATACTTAGAAAAGCAAATGGATTTGTATGTAGCATTTATGGATCTGGAGAAGGCATATGATAGAGTTGATAGAGATGCTCTGTGGAAGGTATTAAGAATATATGGTGTGGGAGGCAAGTTGTTAGAAGCAGTGAAAAGTTTTTATCGAGGATGTAAGGCATGTGTACGTGTAGGAAGAGAGGAAAGTGATTGGTTCTCAGTGAATGTAGGTTTGCGGCAGGGGTGTGTGATGTCTCCATGGTTGTTTAATTTGTTTATGGATGGGGTTGTTAGGGAGGTGAATGCAAGAGTTTTGGAAAGAGGGGCAAGTATGAGTCTGTTGGGGATGAGAGAGCTTGGGAAGTGAGTCAGTTGCTGCTCGCTGATGATACAGCGCTGGTGGCTGATTCATGTGAGAAACTGCAGAAGCTGGTGACTGAGTTTGGTAAAGTGTGTGAAAGAAGAAAGTTAAGAGTAAATGTGAATAAGAGCAAGGTTATTAGGTACAGTAGGGTTGAGGGTCAAGTCAATTGGGAGGTGAGTTTGAATGGAGAAAAACTGGAGGAAGTGAAGTGTTTTAGATATCTGGGAGTGGATCTGGCAGCGGATGGAACCATGGAAGCGGAAGTGGATCATAGGGTGGGGGAGGGGGCGAAAATTCTGGGAGCCTTGAAGAATGTGTGGAAGTCGAGAACATTATCTCGAAAAGCAAAAATGGGTATGTTTGAAGGAATAGTGGCTCCAACAATGTTGTATGGTTGCGAGGCGTGGGCTATGGATAGAGTTGTGCGCAGGAGGATGGATGTGCTGGAAATGAGATGTTTGAGGACAATGTGTGGTGTGAGGTGGTTTGATCGAGTAAGTAACGTAAGGGTAAGAGAGATGTGTGGAAATAAAAAGAGCGTGGTTGAGAGAGCAGAAGAGGGTGTTTTGAAATGGTTTGGGCATATGGAGAGAATGAGAGAGGAAAGATTGACCAAGAGGATATATGTGTCGGAGGTGGAGGGAACGAGGAGAAGAGGGAGACCAAATTGGAGGTGGAAAGATGGAGTGAAAAAGATTTTGTGTGATCGGGGCCTGAACATGCAGGAGGGTGAAAGGAGGGCAAGGAATAGAGTGAATTGGAGCGATGTGGTATACCGGGGTTGACGTGCTGTCAGTGGATTGAATCAAGGCATGTGAAGCGTCTGGGGTAAACCATGGAAAGCTGTTTAGGTATGTATATTTGCGTGTGTGGACGTATGTATATACATGTGTATGGGGGTGGGTTGGGCCATTTCTTTCGTCTGTTTCCTTGCGCTACCTCGCAAACGCGGGAGACAGCGACAAAGCAAAAAAAAAAAAAAAAAAAAATATATATATATATATATATATATATATATATATATATATATATATATATATATATATATATATATATATATATATATATATATATATATATATATATATATATATGTATATATATATATATATATATATATATATATATATATATATATATATATATATATATATATATATATATATATATATATATATATATTTATACATATATATAATTTTATTCATTTATTTTTCTTTGTCCCTGTCTCCCGCGTTAGCGAGGTAGCGCAAAGAAACACACGAAAGAATGGCCCAACCCACCCACATACACATGTATATACATACACGTCCACACACGCAAATATACATACCTATATATCTTAATGTACACATATATATACATACACAGACATATACATATATACACATGTACATAATTCATACTGTCTGCCTTTATTTATTCTCATCGCCACCTCGCAACACATGGAACAACAACCCCCTCCCCCCTCATGTGTGCGAGGTAGCGCTAGGAAAAGACAACAAAGGCCCCATTCGTTCACACTCAGTCTCTAGCCGTCATGTAATAATGCACCGAAACCACAGCTACCTTTCCACATCCAGGCCCCACACAACTTTCCATGGTTTACCCCAGACGCTTCACATGCCCTGGTTCAATCCATTGACAGCACGTCGACCCCGGTATACCACATCGATCCAATTCACTCTATTCCTTGCACGCCTTTCACCCTCCTGCATCTTCAGGCCCCGATCACTCAAAATCTTTTTCACTCCATCTTTCCACCTCTAATTTGGTCTCCCAATTCTCGTTCCCTCCACCTCTGACACGTATATCCTCTTTGTCAATCTTTCCTCCCTCGCTCATTCTCTCCATGTGACCAAACTATTTCAAAACACCCTCTTATGCTCTGTCAACCACACTCTTTTTATTACCACACATCTCTCTTTCCCTTTCATTACTTACTCGATTAAACTCCCTAACACCACATATTGTCCTGAAACAACTCATTTACAGCCCATCCACCCTCCTCCCCACAACTCTATCTAAAGCCCACTCCTCGCAACCATATAACATTGTTGGAACTACTATTCCTTTAAACACACCCATTTTTGATTTCCGAGATAATGTGCTCGCCTTCCACACATATTTCAACGCTCCCAGAACCTTCGCCCCCTCCCCCACCCTGTGATTCACTTCCCTCTCCATGGTTCCATCCGCTGCCAGATCCACTACCAGATATCTAAAACAATTCACTTCCTCCAGTTTTTCTCCACTCAAACTTACCTCCCAATCAACTTTTCCCTCAACCCTACTGTACCTACTAACCTTGCTCTTATTCACATTTACTCTCAGCTTTCTTCTTTCACACACTTTACCAAACCCAGTTACAAGCTTCTGCAGTTGCTCATCCTAGTCAGCCACCAGCACTGTATCATCAGCGAACAACGACTGACTCACTTCCCCTGCTCCATCATCCACAACAGACTGCTTACTTGCCCCTCTCTCCAAAAGAAATGCATTCACCTCCCTAGGAACCCCATCCATAAAGAAATTAAACAACCATGGCGACATCATGCGCCCCTACCGCAAACCGACATTCAATGAGAACAAATCACTTTCCTCTCTTCCTACTAGTACAAATGCGTTCCACGTGCCCAGCAAGTAATGTGGGTTTTCCCTGTACTGTGTTGGACTGTGTCGTTTCGAGTGCGCGTGTAAGTATGTATTGTAACTTGTCTTGTAGAAGTGCCCACCAATAAAGTGTATTTTGTTTCATGTCTTTATAGTTGAATTGTTGTAAAAGAAACAGATCTCCCAGTTTGAAATCTTACCTGGGCTGTTAAGTGTTAACGTAATATTTGTGCCCGAGTAATGTGCTTCTTTTATCTTGTATTTTCTATTTCTTGTAAAATAAGTAGTTTCAATCCTGGTGTTCAGTTTCATCCATTAACTTTAAAATAGCGTTATCCTGTGCTGCGTAACGAGAAGCTGGCGACTTTGTGCCAAGGTTTTTCTTACCTTTACAGAGACTCTTCTTTCGTTAGTCACGCCGTTGACAAGTGAAGGTGACGTTGAACGTTTCTGTTGATCTGCGTCCTATTCCAGCTTATAACAGCTTATGACTTAAGGCTTGTTGCGGATGGGTTAGGAGTTGTGTACGACCGAAATGCTCATAGAGTTGGAGACTTTGTTAATAAATCAATTAAGTTGGCGTGCAGCTCGTAGGTATTGTGCCTGATGTTGAAAATGCTGTTCACAATACCGTCCCATCATCAAGGTCAGCCGAAGTTTTAATCCCTCCCCAACTCTATAGTGATGTTAACGTTAATCCTGAATGTTTGAGGCTTCAACCAGAGATTGCTAAGATCAATGCAGAGGTGCGAATGGAAGAAGCGAGGAGTGAACAAGCTAAGCTACAGATACAGAGAGAATGGACCTTAGTGCATTGAACAGAAGCAATATCTTACGACCACAGTGTGGCAGCTCTATAATCATTTCATATTGAACTGGAACACATCAAAAACTGAAGAATATAATTCAGGGTACACTGCAGACCTTTATTTTTTGTTTCATTTCAAAGTTTATCTTTTACCGGACCACTTCAGGGATATCTAAATATCATTTAGTCTACCACAGAAACAAACATTTTTGTTTCCTGGACAATTCTGTTTTTATTGCATTGTGTTTCAAAAAAGTATTATGAAATAAAGATTCTAATCATTTATCAGCTAAGTTTTAGAAACTATACTTAATGTATTCAGGTCAGATACTAGAAAAACGTGTCACAGATCAATAGGATCACGTATCAGATGTCTAACGGGTCACCTGGGTCACGGGTCAAAGCTGATGACCCCATTCCAACTTTAGGATATGTCTTGTGAGGTCTTTGTACAGAGTGGTAGTAGAGTGACTAGGTCTACAGTCGTACTGTGTAGCAGAGAGTGGGACAGTCTGGTTGATAATGTCATACTGTTTAGTAGAGAGTGGGACAGTCTGGTTGATTATGTCGTACCGTGTAGTAGAGAGTGGGACAGTCTGGTCGATTATGTCGTACTGTGTAGTAGACAGTGGGACAGTCTGGTTGATTATGTCGTACTGTGTAGTAGAGAGTGGGACAGCCCGGTTGATTATGTCGTACTGTGTAGCAGAGAGAGGGACAGTCTGGTTGATTATGTCGTACTGTGCAGTAGAAAGTAGGACACTCTGGTTCATTATGCTGTACATTAGTTCCTCCAGAAGTCTGGGTAGTAAGACAGCACCAATATAGGGAGGTGTGAGGGGGAGGAGGCCGGAGTGGTGTGGAGGGGATGGATTTTCTTTATTGTGCGCCAGAGCTGGTTGTTGTGGGTCTTGAAGATAATAGTGTGATGGAAGGAGCGACAGTTTTCTGCTTTCTTTTCAGTGAATAGGTTAATGATGGTGCTTTTTATGATACCTATTGAAGGTGGATGTTTTCGTCTGAGTATGTCTCTTTGTGTTATGAGATCAACCACTTGTGGGGAGAGGTCTAGATTATACTGCTTTCTATGTCCTCGTGGTATGTGGTTCTTGCAAGACTGGTTTGGTGATGCTGATGAAGTACGAGATACGTGGATGGGAAATTATCTTTGATGAAGATTTGGAGCTGCTTGGATCCTCTGTAGTGTACGGAAGTTGGCCAATCTGCTCTCCTGTAGTGGCTGTGTGGGTTGGGTGGGCCAGGTAGAGTGTTATCGGAACTTATGAGTGGTCAGAGGACAGGTCATGTAGTATGCTCCAGTGGTCCTTGTTTACAGCGCAGGTGTGCACAAGTGAACGTGTGGTGAGGATGGTTGCTGGAGGTGTGGGTTTGGAGTCTGGTTGGCTGGTTGCATATGTTGAAAAGATGGAGTTAATTCATGAGTAATACACCTCAGGGATCTAGGATCTGGGCGTTGAGCCAGGCAGGATAGTGGGCGTTGAGTCATGCAGGATGGTGGGCGTTGAGCTATGCAGGGTGGTGAGCGTTGAACCATGCAGGATGGTGGGTGTTCAACCATGCCTGTTGGTGGGCGTTGAGCCATGAAGGATGGAGGGCGTTGAGCCATGCAGGATGGTGGGCGTTGAGCCATGCAGGATGGTGGGCGTCGAGCTATGCAGGATGGTGGGCGTTGAGCCATGCGTGTTGGTAGGCGTTGAACCATGTAGGATGGTGGGCGTTGAACCATGCCTGTTGGTGGGCGTTGAGCCATGCAGGATGGTGGGCATAGAGCCAAGCAGGGTGGTGGGCGTTGAGCTATGCGGGATGGTGGGCGTTGAACCATACAAGATGGTGGGCGTAGAGCCATGCAGGGTGGTGGACGTTGAGCTATGCGGGATGGTGGGCGTTGAACCATGCAAGATGGTGGGTGTAGAGCCATGCAGGGTGGTGGACGTTGAGCTATGCGGGATGGTGGGCGTTGGTCCATGTAGGATGATGGGCGGTGAACCATGCATGGTGGTGGGCGTTAAGCCATGCAGTATGGTGGGTGTTGAACTATGCCGGATGGTGGGCGTTGAAATCTTCACACAGATGGGTGTCGAGTGTGTTGGTCAGGTTCTGTATTCGAGGAGTGTCTCTGAAAGGGTATGTGATAGGTGAAATTATGTTGGTCTTAATAATATAAAGGAATTCAAACGCAACTGCCCATTTGGTCCTAACGAGGCTGTTTGTGATAGTGAAAGAGAACAGAAACTCATGGATTAGTGTTGTATGAGAAGAAAGGATACAGATTCATCAAAGGAAAAAATGTATAAACTTCTCATACAGTCAAGAAGGGGCTAATATTGTCAGTCGTGGATCTTAGGCGAAATATTTATCACGTCGATGCTTAAACGTATCTATGATACTGTTTTTAACTGTTATGATTAGTAAATCATTCCATGTGTTGAAAATTTGCTTTGAAGAAAAATGATTGCCATGTTATATCAGCATTGCAAATGAGAGGCCACAGCTGGGATTAAAAAATCCATATAGATATTTGAATATCTTGGAGAGAGAGGATTACCCAACGCCATGCCATATCGTTGTTTGAAGATTTTGTCATTAGCACGAAATACAT
Organism: Panulirus ornatus; assembly: GCF_036320965.1. Lineage (NCBI taxonomy): Eukaryota > Metazoa > Arthropoda > Malacostraca > Decapoda > Palinuridae > Panulirus > Panulirus ornatus. The sequence goes on from NC_092261.1 coordinate 21,752,205, forward strand.
TATATGTTACACATAACACAATTTGCGATATAAAAACATTATGGATTACTGGGAAGTAAAGCATGTGTATTTCTACCCTTAGGAAACATTACATATCTCGTACAGGAACGTTGGTAAACAATGAGTTAAAACTGAAACTTAATGATTGTCAAGGATCTCTTATTCTCTCACTCTATGAGTCAGATCTGACATCAAGTTGTTGATGTGCGGGTTAGAAATAATCCCAGCCAGTGGTCACAACATCCTGACTAGCTATGTTGAAAGGCTGTATGAGGAAGACCACATTGAACTAATGATAGATGGTAGAGGATCATTGGTCGTGTGTTTGATCAATATCGTATAATACATATGTAGTGTTAAAGCTATCTGAAAAGATTGTTTGATAGCACCAAGTGTGTCCTGCAACAGTAATTTGAACTGGGAATTGGAGCTTCTGTTTCCATCCACTGTTGGATCTTTAACAGTCTCACAATGTGTATTGACGTCTTTCAGTAAGTCTTACATCTGGTTAACGTACGATTCCTTGTCTAAGATGAATATTACAATGATTATTCTGCTTCAGTCATCTATATATTTACATTAGTCTCTAGATTCTTATGGACAACCACAAACCTGTTAAGAATAGTTAACCTGAGATTACGGTTGGTCATGCCATGTGCACAACCTTCAACAATCATTATGTTATCCTGAGTAATGTTACCATGATACTTACGAAACCTTATGCAATTATCAGGGGGTTATTGGCAGTTTTTGCTTTGGAAAATATGCTTCCAAATCGAGTTATTCTATCTAATATGATAGATGAAAGTCACCATTAAATCTGGATCAAATCACTTGTTTGGTCCAAAAAACATTCTTGGACGGGGCATCAACTTCTCCCTTTTATTCTTCCTTGTACTCTTCATTTTCTCTTCAAGTAATTTATGCACACGGTCACTTGATATCAACGGTCAGTCATCAGTAACGCTGTTTTCCATAGTCACAGCAGTGAGAGTAGCGAGTGGACACCCTCTCCTTATTGTATTTCTGTTCCTGAAATATAGAGCAAAAAAGCATTGCAAAAAAAAATCCTTCATTTATCTTAGCTGATGAAGAGAACCAAATTAAGTATCACAAGATAGAAGATCCTCTTTGTGCCCCTGGCCAGGCTGGTGAGGAACCAGATGGTGATTATGATCTTACAGAGGAATCAAGCCTTAATGACATGGTATCTAGCTCCACCAGCGGCCACGTTAGCCACTAAGTCTTTCTGACACAATTTACTGAACCATGAATACACGTCTACCATCAACGGCTAAACATGGCATCCTAGATCAGTAGTATCCCTCTTCCTCCTTCGTACAGCAGTCAGGGTATCGTGGCCGAGCGGTCTAAGGGGCTGGATTTAGGCTCCAGTCTCTCAGGAGGCGTGGGCTCGAATCCCACCTTTGCCAGGAACTTTTGTGGTCACTGTGGACTTCAGATACAGGGTGAGGGAGACCTGGGTGGGTTAAGGTGGTGTCCTCGTGGGAGGAAGGACTATATCACTCACCCCACTAGTTCCGGAGGGACATTGTTACCGGCTGGCCGAATATAGTCAGGTCTTGGAATTCACTGGATCTACATGCGGGACACATGACCTCGTCTGGTTTGGAGATGTGACACGAGAAAATGTTCCCCACCATTACCTGTCTACCATCATGGTCAAGGGTCTCATACCATGGTATTCTTATGGCAGATTGTAAGGATTCTGGCGATACACTTTTCACATAAAGCTTGATCACCTTCACTGTATATTGGTTATAATGAGAGGGTGAGGATAGTGAGACATTAACTTTGGCTACAGTTCGATGCGTGGTAAGATAACAATCCTTGAAAACACACACATACACACACACACCCACCCACACACACAGACACATTGTGGGTGAGAAGAGTCCGACTGGGAAAGGAGGAATAGAGGAGGGGAGGTGTGTGGACAGTGGCTGCAGAAGATATGATTATGAAGACGACTGTGGAAAGGTGGAGTGACAGTGGGTTAGTGTGAGCGAGAAGTGTGTGGCTAGGATGAATGTGAGAAAGGAAAGTATGAAGGAGCCGTGTGTTAAACGCTGTGAGTAGAAGATGGAGTCAAGTGTTGGTGAGGATGAGGTCAGTGATTGTGTTCGGTGCTCACACTCAGGAGGCAGGTGCAGGGAAAAGAGAAAAACTCAGATATAAACTGTAGCTTATGTGAATTTAAGTCATCTTAATAATAAGCAGTTTTCTATCTTATTATCCTGTCGAAGATCATCGGACTTTCCCAACACCATGAGTTGCGAAGTGTACACATACCAGCTGACCGTTTCTTAAGAAAAAGAAATCTATGATCAACCTTTATAAATTCTACGATACAAAACTAGCATTTTCTCTTTAAATTATGCATATTTTCCTCGTGTAAGAAATCTATGACATCAAGTCATGGACTAAATTTAGAGAAGTATATACATAGATATTGACGTCAACTGTCCTGTTGACCTGAGGTATCTACTTGGCTGTGAGAGGCTCCCCTGCTGATGCGCACATCAGGATGATGATAATGTAAGCCACTCACTCCTTCCTGACCACACAAGATCCGTCACACTCCCGCCATTCTTCCCACTACGAGTTATCGCAGGGTAATGGTTGGCGGGCACGTGAATGTTAAATTGGTCTTAATAGCGTCGAGCTCTGCTGCCAGACATATGAGAGCCTATAATACATCTCTGCCACACGTGTCATGTTCACTGCACCATTTGCTAAACATGAAGTTTGTATTTCCTGCACCGCTGCTAAACGTTTAGCGTTTCTGTACATACTACTGTTTAATGCGCTTCATTCCTGCTACTTCGGTGCCAAACTTTCCATACACTGCCGTTTCCTCTCCATTCGATAAGATCGGGATTGTACGAAAGTAAGTTACTCCCTCCTTTTCGTTCCTGAGTAATACACTGCAGTTACGGTAATGCAAACAATAACAGTCCATTGGGTCCTTTAGAGGATGTTTGTGATAACATCAGAAACATTATGTTTGTTGCTGAGGACTGAGCGGCAAATGTGATGAGGTGGAATTGAATAGGGCGGATCTTTTTCATTGCATAGGTGTCGTATGTTTATGGATGCAAGGCAGCGAGTTCTGAGTGCACTATTTCAGTTGTTTGTAGCTTTGTTGTATTTGCTTTTGAGAGAACAGGAGACCAGGTGAGTGAGGCGTATCTTTCTCTTTACCTAATCCGCCACCAGTTAGTGTTCTGAGGTTATTTAGATTGTGTGCTGCTTTTGTGTTGATGTTATTAGTGTGGGGAGTGAACGTTATGTGTGTGTTGCATGTGATGCCTGGAATCGTTGGTGTTTTGTTCATTGGAATATATTTTCAAATCAAGATGACTGATGATACAAGCTGGATTCTTGTTTGCCTTGCTTTAAATATTCATTGAAGACTTCTGTGGAGATGCAGACATTCTGTTCTGGGTGAGCCATTGATCCAGTCTCCTTGAATTTTATCATACTTTTTTCAATACCTACAAGAAAACAAAGGCAATAGATATAGTATGCCTGAACTATCTGAAAGCATTCAACAAAATTATACTCTTTTTTCTTTTATCGCCAGGTTGATGATGATTGGCTGAATGCAACATGTCCGAATAACATCGTTGCATTCAAATGATTGCCATATAATCTGAATTAAGACTTATTTTCTAACGCAAATTTCTCTTTCAGATATATGTTATGTCAATTAATAATGCCAACGAGTAAAGAGATTATGAGGTAACGGGTTGGCAAGTGTAAATCAATTAACAACATTCGCCCAAGTCAATGATCTAAGCTTGTTTTCGTATGCAAGTTACTTCATTTGTAACTTTTCCCACAAGGCCTACTCCAGCAGTGTTATGTGATCGTCCTCAACGAGTCAGAAGCCCTCCTCGAGTGAAGTGCATGTCACAAGAGCGTAAGATATCCTGACCAATGAGCACTTCCGTCTCGTCATCCTCAATATTAACATCCACACAGAAATGTCGTCCGTGGACACAATGTTGACTCTACGTGCTACTTTAGACGCACACTGGATCTTGCCGGAGCTGAGGAGGATGTTTATGACTTCATCGTTATCTTCTGCTTTTAAGTTTAATTCCTCAGCCACGTGTGAGGGCATGTGGGTAGAAGTGCAGCCGGTGTCCAGTATTGCGGGCAAAGTGACGGATCCAATGCTGATATTTACAGACCATGACTCGGTCAGACGTGGAAGTGAGTGCGATTTTCGGACTATCAGGCTTGGGTGGATCGGTTTTTGTAGAATGGAGCAGCAATAAGAGTGGAGGATATCCATTCCAAGCAGTGGATAACCGCTAGTTGGATAATCCACAAGAATATATCCCTGTAGTCGGACGCCACCTTCACATACGATATCCAGCATCAGCCTCCCCACTGTGTCTTCGTAATGATATTCCTCAGACTTATCGATGTACCGCTCCAAGCCAAAAAGCTGTATCATTTCCAGGGGAATGATGGTACATTCTGATCCGGTGTCAATGATGAATGAGAGGCAATGGTCTCCAATCTTGGCCGGTAGCAAGAGGTCTTCACCGTGCCTTTCCAATCGAAGCTCCTGGGGCAGCCCTTTTGCCATGGTGTTCATCTCTAGTGAAGTCGGAGCTACAAGTCAATACACAGTGCAGAACAAATTCTGAGGTCTATATCCGTTGAAAGATACCAAGACTTGCACACCGAGGTTACCTCGTCAACTTCTATATCCTTGATAATAAAAATATATAGTGAAGATGGTGCTGATGTTAAACCATAGCAAACCAAATTATACCAGATCAAAGCGTACTGAACATGCACACACACATATATACATACATTAACGTATATGTACAGTCTTGTATACATACATACATACATACATACATACATACATACATACATACATACATACATACATACATACATATATGTAAACATTCGTACATGTAAACATACATAATTCCAAACTAAAAAGGCGGTGGATGAATGGAAGAGAGAAGAATATCAGTGCTATGATCATGAGGATATAGTGAATGGTGATGAAGATAGAGTGAAAATGGAGGATTAGTGAAAATTATAGTGTAGTGAACTTAAGGGCTGAGCTCGAAAGCCTGCATTCAAGACACCCCATCTTTATTTGATTACACTTTCAGTGTACCCTATTCTCTACTACACTGTCATCCTCGCTACATCCTGATCCTCATTATACCGTCATCACTGCATCCTTATATCAATATACACTCGTTTTCGTTACGCTTTTTCTAAACTCCACCATCATCTTCACTCCACCTTCATCTTCACTACACTTTCATCTACACCGTACCTTCATCTTCACTACATGTTCATCTTAAGTACACCATCTTAAGTATACCTTCATCTTCACTACACCATCATCTTCACCACATCTTCATCTTCACTACACCTTCATCTTCACTACACCTTTAACTTCACTACACCATCTTCACAACAACCTTATATCTTCACTACACCTTCATCTTCACTACATCTTCATCTTTGCTACACCCTCATCTTCGCTACACCTTCATCTTCACTACATTTTCATCTTCAATACGCCTCCATCGTCACTACACCTTTATCTTCACCACACCTTAATCTTCATCACACCTTCATCTTCACTACACATTTATCTTCACTACTCTTTCTTCTTCACTACTCGAAGCATAGCTTTCACGTAGAAAAGGCATTCTTCACTACATCCCATCTTCGCTAAACTTCATGTTCACTACGCCCTTATCTTCAATACGAGTTTTTCTTTTTTCTATCGAGGCGAAGATGCTCTCGCCAGGTTGGTGATGGTTGGCTGAATGCAACATGTCCAAATAACATCGTTATATCACAAATCATTACCAAATAATTAGAATCGAAACTTATTTACTAACTCAAATCTCTCC
>NC_092261.1:21758237-21779454 GCF_036320965.1 Panulirus ornatus
GGCCACACCATCATACCCAAGGGTCGTATCATCCTGGTTATGGCAGTACCATTGTGCTCAAGGGTCGTACCGTTGCCCTCTAAAGGTAAATATTCTGTAGTGTTAGTTCCCAGCGGGACATCTGGTGTCCAGTGCTTAGGGATAATACTCTCCTCAGGGACGTGTTATGGCCTCATAAGTAGTAATATCCACAAGTTATCGTATCTTTGGTAAACCCACACAACGAGAGCCTCATCTCCTGTCTCTTGTGATTACACAAAATAATCCATTGTGTAATGAAGGTAAATGGAAGAGAAACGTTTAGAAAATCATTATATGTTAAAACTATTAGCAAGGCAGTAGAGGCGTAAGTCCCGAAAGCTGGTGGTTACACGGTCATGAGAAACAACACCTGGCAACACTGTGTAGGGCGGAGTTAGCGAGGACCATCCAGTTCTGGTCAGCTGCTGGGTCGTCCTCCAGCCCTACGGGATAAGTCACTGTTATCCCCTTACACCAGGGGGGTCCAGAGCCTCATTATACTGAAGGGCTACTGTGAAATCTGAGGAAAAACAGCGGGCAGTAAAGAAAGGTAAACATCTAATATCTGTCTATTCCGCAAAAATATAGATTTACAATAAAACAGGAAAGATACGTAACATCTATAATGAATGTGTCTTGGAAGATATTATGATTGTAGACATTACAAGAGAGTTAAAAAAATTCCGTTTTCTTTTATCTCGTGTCTCACAATCTTCTAAAATTTTCTCCCAATTTGCGGGTAAATATTAAGTCTCAAAAGACTTATTATAAGATTCCTGGAGATCATTGCAGGCTTTATAAAAACTTTTTTCTTGTGTGATAATATTCCTTTCACTCCAATGATTTTATACCTTCTAGTTCTGAAAATGGATAACTACTTTCAAAGTTTCTCTGATTCGTTCCTGCCAGCAGTATGTGTCTTCTTTACTGCAATCATAAAACTACAAAATAAAGCGGTACATTTAACTTGAAGGTAGACTAGACCCGAACATACTGGCATACGATAATTCACACAGTCCAAGTCTCTCCTACACCTAAGATAACTAATCTTTAATACAACAAAATATCTAAGTCAATATTGATCAACAACTCATACAGTGGGAGACCAATGTTAAAAAAAGACTTCCAACTTACAATTCTCCAGCAAATACAAAAGTTGTACAGAGTTAACACGTAGAATATCACTAACATAAGAACAAGTCTATGGACATACAGACCTTTGTATTTTCGATAAACAACCAAGAATATTATTGCCCCAAATTACAACAACACTTGGCTTACCATCTTACATATCAAATGATCTTTCAGAGACAAGAATTATTTACATAAACAGCTTGTATCGATAGAAAACCTGAGCAACTTACGGGCGAAATAGATAACCACAATGTGCATTATGAGGTAATCGAAGACTAAAGACTCATAACAGATGAGGTGGAGAACCTTGACCATAGAGTCAAGAGTCAGTATAAACTATATGAAGTTTACCTGTGTAAATTGTAGTTTACTTGATATTTTGAAATTCAATCACATTTCAAGTTTTGTTCGATAATATGTCTAACACCTTGAGCACCACGGTACGAAGATGATGATGATACGACCATTGAACCTGACGGCACGACACTTGTGTATGATGACGTCACTATTGGCCTGACTCTTATGGGTTGTATGTGTTGTATCGTCATGATCGTCGGTCGTACCGTCTTGCTCAAGAGATTAATGCACTGTAATGTTAGCTGCCAGCGCTGCTGGTGTCGAGTGCTGGGAGATAATGCTCTCCTCAGGGACGTGTTATGTGCCTCATAAGTAGTGATATCCAGAGGTAACCACATCGCTGGCAACCCGAGGCAACGATAATACCAACGACAGCCCCATCTCCTGTCTCTCTTGATTTAGGAAAATAATCCTTAATGTAATGAAGGTAAATGTGAGAGAAGCAGTAGATGATCATCATGTATATATGGGTTATTACCTGAACATGAGGCAATATAAGGATATAAACCTGAAACTGAAAAAGGAAAACTATATACTTGATATATATATATATATATATATATATATATATATATATATATATCTTCTTTCTTTCAAACTATTCGCCATTTCCCGCGTTAGCGAGGTAGCGTTAAGAACAGAGGACTGGGCCTTTTTTGGAATATCCTCACCTGGCCCCCTCTGTTCCTTCTTTTGGAAAATTAAAAAAAAAAAACGAGAGGGGAGGATTTCCAGCCTCCCGCTCCCTCCCCCCCCAGTCGCCCTCCACGACACGCAGGGAACACGTGGGAAGTATTCTTAATCCCCTATCCCCATATATATATATATTCTTGCTTGCTGCTCTAGGTGTCCCCTCTATCTTTATGAGGCTCCTGCACCTCTCATTAAGCTGGCCATGTCCACTGGTAAAGGCCATAAGTAATAAAGTGCTGTGTTGCAGGTGCAGGTCAATTGAGTAGTAAGTCTGTAGGACCTGAGTGGATAGAAGGCTCTGGTTTCGGTGCATTTTATATTACAGCTAGAGATTGAATGTGAGCAAATGAGGCCATTTCTTCATCTGTTCTTTGGGCTACTTGGCTAATGTGGGGAATAGCAAACACATGATTTTTTCACACATGTTCACTTCTTGCATTAGCGAGGTTGCATCCGAAACAAAGAAATGGCATTATTCAATCACATCCACTCCAGCTGTCACATATTGTATATTAAAACTATTGCTCCTATCCACAAACTGGCTCCACAGTCCTTTTTGTGGTTTCCCTTATCTGCCTTATATCCCCTGGTTCAGCCTATTGACAGCTTGCTGTCCCCTGTATTCCACACTGCACCATACTGCTCTATCCTTATTACCAAAAAGACATGCCTATTAAATGGTATTATCAGCAATATATATATATATATATATATATATATATATATATATATTTTTTTTTTTTTTTCTTTCATACTATTCGCCATTTCCCGCATTAGCGAGGTAGCGTTGAGAACAGAGGACTGGGCCCTTGAGGGAATATCCTCACCTGGGCACCTTCTCTGTTCCCTCTTTTGGAAAATTAAAAAAAAAGTGAGAGGGGAGGATTTCCAGCACCCCGCTCCCTCCCCTTTTAGTCGCCTTCTACGACACGCAGGGAATACGTGGGAAGTATTTTTTCTTCCCTATCCCCAGGGATAATATATATATATATATATATATATATATATATATATATATATATATATATATATATATATATATATATATATATATATATATATATATATATATATATATATATATATATATATATCAGGGCTTCACATGCCCTGATTCAACCCACTGACAGCACGTCAACCCCGGTATACCACATCGATCCAATTCACTCTCTTCCTTGCCCTCCTTTCACCCTCCTGCATGTTCAGGCCCCGATCACACAAAATCTTTTTCACTCCATCTTTCCACCTCCAATTTGGTCTCCCACTTCTCCTCGTTCCCTCCACCTCCGACACATATATCCTCTTGGTCAATCTTTCCTCACTCATTCTCTCCATGTGCCCAAACCATTTCAAAACACCCTATTCTGCTCTCTCAAGCACGCTCTTTTTATTTCCACACATCTCTCTTACCCTTACGTTACTTACTCGATCAAACCACCTCACACCACACATTGTCCTCAAACATCTCATTTCCAGCACATCCACCCTCCTGCGCACAACTCTATCCATAGCCCACGCCTCGCAACCATACAAAATTGTTGTAACCACTATTCCTTCAAACATACCCATTTTTGCTTTCCGAGATAATGTTCTCGACTTCCACACATTCTTCAAGGCTCCCAGGATTTTCGCGTCCTGCCCCACACTATTATCCACTTCCGCTTCCATGGTTCCATCCGCTGCCAGATCCACTCCCAGATATCTAAAACACTTTACTTCCTCCAGTTTTTCTCCATTCAAACTCACCTCCCAATTGACTTGACCCTCAACCCTACTGTACCTAATAACCTTGCTCTTACTCACATTTACTCTTAACTTTCTTCTTTCACACACTTTACCAAACTCAGTCACCAGCTTCTGCAGTTTCTCATATGAATCAGCCACTAGCGCTGTATCATCAGCGAACAACAACTGACTCACTTCCCAAGCTCTCTCATCCACAAAAGACTTCATACTTACCCCTCTTTCCAAAACTGTTGCATTCACCTCCCTAACAACTCCATCCATAAACAAATTAAACAACCATGGAGACATCACACACCCCTGCCGCAAACCTACATTAACTGACAACCAATCACTTTCCCCTCTTCCTACACGTTCACATGCCTTACATCCTCGATAAAAACTTTTCACTGCTTCTAACAACTTGCCTCCCACACCATATATTCTTAATACCTTCCACAGAGCATGTCTATCAACTCTATCGTATGCCTTCTCCAGATACATAAATGCTACATACAAATCCATTTGCTTTTCTAAGTATTTCTCACATACATTCTTCAAAGCAAACACCTGATCCACACATCTTCTACCACTTCTGAAACCACACTGCTCTTCCCCAATCTGATGCTCTGTACATGCCTTCACCCTATCAATCAATACCCTCCCATATAATTTACCAGGAATACTCAACAAACTTATACCTCTGAAATTTGAGCACTCACTCTTATCCCCTTTGACTTTGTACAATGGCACTATGCACGCATTCCGCCAATCCTCAGGCACCTCACCATGAGTCATACATGCATTAAATAACCTTACCAACCAGTCATTAATACAGTCACCACCTTTTTTAATAAATTCCACTGCAATACCATCCAAACCTGCTGCCTTGCCGGCTTTCATCTTCCACAAATCTTTTACTACCTCTTCTCTGTTTACCAAATCATTTTCCCTAACCCTTTCACTTTGCACACCACCTCGACCAAAACACCCTATATCTGCCACTCTATCATCAAACACATTCAACAAACCTCCAAAATACTCACTCCATCTCCCTCTCACATCACCACTACTTGTTATCACCTCCCCATTTGCGCCCTTCACTGAAGTTCCCATTTGCTCCCTTGTCTTACGCACTTTATTTTTTACCTCCTTCCAGAACATATTTCTATTCTCCCTAAAATTTAATGATACACTCTCACCCCAACTCTCATTTGCCCTCTTTTTCACCTCTTGCACCTTTCTCTTGACCTCCTGTCTCTTTCTTTTATACATCTCCCACTCAATTTCATTTTTTCCCTGCAAAAATCGTCCAAATGCCTCTCTGTTCTCTTTCACTAATACTCTTACTTCTTCATCCCACCACTCACTACCCTTTCTAATCAACCCACCTCCCACTCTTCTTATGCCACAAGCATCTTTTGCGCAATCCATCACTGATTCCCTAAATACATCCCATTCCTCCCCCACTCCCCTTACTTCCATTGTTCTCACCTTTTTCCATTCTGTACTCAGTCTCTCCTGGTACTTCCTCACACAAGTCTCCTTCCCAAGCTCACTTACTCTCACCACCCTCTTCACCCCAACATTCACTCTTCTTTTCTGAAAACCCATACAAATCTTCACCTTATCCTCCACAAGATAATGATCAGACATCCCTCCATTTGCACCTCTCAGCACATTAACATCCAAAAGTCTCTCTTTCGCGCGCCTGTCAATTAACACGTAATCCAATAACGCTCTCTGGCCATCTCTCCTACTTACATACGTACACTTATGTATATCTCGCTTTTTAAACCAGGTATTCCCAATCACCAGTCCTTGTATATATATGTATATGTATATATATATATATATATATATGTATGTATATACATATATACACATGGAATAACCCCCTTTCCCCCCTCGTATGTGAGGTAGCGCTAGGAAAAGACAACAAAGGCCCCATTCGTTCACACTCAGTCTCTAGCTGTCATGTAACAATGCACCGAAACCACAGCTCCCTTTCCACATCCAGGCCCCTCAGAACTTTCCATTGTTTACCCCAGACGTTTCACATGCCCTGGTTCAATCCATTGACAGCACGTCCACCCCGGTATACCACATCGTTCCAATTCACTCTATTCCTTGCATGCCTTTCACCCTCCTGCATGTTCAGGCCCCGATGACTCAAAATCTTTTTCACTCCATCTTTCCATCTCCAATTTGGTCTCCCACTTCTCCTCGTTCCCTCCACCTCTGACACATATATCCTATTGGTCAATCTTTCCTCACTCATTCTCTCCATGTGACCAAACCATTTCAAAACACCCTCTTCTGCTCTCTCAACCACACACTTTTTATTTCCACACATCTCTCTTACCCTTACATTACTTACTCGATCAAACCACCTCACAACACATATTGTCCTCAAACATCTCATTCTCAGCACATCCACCTTCCTGCGCACAACTCTATCCATAGCCCACGCCTCGCAACCATACAACATTGTTGGAACCACTATTCCTTCAAACATACCCATTTTTGCTCTCCGAGATAATGTTCTCGACTTCCAAACATTCTTCAAGGCTCCCAGAATTTTTGCCCCCTCCCCCACCCTATGATTCACTTGCGCTTCCATGGTTCCATCCACTGCCAGATCCACTCCCAGATATCTAAAACACTTTACTTCCTCCAGTTTTTCTCCATTCAAACTTACCTCTTATCCACACATGCATTTCCTTCTCTACAGAAGTCTCTCACACCATCCAAAAGTTCTCCCTACACCATATACCCTTAACATATCCTATAAAGCATTCCATTCAACTCTGTCACACGCTTTATTCCAAATCCATAAAAGCTGCATACAACCTTTTTCTTTTTTTTTTTTTTTTGCTTTGTCGCTGTCTCCCGCGTTTGCGAGGTAGCGCAAGGAAACAGACGAAAGAAATGGCCCAACCCACCCCCATGCACATGTATATACATACATCCACACACGCAAATATACATACCTACACAGCTTTCCATGGTTTACACCAGACGCTTCACATGCGTTGATTCAATCCACTGACAGCACGTCAACCCCGGTATACCACATCGATCCAATTCACTCTATTCCTTGCCCTCCTTTCACCCTCCTGGATGTTCAGGCCCCGATCACACAAAATCTTTTTCACTCCATCTTTCCACCTCCAATTTGGTCTCCCACTTCTCGTTCCCTCCACCTCCGACACATATATCCTCTTGGTCAATCTTTCCTCACTCATTCTCTCCATGTGCCCAAACCATTTCAAAACACCCTATTCTGCTCTCTCAACAACGCTCTTTTTATTTCCACACATCTCTCTTACCCTTACGTTACTTACTCGATCAAACCACCTCACACCACACATTGTCCTCAAACATCTCATTTCCAGCACATCTATCCTCCTGCGCACAATTCTATCCATAGCCCACGCCTCGCAACCATACAACATTGTTGGAATCACTATTTCTTCAAACATACCCATTTTTGCTTTCCGAGATAATGTTCTCGACTTGCACATATTCTTCAAGGCTCCCAGAATTCTCGCCCCCTCCCCCACCCTATGATCCACTTCCGCTTCCATGGTTCCATCCGCTGCCAGATCCACTCCCAGATATCTAAAACACTTTACTTCCTCCAGTTTTTCTCCATTCAAACTTACCTCCCAATTGACTTGACCCTCATCCCTACTGTACCTAATAACCTTGCTCTTATTCACATTTACTCTTAACTTTCTTCTTTCACACACTTTACCAAACTCAGTCACCAGCTTCTGCAGTTTCTGACATGAATCAGCCACCAGCGCTGTATCATTAGCGAACAACAACTGACTCACTTCCCAAGCTCTCTCATCCCCAACAGACTTCATACTTGCCCCTCTTTCCAAAGCTCTTGCATTCTCTTCCCTAACAACCTCATCCATAAACAAATTAAACAACCATGGAGACATCACACACCCCTGCCGCAAACCTACATTCACTGAGAACCAATCACTTTCCTCTCTTCATACACGTACACATGCCTTACATCCCCGATAAAAACTTTTCACTGCTTCTAACAACTTGCCTCCCACACCATATATTCTTCATACCTTCCACAGAGCATCTCTATCAACTCTGTCATATGCCTTCTCCAGATCCATAAACGCTACATACAAATCCATTTCCTTTTCTAAGTATTTCTCACATACATTCAAAGCAAACACCCGATCCACACATCCTCTACCACTTCTGAAACCACACTGCTCTTCCCCAATTTGATGCTCTGTACATGCCTTCACCCTCTCAATCAATACCCTCCCATATAATTTACCAGGAATACGCAACAAACTTATACCTCTCTAATTTGAGCACTCACTCTTATCCCCTTTGCCTTTGTACAATGGCACTATGCACGCGTTCCGCCAATCCTGAGGCACCTCACCATGAGTCATACATACATTGAATAACCTTACCAACCAGTCAATAATACAGTCACCACCTTTTTTAATAAATTCCACTGCAATACCATCCAAACCTGCTACCTTGCCGGCTTTCATCTTCCACAAGTCTTTTACTACCTCTTCTCTGTTTACCAAATCATTTTCCCTAACCCTCTCACTTTGCACACACACATATATATATATATATATATATATATATATATATATATATATATATATATATATATATATATATATATATATATATATATATATATATATTTTTTTTTTTTTATACTTTGTCGCTGTCTCCCGCGTTTGCGAAGTAGCGCAAGGAAACAGACGAAAGAAATGGCCCAACCCCCCCCCCCCATACACATGTATATACATACGTCCACACACGCAAATATACATACCTACACAGCTTTCCATGGTTTACCCCAGACGCTTCACATGCCTTGATTCAATCCACTGACAGCACGTCAACCCCGGTATACCACATCGCTCCAATTCACTCTATTCCTTGCCCTCCTTTCACCCTCCTGCATGTTCAGGCCCCGATCACACAAAATCTTTTTCACTCCATCTTTCCACCTCCAATTTGGTCTCCCTCTTCTCCTCGTTCCCTCCACCTCCGACACATATATCCTCTTGGTCAATCTTTCCTCACTCATTCTCTCCATGTGCCCAAACCACTTCAAAACACCCTCTTCTGCTCTCTCAACCACGCTCTTTTTATTTCCACACATCTCTCTTACCCTTACGTTACTCACTCGATCAAACCACCTCACACCACACATTGTCCTCAAACATCTCATTTCCAGCACATCCATCCTCCTGCGCACAAGTCTATCCATAGCCCACGCCTCGCAACCATACAACATTGTTGGAATCACTATTTCTTCAAACATACCCATTTTTGCTTTCCGAGATAATGTTCTCGACTTGCACATATTCTTCAAGGCTCCCAGAATTCTCGCCCCCTCTCCCACCCTATGATCCACTTCCGCTTCCATGGTTCCATCCGCTGCCAGATCCACTCCCAGATATCTAAAACACTTCACTTCCTCCAGTTTTTCTCCATTCAAACTCACCTCCCAATTTACTTGACCCTCAACACTACTGTGCCTAATAACCTTGCTCTTATTCACATTTACTCTTAACTTTCTTCTTCCACACACTTTACCAAACTCAGTCACCAGCTTCTGCAGTTTCTCACATGAATCAGCCACCAGCGCTGTATCATCAGCGAACAACAAATGACTCACTTCCCAAGCTCTCTCATCCCCAACAGACTTCATACTTGCCCCTCTTTCCAAAACTCTTGCATTCACCTCCCTAACAACCCCATCCATAAACAAATTAAACAACCATGGAGACATCACACACCCCTGCCGCAAACCTACATTCACTGAGAACCAATCACTTTCCTCTCTTCCTACACGTACACATGCCTTACATCCTCGATAAAAACTTTTCACTGCTTCTAACAACTTTCCTCCCACACCATATATTCTTAATACCTTCCACAGAGCATCTCTATCAACTCTATCATATGCCTTCTCCAGATCCATAAATGCTACATACAAATCCATTTGCTTTTCTAAGTATTTCTCACATACATTCTTCAAAGCAAACACCTGATCCACACATCCTCTACCACTTCTGAAACCACACTGCTTTTCCCCAATCTGATGCTCTGTACATGCCTTCATCCTCTCAATCAATACCCTCCCATATAATTCACCAGGATTACTCAACAAACTTATACCTCTGTAATTTGAGCACTCACTCTTATCCCCTTTGCCTTTGTACAATGGCACTATGCACGCATTCCGCCAATCCTCAGGCACCTCACCATGAGTCATACATCCATTGAATAACCTTACCAACCAGTCAACAATACAGTCACCCCCTTTTTTAATAAATTCCACTGCAATACCATCCAAACCTGCTGCCTTGCCGGCTTTCATCTTCCGCAAAGCTTTCACTACCTCTTCTCTGTTTACCAAATCATTTTCCCTAACCCTCTCACTTTGCACACCACCTCGACCAAAACACCCTATATCTGCCACTCTATCATCAAACACATTCAACAAACCTTCAAAATACTCACTCCATCTCCTTCTCACATCACCACTACTTGTTATCACCTCCCCATTTGCGCCCTTCACTGAAGTTCCCATTTACTCCCTTGTCTTACGCACTTTATTTACCTCCTTCCAGAACATCTTTTTATTCTCCCTAAAATTTAATGATACTCTCTCACCCCAACTCTCATTTGCCCTTTTTTCAACTCTTGCACCTTTCTCTTGACCTCCTGTCTCTTTCTTTTATACATCTCCCACTCAATTGCATTTTTTCCCTGCAAAAATCGTCCAAATGCCTCTCTCTTCTCTTTCACTAATACTCTTACTTCTTCATCCCACCACTCACTACCCTTTCTAATCAACCCACCTCCCACTCATCTCATGCCACAAGCATCTTTTGCGCAATCCATCACTGATTCCCTAAAGACATCCCATTCCTCCCCCACTCCCCTTGCTTCCATTGTTCTCACCTTTTTCCATTCTGTACTCAGTCTCTCCTGGTACTTCCTCACACATGTCTCCTTCTCAAGCTCACTTACTCTCACCACCCTCTTGACCCCAACATTCACTCTTCTTTTCTGAAAACCCATACAAATCTTCACCTTAGCCTCCACAAGATAATGATCAGACATCCCTCCAGTTGCACCTCTCAGCACATTAACATCCAAAAGTCTCTCTTTCGCACGCCTGTCAATTAACACGTAATCCAATAACGCTCTCTGGCCATCTCTCCTGCTTACATAAGTATACTTATGTATATCTCGCTTTTTAAATCAGGTATTCCCAATCATCAGTCCTTTTTCAGCACATAAATCTACAAGCTTTTCACCATTTCCATTTACAACACTGAACACCCCATGTAAGCCAATTATTCCCTCAACTGCCACATTACTCACCTTTGCATTCAAATCACCCATCACTATAACCCGGTCTCGTGCATCAAAACCACTAACACACTCATTTAGCTGCTCCCAAAACACTTGCCTCTCTTGATCTTTCTTCTCATGCCCAGGTGCATATGCACCAATAATCACTCACCTCTCTCCATCAACTTTCAGTTTTACCCATATTAATCGAGAATTTACTTTCTTACACTCTATCACATACTCCCACAACTCCTGTTTCAGGAGTATTGCTACTCCTTCCCTTGCTCTTGTCCTCTCACTAACCCCTGACTTTACTCCCCAGACATTCCCAAACCACTCTTCCCCTTTACCCTTGAGCTTCGTTTCACTCAGAGCCAAAACATCCAGGTTCCTTTCCTCAAACATACTACCTATCTCTCCTTTTTTCACATCTTGGTTACATCCACACACATTTAGGCACCCCACTCTGAGCCTTCGAGGAGGATGAGCCCTCCCCGCGTGACTCCTTCTTCTGTTTCCCATTTTAGAAAGTTAATACAAGGAGGGAAGGATTTCTGGCCCCCCGCTCCCGTCCCCTCTAGTCGCTTTCTACGACACGCGAGGAATACGTGGGAAATATTCTTTCACCCCTATCCCCAGGGATAATATATATATATATATATATATATATATATATATATATATATATATATATATATATATATATATATATATATAAGGAATAGTGGTTCCAACAATGTTGTATGGTTGCGAGGCGTGGGCTATGGATAGAGTTGTGCGCAGGAGGATGGATGTGCTGGAAATGAGATGTTTGAGAACAATGTGTGGTGTGAGGTGGTTTGATCGAGTAAGGAACGTAAGGGTAAGAGAGATGTGTGGAAATAAAAAGAGTGTGGTTGAGAGAGCAGAAGAGGGTGTTTTGAAATGGTTTGGGCACATGGAGAGAATGACTGAGGAAAGATTGACCAAGAGGATATATGTGTCGGAGGTGGAGGGAACGATGAGAAGTGGGAGACCAAATTGGAGGTGGAAAGATGGAGTGAAAAAGATTTTGTGTGATCGGGGCCTGAACATGCAGGAGGGTGAAAGGAGGTCAAGGAATAGAGTGAATTGGATCTATGTGGTATACCGGGGTTGACGTGCTGTCAGTGGGTTGAATCAGGGTATGTGAAGCGTCTGGGGTAAACCATGGAAAGCTCTGTTGGTATGTATATTTTGCGTGTGTGGACGTATGTATATACATGTGTATGGGGTGGGTTGGGCCATTTCTTCGTCTGTTTCCTTGCGCTACCTCGCAAACGCGGGAGACAGCGACAAAGAAAAAAAAAAGAAAAAAAAATATATATATATATATATATATATATATATATATATATATATATATATATATATATAGACAGCCTACGACCATCGAGGTGGAGGTTATGAGGACTCGGGTTTCCTCCTCAGAGGATCTTTATTCCTCATATACCAACAAGGAGGTCATCAGTCCAGATGAACCCTCCTCAGATGACCTTTAGTCCTTATGTACCAACATGAAGGTTATCAGGTCACATATCACCTCGTCAGATGACATTCATTCCTGATATACTACAAAGTAGGCCATCAGGTCACATGTCTCCTCCTCATTTGACCTTTATTCCTCATATACCAAGAATTAGGTCATCACTTCACATGACTCCCCCCCCCCACCCTCAGATAACCTTTATTCCTCGTATACCAACATGGAGGTCATTATATCTGGGGATCCCTCCTAAGACCTCCCTCATGTCTCGTACATCAAGGATGGGGTCATCAGGCCAGGATCTCTCCTCATGCCATCCCCTCTCCTGACTATCATGCCTCGGGTCCTCCGCTAAACACCTGCGCACTTAACGCAATATGACTGTGGCATCTTGGCTGGCAATATTTTGTTCTTTTTCTTACGTCTATTCTGATATTCATCTATTTTTCCAGCATTCTTAAGTTTCTTTCAGTATGTTTTCTGTCTAATTTCAGAGTAATATCTTACCCTCCTCCAGCCTAATTAATATTTACATGAACCAAGAGGACTCTGAATGACGGCTTTCCCTAGAGTGTCCTTCAGAAAAACAAGTCTATTCAAATCTTCGAAAAAGATTTTTCTTATTTTCTTCCTGACCTAAAGTGATGAAGATTTTTTAAAGTTATGCCAAGCTTCCAGGTTGCATGGCTGGTGACTATTATGGATACGAAAAATATTTCTTTAAAATTTGTACAGCGAATCATCATCAACAGAATTTTTCTATCTTTTTATTACTTATTATATCTGAGGATTTGTTGGTAATCTCCCTTCTTCCCTCTCGATCTCGTTCGTTTCTTTAGCACAAGATAAGTTATTCATCTTCTGAATTATTCAACGTTCAATATAAACATCTTAGTACACATTGAGATAACTTCAGTTATTACATACCTTATGTACCAGACACGGGCATGGGACAGGACTATATGTCCCAAGCACGGGCAGTTGACACGTCCACATGTCCCAGGCACGGGCAATGGACAGGATTATATGTCCCAGACACGGGCAGTGGACAGGACCATATGTCCCAGACACGGGCAGTGGACGGGTCCATATGTCCAAGACACGGGCAGTGGACAGGTCCGTCTGTCCCAGATACAGGCAGGTGGACAAGTCCAAATGTCCCAGACACGGGCAGTGGACAAGTCCATATGTCCCAGACACGGGTAGTGGACAGGTCCAATGGGTATCCCAGACACGGGCAGTGGACAGGTCCATATGTCCCAGACACGGGCAGTGGACAGGTACATATGTTCCAGACACGGGCAGTTGACAGGTACATAAGTTCCAGACACGGGCAGTGGACAGGTACATAAGTTCCAGACAAGGGCAGTGGACAGATATATATGTCCCAGTCAAGGGATCAGTGGGACTTGAGGCCATCGTCCATCTTTACGTATAAATTGGTCCCACCTCCACATGTGTTGTGTGGGGTGTTGTTGGGTTCCCTACACCTTCATAAGGACGCAGTCGTAGCGGCTAACTTGGAATTTAGATCCAGTCCGCGAACCACAGAACCAAAAGACAGTTAGAACCAACTTTTCATGACATGTAAATGATTGTTCTGGAGGTGAGGGAGGTGGTGGGGGTAGGAGGGGTAATTATGGAGGTCAGTCAAGGCCAACCACGTCGCCTGACGCGGCCTTATGTGCGAGAGGTAAATAAACTCTGCTCTCCCTGCTGTACTGTGGGGTTAATTAGGGAGAGGGAGAGGAGGGGAGATGAATGGAGAGAGAGGAAGAGAGAGGGAGAGAGAGAGAGAGAGAGAGAGAGAGAGAGAGAGAGAGAGAGAGAGAGAGAGAGAGAGAGAGAGAGAGAGAGAGAGAGAGAGAGAGAGAGAGAGAGAGAGAGAGAGAGAGAGAGAGAGAGAGAGAGAGAGAGAGAGAGAGAATATGAGGAAGAGGGCGCAGTCAGCCGGTCATCAGACTCCAGAGTAAACAGGGACACAGTAGGTGTTAACCCTAACGCCAGAGTCTTCTGAAGGAAGGTGTCCCAACACTGTCTGAAGGAAGGTGTCCCAACACTGTCTGGAGGAAGACATCTCAACACTGTATGAAGGAGGGTGTCCCAATACTGTCTGTAGGAAGGTGTCCCAACACTGTCTGAAGAAAGGTGTCCCAACACTGTCTGAAGGAAGGTGTCCCAACACTGTCTGAGGAAGGTGTCCCAACACTGTTTGAAGGAAGGTGTGCCAACACTGTCTGAAGGAAGGTGTCCCAATACTGACTAATGGACGGTGTCCCCACACTGTCTGAAGGAAGATACCCCAACACTGAAGGAAGGTGTCCCAACACTGTCTGAAGGAAGATGTCCCAACTCTTTATAAAGGAAGGTGTCCCAACACTGTCTGTAGAAAGGTATCCCACCACTGCCTGAAAGATGACGTCCCACTACTGTCTGAAGGAAGGTGTCCGAACACTGTGTGAAGGAAGGTGTGCCGACACTGTCTGATGGAAGATGCCCCAACACTGTCTTTGGGAAGGTGCTCCAACGCTGTCTGAGGGAAGGTGTCTCAAAGCTGTCTGAAAGAAGGTGTCCCACAATTGTCTGAAGGAAGGTGTCCCAACACTGTCTGAAGGAAGATGTCTCAACACTGGAAGGTGTCACAACACTTCTGAAAGAAGGTGTCCCAACACTGTGGGAAGGAAGGTGTCCCAAAACTGTCTGAAAGAAGGAGTCCCAATACTGACTGATGGATGGTGTCCCACGACTGTCTGAAGCAGGTGTCAAATCACTGTATGAAGGAAGATGTTCCAGCACTGTCTGAAAGAAGATGTTCCAACACTGACTGAAGGAAGGTGTCCTAACACTGTCTCTAGGAAAATATCCCAACACTGTCTAAAGGAAGAAGTTGAACCACAGTCTGAAGGAAGATGTCCCAACACTCTGAAAGAAGATATTCCAACACTCTCTGAAGAAAGATGTCCCAACACTGTCTGAAGGAAGATGTTCGAACACTCTGACTAACGGTGTCCCAACACTGACTAAATCAGGTGTCTCAACACTGTCTGAAGGAAAGTGTCCCAAAACTGTCTGAAGGAAAATGTCCCAAGTGTCCAAACAATGTCTGAAGGAAGATCTTCAAACATTGTCTGAAGGAAGTGTCCCAACACTGTCTGAAGGAAGATGTCCCAGCTCTGTCTGAATGGAGGTGTCTCAACACTGTCTGAAGGAAGGTGTCCGAGCACTGTATGAATGAAGGTGTCCAAAAACTGACTGAAGGAAGGTGTCCCAACACTGTGTAAAGGAAGTTTTGCCAACACTGTCTGAGAGAAGGTGTCCCAATAGTGACTGATGGACGGTGTCCAAACACTGTCTGAAATAGGTGTCCTTATACTTTCTGAAGGAAGGTGTCCCAACACTGTCTGAAGGAAGATGCCCCAACACTGTCTGAAGGAATGTGTCCCAACACTGCCTGAAAAAAGATATCCCAACATTGTATGAAGAAAGATGTCCCAACACTGTCTGTAGAAAGGTGTCCCAACACTGTCTGAAGGAATGTGTCCCAACAATGTCTGAAGGAATGTATCCCAGTACTGACAGATGGACGGTGTCAAAACACTGAAGCAGGTGTCCAAACACTGTCAGACTGTGGGTGTCCCAATACTGACAGATGGATGTGTCCAAACACTGAAGTAGGTGTCCAAACACTGTCAGAACGTGAGTGTCCCAATACTGACAGATGGACGGTGTCCAAACACTGAAGCAGGTGTCCAAACACTGTCAGAACAAGGGTGTCCCAGCAATGTCTGAAAAATGGTGTCTAAACACTGTCTGGGGAAGATGTCCTTACAATGTCTGTAGGAAGATGTCCCAACACTGTCTGAAAGAATGTGTCAACACTGTCTGGAGCAAGGTGTGCTAACACTGTCTGAAGAAAGGTGTCCCAACACTGACTGATGGACGGTGTCCCAACATTATCTGAATCAGGTGTCCCGACACTGTTTGAAGGAAATGTCCCAGCAATGTCTAAAGGAAGAAGTAACAACACTTCCTAAAGGAATGTGTCCCAACACTGTCTGAAAGAGGTCCCAACACTGTATGAAAGAAAGTGTTCCAACACTGTCTGAAGGAAGGTGTCCCATCACTGTCTGGAGGAATGTGTGTAAGGTTGAGTTGTCAGGAATGAATACAGGTCTTCTTCGTGGATGGTAGTCAATGAAGATCAGGCGGCCTTTGTAGATTTATTACAAAAGAATATCTGTAGTACTCTGGGCTATAGTCTTATGACACACTACGACACACTCTAGTGAACAGTATGACGATGCTGGCCAGTGTGTCCCCTCAGGTCACACTGACAGGAGTTATATGGGAGTCCGTCAACACCCATTCAACAACGTGTTCAAATAACAGATCAGCTCTTACGTGTTCAAACATCCTGAGTAACAGTAGCCCGTGGGAACAGTGGGCCCGTGGGAACATGCATCTAACTCTATGTAACTCACAGTAAAATGATAATAACAAATAGTTAATGAAAAATTAATGGTAGTATGCGTGAGTCTTACATTTTGCTCGACCACAACCTGGCTCAAGCTCCTGCGAGCCATGAAAAGTTATGGTTATTTATGAAATAATACTGAGTACAGAAATAAGCAAATTATAGTTATTAACAAGAGTTACTCCTATATCAACTAGTAATCTTGATAAGATAGATAACACACTCTACAATTGTTTGAGGATTAAATGTATATATATATATATATATATATATATATATATATATATATATATATATATATATAATGAATGTTGGGGTGAAGAAGGTGGTGAGAGTAAGTGAGCTTGGGAAGGAGACCTGTGTGGGGAAGTACCAGGAGAGACTGTGTACAGAATGGAAAAAGGTGAGAACAATGGAAGTAAGGGGAGTGGGGGAGGAATGGGATGTATTTAGGGAATCAGTGATGGATTGCGCAAAAGATGCTTGTGGCATGAGAAGAGTGGGAGGTGGGCTGTTTAGAAAGGGTAGTGAGTGGTGGGATGAAGAAGTAAGAGTATTAGTGAAAGAGAAGAGAGAGGCATTTGGACGATTTTTGCAGGGAAAAAATGCAATTGAGTGGGAGAAGTATAAAAGAAAGAGACAGGAGGTCAAGAGAAAGGTGCAAGAGGTGAAAAAAAGGGCAAATGAGAGTTGGGGTGAGAGACTATCAGTAAATTTTAGGGAGAATAAAAAGATGTTCTGGAAGGAGGTAAATAGGGTGCGTAAGACAAGGGAGCAAATGGGAACTTCAGTGAAGGGCGTAATTGGGGAGGTGATAACAAGTAGCGGTGATGTGAGAAGGAGATGGAATGAGTATTTTGAAGGTTTGTTGAATGTGTCTGATGACAGAGTGGCAGATATAGGGTGTTTTGGTCGAGGTGGTGTGCAAAGTGAGAGGGTTAGGGAAAATGATTTGGTAAACAGAGAAGAGGTAGTAAAAGCTTTGCGGAAGATGAAAGCCGGCAAGGCAGCAGGTTTGGATGGTATTGCAGTGGAATTTATTAAAAAAGGGGGTGACTGTACTGTTGACTGGTTGGTAAGGTTATTTAATGTATGTATGACTCATGGTGAGGTGCCTGAGGATTGGCGGAATGCGTGCATAGTGCCATTGTACAAAGGCAAAGGGGATAAGAGTGAGTGCTCAAATTACAGAGGTATAAGTTTGTTGAGTATTCCTGGTAAATTATATGGGAGGGTATTGATTGAGAGGGTGAAGGCATGTACAGAGCATCAGATTGGGGAAGAGCAGTGCGGTTTCAGAAGTGGTAGAGGATGTGTGGATCAGGTGTTTGCTTTGAAGAATGTATGTGAGAAATACTTAGAAAAGCAAATGGATTTGTATGTAGCATTTATGGATCTGGAGAAGGCATATGATAGAGTTGATAGAGATGCTCTGTGGAAGGTATTAAGAATATATGGTGTGGGAGGCAAGTTATTAGAAGCAGTGAAAAGTTTTTATCGAGGATGTAAGGCATGTGTACGTGTAGGAAGAGAGGAAAGTGATTGGTTCTCAGTGAATGTAGGTTTGCGGCAGGGGTGTGTGATGTCTCCATGGTTGTTTAATTTGTTTATGGATGGGGTTGTTAGGGAGGTAAATGCAAGAGTCCTGGAAAGAGGGGCAAGTATGAAGTCTGTTGGGGATGAGAGAGCTTGGGAAGTGAGTCAGTTGTTGTTCGCTGATGATACAGCGCTGGTGGCTGATTCATGTGAGAAACTGCAGAAGCTGGTGACTGAGTTTGGTAAAGTGTGTGGAAGAAGAAAGTTAAGAGTAAATGTGAATAAGAGCAAGGTTATTAGGTACAGTAGGGTTGAGGGTCAAGTCAATTGGGAGGTGAGTTTGAATGGAGAAAAACTGGAGGAAGTGAAGTGTTTTAGATATCTGGGAGTGGATCTGTCAGCGGATGGAACCATGGAAGCGGAAGTGGATCATAGGGTGGGGGAGGGGGCGAAAATATTGGGAGCCTTGAAAAATGTGTGGAAGTCGAGAACATTATCTCGGAAAGCAAAAATGGGTATGTTTGAAGGAATAGTGGTTCCAACAATGTTGTATGGTTGCGAGGCGTGGGCTATGGATAGAGTTGTGCGCAGGAGGATGGATGTGCTGGAAATGAGATGTTTGAGGACAATGTGTGGTGTGAGGTGGTTTGATCGAGTAAGTAACGTAAGGGTAAGAGAGATGTGTGGAAATAAAAAGAGCGTGGTTGAGAGAGCAGAAGAGGGTGTTTTGAAATGGTTTGGGCACATGGAGAGAATGAGTGAGGAAAGATTGACCAAGAGGATATATGTGTCGGAGGTGGAGGGAACGAGGAGAAGAGGGAGACCAAATTGGAGGTGGAAAGATGGAGTGAAAAAGATTTTGTGTGATCGGGGCCTGAACATGCAGGAGGGTGAAAGGAGGGCAAGGAATAGAGTGAATTGGAGCGATGTGGTATACAGGGGTTGACGTGCTGTCAGTGGAGTGAATCAAGGCATGTGAAGCGTCTGGGGTAAACCATGGAAAGCTGTGTAGGTATGTATATTTGCGTGTGTGGACGTGTGTATGTACATGTGTATGGGGGGGGGGGGTTGGGCCATTTCTTTTGTCTGTTTCCTTGCGCTACCTCGCAAACGCGGGAGAGAGCGACAAAGTATAAAAAAACAAAAAAAAATATATATATATATATATATATATATATATATATATATATATATATATATATATATATATATATATATATATATATATATATATATATATATATATATATATATATATATATATATGTTATAAACAAAATCAGTATGCAAAAAAAAATTCAAGCAACTCATTCAATACATATTATTCTGGAGTTAGATTCCTCCTCAAATAAGGAAGTGCTGCTGCGACTACCTTCTGAACATCCAATGTGGCTGTAGGGAATTCTATATTAGACACCCTATGTCGTAGACGACAATATAAGATGAATACTATGAATGATAATATGAGTGCAATAGACAACGAAATAATTGAAAATCCAGAAACATGAGAAGTGTACTTAAAAAGTACAAAAGCCAAAACATCTATTGCAGAATCTAAATCTTCTTGAACCGTAGATGGAAGGTGTTGGATATTAACTTCATTAATGATGGATAAGTTGATGTTATGGGGATTCGTTCTATACTTGTGATAGCTCTATCAATCTGGCCCAAAAAATGATCATGAGTTCCGAACAATTTGAAACTTGAACTGATAACAGTACATTGCTGTCCTAACTGAATGTGTCCCAGAAACAAATAAGATTTGGGATGATTGGGTGGGCAATGAATGAGAACATTTTGTGGTTCTGGAAAAAACAGGACGTGATATTTGTCCATACTTTCAATCCAAGGTTCAGTAACAGTAATTTCCTTAAAGGAACAGGAATGAAGAACATTTTGTTGATTCCCTAAAAGTAGTTGGTACTCACATGAGTTTGTTTGTAAATCATGAAAAAGCAAGGTATTGGGGGGGCAAATCAAGTTGTCAAGCAATGGTTTATGGCACAATGCTAAATCATGCAAGGAGGGATGTGCAATCAACGAGGAATTAATATTATATAAGAGAAAGTTCATGATATCAGCGAGGATGATAGTCTTTTGCAACCCTTTTGTATAATTAAAAGGGAATGGTATTACGTTCACAAGGCTGTAAATATTGGAGTCAGTAAATGGTATGTGGTTAATGACCGCTTCAAGGATCACGTCAACCGTTAGTAAGGAGTAATAACTGGCCACGTGATGTAGAGGGAGAGCTGGGGTGTAACCGAATTTCGTCATTGCTTGTTTAATAATACGTGTGAGTTCCGAGAAGGGAAAAAACGATGGTGTGACAACTTGGTTTACCAGATTATTAACATGTTCCAATAAGTCAGTGAAATAATGTGCATATTTAA
>NC_092261.1:21779554-21802457 GCF_036320965.1 Panulirus ornatus
ACTTCTGCCCATTTGTATATAATGTCTAAGTCGTTTTTTGCATCTGTTTTGATCAGTTTCTGATCCAATAATTTTACTTAGTCTGATGTCATCAGCAAAGTTCTTTACTATGCTAACCTTTACTTCCCTGTCAGTGTCTGACATCATTATTACAATGAGTATTGAAGCTAACACCGTCCCCTGTGGTACTCCAGAGACGACACCTTCCTCCTTAGACATGGTTACGTTTGTTGCCACTTTAGCTAATTTCTCCAGCAAAATTCTGTGGTTGATTTTGTCTAATGCTTTTTCAAATTCAATAAAAATTATATCCACTTTTTTTTTAATTAAACTCATATGTGTCACTATGCTTACTCTCCTTGACACAAATCTATGATGAGCTTCGTTTATGTAACAATTCTTGATTAGATGGTTTAATGTATGTCGTTCCATCACTTTCAAAAACTATTACATATCGAGTCGAATTAACCGGCCAGAATTGTACAGGTATCAACTTAGATCCTCTTTTGTATATTGTTGTGACATAAGCCAAGTTATGAATGCTCGCAATTTTGCCTTCTTCAAGACTTTGGTATAATAATAATATCGATGGCTTCACAATTACAATGTCTGTATGTTTGAAGATTATGGCAGTGATTCCATTTGGACTTGCAGATGCATTTTCTCTGCAGTGATCAATCGCCCTCATTATATGATCTTCCTATATTTCAATATCTTGAATGCATCTTCATCATACTGGTTAAACAAACTGAATCAAATAACTATATTCAAAAGCCAAAGGACCATCTGTAAGCTGCCGCACACAAGACACAATGCCTGGTAACACATTATGCAAAATTATCGCCGCTAAAGAGAACTTGATTCTTGGTTCGCATGACAATAGTCAAGGCTACGGAATCCCTGGCGACTATAATCACCATAGTAACTCTATGAGTATTATGGTACGATCCTGAGGTACAACGGCGCTGCCCTTGGAGGTACGACCCTTGGATATGATGGCCTGGTCTTGGATCTGGTCTTTAAGGGTCAAGTCATAACTAAAGGTCGTACCGTCGTGCTTAAGGGTTGTACCGTTGTGATAAAAGGTTTTACCGTAGTGTTTATGGTTTTTGTCATCGTGCTCAAGGATTTCACCTTCGTGATCACGGGCTGTACTGTTATGATCAAGGGTTGTACCACTGTGCTCAAGGGTTGTGCTTAAGGGTTGTACCATTGTGTTCAAGAGTTGAACCGTTTAGCACAAGGGTTGTACAGTTGTGCCTACGGGTGATTAGGGATTAAGTTCATTTTTTTTTTTTTTTTTTTTTTTTATACTTTGTCGCTGTCTCCCGCGTCTGCGAGGTAGCGCAAGGAAACAGACGAAAGAAATGGCCCAACCCCCCCCCCCCCCATACACATGTACATACACATGTCCACACACGTGTATACATACCTACACAGCTTTCCATGGTCCACCCCAGACGCCTCACATGCCTTGATTCAATCCACTGACAGCACGTCAACCCCTGTATACCACATCGCTCCAATTCACTCTATTCCTTGCCCTCCTTACACCCTCCTGCATGTTCAGGCCCCGATCACACAAAATCTTTTTCACTCCATCTTTCCACCTCCAATTTGGTCTCCCTCTTCTCCTCGTTCCCTCCACCTCCGACACATATATCCTCTTGGTCAATCTTTCCTCACTCATTCTCTCCATGTGCCCAAACCATTTCAAAACACCCTCTTCTGCTCTCTCAACCACGCTCTTTTTATTTCCACACATCTCTCTTACCCTTACGTTACTTACTCGATCAAACCACCTCACACCACACATTGTCCTCAAACATCTCATTTCCAGCACATCCATCCTCCTGCGCACAACTCTATCCATAGCCCACGCCTCGCAACCATACAACATTGTTGGAACCACTATTCCTTCAAACATACCCATTTTTGCTTTCCGAGATAATGTTCTCGACTTCCACACATTTTTCAAGGCTCCCAAAATTTTCGCCCCCTCCCCCACCCTATGATCCACTTCCGCTTCCATGGTTCCATCCGCTGACAGATCCACTCCCAGATATCTAAAACACTTCACTTCCTCCAGTTTTTCTCCATTCAAACTTACCTCCCAATTGACTTGACCCTCAACCCTACTGTACCTAATAACCTTGCTCTTATTCACATTTACTCTTAACTTTCTTCTTCCACACACTTTACCAAACTCAGTCACCAGCTTCTGCAGTTTCTCACATGAATCAGCCACCAGCGCTGTATCATCAGCGAACAACAACTGACTCACTTCCCAGGCTCTCTCATCCCCAACAGACTTCATACTTGCCCCTCTTTCCAGGACTCTTGCATTCACCTCCCTAACAACCCCATCCATAAACAAATTAAACAACCATGGAGACATCACACACCCCTGCCGCAAACCTACATTCACTGAGAACCAATCACTTTCCTCTCTTCCTACACGTACACATGCCTTACATCCTCGATAAAAACTTTTCACTGCTTCTAACAACTTGCCTCCCACACCATATATTCTTAATACCTTCCACAGAGCATCTCTATCAACTCTATCATATGCCTTCTCCAGATCCATAAATGCTACATACAAATCCATTTGCTTTTCTAAGTATTTCTCACATACATTCTTCAAAGCAAACACCTGATCCACACATCCTCTACCACTTCTGAAACCGCACTGCTCTTCCCCAATCTGATGCTCTGTACATGCCTTCACCCTCTCAATCAATACCCTCCCATATAATTTACCAGGAACACTCAACAAACTTATACCTCTGTAATTTGAGCACTCACTCTTATCCCCTTTGCCTTTGTACAATGGCACTATGCACGCATTCCGCCAATCCTCAGGCACCTCACCATGAGTCATACATACATTAAATAACCTTACCAACCAGTCAACAACACAGTCACCCCCTTCTTTAATAAATTCCACTGCAATACCATCCAAACCTGCTGCCTTGCCGGCTTTCATCTTCCGCAAAGCTTTTACCACCTCTTCTCTGTTCACCAAATCACTTTCCCTAACCCTCCCACTTTGCACACCACCTCGACCAAAACACCCTATATCTGCCACTCTGTCATCAGACACATTCAACAAACCTTCAAAATACTCATTCCATCTCCTTCTCACATCACCACTACTTGTTATCACCTCCCCATTTACGCCCTTCACTGAAGTTCCCATTTGCTCCCCCGTCTTACGCACCCTATTTACCTCCTTCCAGAACATCTTTTTATTCTCCCTAAAATTTACTGATAGTCTCTCACCCCAACTCTCATTTGCCCTTTTTTCACCTCTTGCACCTTTCTCTTGACCTCCTGTCTCTTTCTTTTATACTTCTCCCACTCAATTGCATTTTTTCCCTGCAAAAATCGTCCAAATGCCTCTCTCTTCTCTTTCACTAATACTCTTACTTCTTCATCCCACCACTCACTACCCTTTCTAAACAGCCCACCTCCCACTCTTCTCATGCCACAAGCATCTTTTGCGCAATCCATCACTGATTCCCTAAATACATCCCATTCCTCCCCCACTCCCCTTACTTCCATTGTTCTCACCTTTTTCCATTCTGTACACAGTCTCTCCTGGTACTTCCCCACACAGGTCTCCTTCCCAAGCTCACTTATTCTCACCACCTTCTTCACCCCAACATTCACTCCTCTTTTCTGAAAACCCATACTAATCTTCACCTTAGCCTCCACAAGATAATGATCAGACAACCCTCCAGTTGCACCTCTCAGCACATTAACATCCAAAAGTCTCTCTTTCGCACGCCTGTCAATTAACACGTAATCCAATAACGCTCTCTGGCCATCTCTCCTACTTACATAAGTATACTTATGTATATCTCGCTTTTTAAACCAGGTATTCCCAATCATCAGTCCTTTTTCAGCACATAAATCTACAAGCTCTTCACCATTTCCATTTACAACACTGAACACCCCATGCATACCAATTATTCCCTCAACTGCCACATTACTCACCTTTGCATTCAAATCACCCATCACTATAACCCGGTCTCGTGCATCAAAACCGCTAACACACTCATTCAGCTGCTCCCAAAACACTTGCCTCTCATGATCTTTCTTCTCATGCCCAGGTGCATATGCACCAATAATCACCCACCTCTCTCCATCAACTTTCAATTTTACCCATATTAATCGAGAATTTACTTTCTTACATTCTATCACATACTCCCACAACTCCTGTTTAAGGAGTATTGCTACTCCTTCCCTTGCTCTTGTCCTCTCACTAACCCCTGACTTCACTCCCCAGACATTTCCAAACCACTCTTCCCCTTTACCCTTGAGCTTCGTTTCACTCAGAGCCAAAACATCCAGGTTCCTTTCCTCAAACATACTACCTATCTCTCCTTTTTTCACATCTTGGTTACATCCACACACATTTAGGCACCCCACTCTGAGCCTTCGAGGAGGATGATCACTCCCCGCGTGACTCCTTCTTCTGTTTCCCATTTTAGAAAGTTAATACAAGGAGGGGAGGATTTCCGGCCCCCCGCTCCCGTCCCCTCTAGTCGCTTTCTACGACACGCGAGGAATACGTGGGAAGTATTCTTTCACCCCTATCCCCAGGGATAATATACATATATATATACATATACACACACACACACATACACACACATACGCACATACCCACACACACACACACATACATATATATACATATGAAAAATGTAAGAAACAATTTAGAAACAAACTTTTAGCTTGAAATGAATGAAAAAAAATGAATGTCACATAATGGTTCAACCTCTGGCTATGGAAAAGGAAATGTACAATTTATTCACACAAACGTAAATAGCAGTTCTCATCAATTTCACCACTGTATCAATAAGCTTTAATGTCTAAGCTACATTTTTCTCCAACTTCACTATTTTCTTGTCAAAAACACCATGCATGAAAACTATCACTCCAGTAACACAACTATAAACATTTACTTCCCCTTTAAAAGTTCTGGGGAAGTCTGTCTCGATACACTGCGGCGAGGCGACGCGACGCTGACACAATCACTGTCACAATATCACTTCTGCCTCCTCAAGTCAATCTCTCAGCCACAGTGCAGGCCTTCATCGTTGAAATCGGTCTTGCCTTCAGACGTCCTAGGGAGGTATGTTACAAATACTACCCGCCTTGGTATCGGGAAGGTTAGTGACAGTTGCGTAGTGAGCCAGCACTTCAGTGGTTGTCAAGTTGCACTCCTCTGACCCAGGTAGCTGTCTTTCCTTTCTGGCTCACCAACACGTCGACTACTGGCTTTCTGTCTACAAACAGACAATCTCTCCTTGTTACATATAACACTTGACAACACTTAACTCACCCAGCTCATTCTTCTTAACTCTAGATTTTCCTGCATTGAGCACTATTTTCGAGACCATATTCCCGTGGAAATTGTCTATCTCAATATATTTTCAATGATCATATCTCATCTTTGATTCTGGTATCATCTTTCTTCTCTTTGTCCTCACATACCATACAGTCAGTTTCACTCATTACATAATTTTTTTTCCAGTAGATGTATCGTACATAATGCCCTTGATTTTAATGCTATTATGTGAGAAGATAAGATCTAGAAATGATTCTAATGTGTTCACTGACATAATGATACAGAGAATTTTCCTGTATACATTCTCGGAAGTTGTGTCTCCACGAGAATCTAAATTGTCTCAGTCTACCTTATTATGACTGAAATCCATCATTATTGAAACTTTGCCATCTTTGAGGAACGCACGTTTGATCATATTTGTACTCTATTGTTAAGTTTCCGTATTTGTTTTGGTTCATTAAAACTCTGAGAGATTATGAATTACTGTATCTACATAATTATGAAATTTTTATTCTACGTTTACCCTTCTCATTATGTATCGTCTGAACAGGAAATCTTCCTATATTTCTTGAAACTTAACGTTGTTCCTTACTGAGAGGGTCAGTTCCCTCCTTCTTTGCCTTCGTTTTTCCTTCCCTGCTGTCATTATCCTTCCTACCACCTCAGCTGAGATCTCATCTCTCTAATAAGTTTTGTCGCTACTACTCCAGTAATATCAGCTTTGCTTTCTCTACTTTGATCCTTAAACTCCAGCACTTTACCCACGTACAACTTGTCCATCTGTATTTGAAGACGTTGTTTTCAACCTGACTCTCTCATCACTTGACATTCCTGACCTGCCTGAGGTATTGGCTGTGTTATTCACCCTCTAACTTCTGTTATATCCAGTTTCTTTCACGCTACTGTTGCTTTACCTGATATTCCATCCCATCAAATAATGATAAAAAACTCTTTATTGGCATATTCAGTAATAACAGAAAAGTTTCTTTTCAGGCATATACGGTCTC
This sequence comes from Panulirus ornatus, assembly GCF_036320965.1. Classification (NCBI taxonomy): domain Eukaryota; kingdom Metazoa; phylum Arthropoda; class Malacostraca; order Decapoda; family Palinuridae; genus Panulirus; species Panulirus ornatus. The sequence goes on from NC_092261.1 coordinate 21,785,924, forward strand.
CTTGAAAATTCTGATAAAATGCATCTTTCCATTTAAGACATTATACTGATGATATTCACGTGCAGATTTAACTGAAAATTACATTTTGTAATAATTGTGGAATTATCTATAATTATATCTTGTGGCTATAGACCAATAACATTCATGCTTGTAGCAGCGGACAAAAGTCTTACGACATCCGTGATCAAAGTTGGACTATTTCTTTTGTCTCGACAGAGAAACAAATGGTCCGGAACAGCTTCAACCAGACATGCCTCGACCAAGGGCATCCCGGGTCCTTATGTATGTCCTAAGAGTTCTATCTGCAACAGTACAATGAGAATCCTCATTCCATAGCCTAAGACATTTGGATCTGCAAAATGTTAGAACATTCACGTGTAGATCCACAGATTCACACGAGTAACACTGATACCTCCTGGCCTTACCTGCTGCCTGAAGGAAATAATGTGATATCTTCCAAATACTTCTGACAGTAGGAAGTCATATCACAATCTCGACACTCCCTCCTCGGCTTTGTTCTGTTCGAGAAGTTTGTTTACATTCTCGAGAATCCTGGCATGTATTATGAACGCCGTCGACACCATCCGCTGGAACACGAACGCCATCAACACCGTTGGAATATGCATGAATCTGTAGCGGTCCTCTCCTTCGGAATACTAGTGTGTTGCAGTCTTCGTATATTGCATCAGATCACTCTTCTTCGTTCATGGGATTCTGGATCTTACTCACGGGTGTTTTATGAGTTCTTTTCAGGCAAAATGCCTTTGTCCTCCCAGGGATCAGCGAGGTGGCTGTATATAAAGGCAGGGAAGCTGCCGTGATGGTCGGGGTATTGAGATCAAAGATGGCGAGAGGGTCACGTCTCATACAACGGTATTGTAGTTCTGAGTGTTGCAGTTCTGGCAAGAATTTCCAGTTCCACGGAACTATGTTGGCACGGTCGAGGTAGCTAGCGGTGTCTCGGGAAGAATGGTGTTGGCATGATGCGTGTTGGCACTGAAGACGTAGTGTTGGTACAGGTCAGGGATCGGCAACCTGCGGCTCTTTAAGGAGACTAATGCGGCTCTCAGACTTTACTCTTATTCCGGATGACAAAGGGACATTTTGAAGAGTATTGAACGTCAACAATTCTAAAATCTTTGTCATGAAAGACTTAACGAAGTAGAATATTTAATATGATATTGATAACGTTTGATAACTCCTGATCATGTGTACAGGTTTCCTTCTCTAATACCAATTTGGTTGCAGCCCACTTGACTCGTGAGTGATATACTGTTTACAACCATAGTTCATTCATGTTATGAAAATGTTTGTGTGATAGCAACTGGGAAGCAATATTGTACAAACCACTCAGTCTCCGTTGTGCACCTGACCAGAACTGGATGACTCTCGCTAACACCGCCCTGCTCTCTGTCGCCAAGTGTCGTGTCTCATGACTTCCGTGTAACCACCAGCTTCCGGGACTCACGCCTCTACTGCCTCGCTTTTTGCAAAAACCATAATGTATGATAGCTTTTCATACTCTTCTCTGCCATTCACCTTCATCACGTAATAGATAATTTTCTTAATCACAAGAAACAGGAGATGAAGCTTTTGTTTGTAAAACCGTTGCCTCGGGTTCCCAGAGGTACAAGCAACTCTGGATATTACTAGTTATGAGGCCATAACATGTACCTGAGGAGAGTATTATCCCCAAGCTCTCGACACCAGCTGTCGTGGTGGAAACTAAGAGTTGAGTGTATTACCATCTTGAGCACGACGTTACAGCTCTTCGAAACAACGGCTTGGCATTTGACCTGACCCATGACGATCGGATCAAAGATCAAACCATCAGCTCTAAATGTTATACCGTCGACGTAACCTAACCTAAGCGCATTACACTAAATCATACATAACATAACATCCATGTACTTGGTGGTGACCCTGAACTGTATGGTCAAGGTTCTCTGCCTCATCTGCCTTGACAACAGATACTATTTATGTTTTGTGATGTTTGTTTATCAGTATGTTGTTGTTCTCTTGTGTGTTTGTGCTGTCTTTGTATTTTACACAGTATCCACAGTGGCTCTCTATGTCGCCCGGCTCTTGCTTAGAAAACCTTCCATTAATATCCGGCGGTTTTGTAAATATTATTATCCATTCTGATATTCATTTGATACGGAAGTTGATGAATTAGTTGAGTCGTTGCTGTAATAGTGAAAAGTCTGAGGTAATTTCGCATATTTTTGCCAGTGAAATGTGGGTTTTCTGTCTATGAGATTTACCCTTTTACTAAAATATTTGTTGGAACAAAACACACTTTAATGTGTATTTTTCTTCACCATCTTTTTTATTTACAGTAAAATGCGGATCAGTAAATTTGCCAATTTTATGTTACATTTTTTACGATGAAGGCTCCTGTCCACATCAGGGCCGGGCCTTAATTGAAATATAGAGATAAGTACGAAAAGAAAAAGGAAAAGACATCGAGAAGTATTTATGAATTTAGAGGAAGTGAAAAACCTGCCTTTTGAAAGTTATATAAACTTTGCTTTGCAGGCAACTTATCCGGCGTGAATGTCTTCTGCCAGCAGGAGTGGGTCTAGTATTGTCTGACAGGTTTTAAAGTTAAATACGTATGTTTATGAGGCAATCATACTGTTGCAATACTGAAGACAGAGAATGTTGTGAAACATCTCCAAACACATCAGAGAAACTTTAACAGCAATGATCCTATCAATTCTGAGACAACATAGCAGCAAGTGAATGATATGAAAGGAAGGTTCACATATCATCACTCAACTCTTGCATGACTGTAGAGAATTCAAAAAGTGTTTCATTAACGTTTTGTTACATTGTTCATCAACTTGTAAAGTGCTGAGGGAAGGGAGGGGAAGGGGATGAGCGCGGGAGAATGAGGAAGGTCAAGTGGTGAGAGAGGGTCAGGTGGTGAGAGAGGGTCAGGTGGTGAGAAAGGGTCAGGTGGTGGGGGAGTAAGTTTGTGAGAGAGGGTCAAGTAGTGAGAGAAGATCAGGTGGTGAGAGAGTCAGGCTGTGAGAGAAGGTCAGTTGGTGAGAGAAAGGTAAGCTGTGAAAGAAGGTCAGGTAGTGACACTGGGGTCAGGTGTTGAGAGAGAGTCAGGTTGTGAGAGAGGGTCAGGTGGTGAAAGAGGGTCAGGTGGTGAGAGAGGGTCAGGTGGTGAGAGAGGGTCAGGTTGTGGAGAGTCAGACATTTCCCTCAAATTCCTCGGTAGCGCTTCAGTAAAAACCCTTGTGTCACGGGCAGCGACCTGACGTATCTTGTGGAGCTGGAGGCCGATGTTGCACCTGAGTACAACTGGATGGTCCTTATTCTAAAGTAAGAAATTGATTGAGTTGTTTGAAGAGAATGGCCAACGCCGGGAGACCTTCTAATCAGTAATGATAATACAACATCGCGGGTTCAGTCTTATCCACTTGCCAAGTGTCGAGTCTCAAGACTTCAGCAACCACCAGCTTCCGGGACTCCCTTGTATACTAACTCGCCTTCTGGTAAAAACCATAATACATGATAATTTTTTAATGCTTCTCCTCCATCTGCGTTCATCACGTAATGGTTAATTTGTCTTAGCGACAAGCGACAGAAGTTGAAGCTCTCGTTGATATAATCATTGCCTCGAGCTCCCAGCCGTACAATTACTTCTGAATATTACTAATTATGAGGTCATAACACGTATTACCTCAAGCTCTCGACACCAGCTGTCACACTGGCAACTTATATTACAGTACATTAACCTCTTGGGTACAACAGTACGACGCTTGAGCACGATGATACGAGCCTCAGTCCACGGGCCATGACACGTAGTGAGTGTATGTGGTCTTAGAATCATCCTTAACACGTAAAGAAAGTGTTAGAGATTATTGGGTTGGTGGATGTTGCTTGAATGCCGTAATGACCCTGACAGCTGATAGACCTGAAGCCCAAACAACTAACCAACCAACCGACGACCTTGAGCGAGATCATACGACATCTTGGTATGATGGTGTGTCCTATGACCTCAAACGTCAGGGTCAGGCAAAAGGTCACATCATCGTACGCAATGATCGTATTGTGATGCTCAATGATCGGGATATTATTCCCAAGGGTCATACCGTTATGCTCAGAGGTCGTATTGCCATTCCCTAGGGTCGTACCATCTTGCTCAAAGGTCGTATTATCATTCCTAAAGGTCGAATCTTCGAGACACAATGAATTGAATTTTATTTAACAACACTTGATTTCTCAGTGAGGGAACTGCATAACGTCAATTTTGATAATTTTCACAAAATCCACTTAATTCCTTGACCGTATGGTGAAGGTTCTCAGCCTCATCTTCCTTATTAAAAAGGAATTTGTACCCTTTTGAAATGCTTTCTCATTAAGCAACATATTCACGTTGTGTTATGTCTGTTATTATCACTGTTATGATTCCTCAGTCTTTGGTTCTGGATGCATGCTGTCCACCTCTTGTTTGGAAAATATAACAATTATACTTTAATCCTTTTCATTTTTGTATCATGTCACTATTTCAGTAAACATTTCTGATATGATCTGTTTACTTTGTTAATGCAATGTGGGTTAGTATATCAAGAGACCTTTAACCGTGATCTTGTAATGTTGGTATACTACATAAAGATTTTGCTTTTGTTAATGGAATGTGAGTTGGTATTTCCATTGACGTTTACTATGAGACAAAGCGGAGTTTTATTTAAAATATTCTAATATTTGGTTTGATGATCTTCAATACATATATATGTTAACTGTGGAAAGTTGAGAGGCACTTGAAAATAAAGAGAAACTTTGCTGGTTATTCGAATAATTCTGAAACAAAAAAGAAGAAAGTGAATGATTTGAAAGCAAACATCTAACCAGACAGTTGTCACAAGACGCCTCATTAAACCGGAATATATATCAATATAGTCTTTATAATTCTTCATTTGCTTACCAAAGGAGATAACTGAATACGTCAAATTGCTGAGAGAGGTAATAATATCTGACACAAACTCCATTATGAATATATATATATATATATATATATATATATATATATATATATATATATATATATATATATATATATATATATATATATTTCTTTCTTTTTTTTTTTGCTTTCTCGCTGTCTCCCGCGTTTGCGAGGTAGCGCAAGGAAACAGACGAAAGAAATGGCCCAACCCAACCCCATACACATGTATATACATACGTCCACACACGCAAATATACATAACTACACAGCTTTCCATGGTTTACCCCAGACGCTTCACATGCCCTGATTCAATCAATTGACAGCACGTCAACCCCGGTATACCACATCGACCCAATTCACTCTATTCTTTGCCCTCCTTTCACCCTCCTGCATGTTCAGGCCCCGATCACACAAAATCTTTTTCACTTCATCTTTCCACCTCCAATTTGGTCTCCCACTTCTCCTCGTTCCCTCCACCTCCGACACATATATCCTCTTGGTCAATCTTTCCTCACTCATTCTCTCCATGTGCCCAAACCATTTCAAAACACACTCTTCTGCTCTCTCAACCACGCTCTTTTTATTTCCACACATCTCTCTTACCCTTACGTTACTTACTCGATCAAACCACCTCACACCACACATTGTCCTCAAACATCTCATCTCCAGCACATCCATCCTCATGCGCACAACTCTATCCATAGCCCACGCCTCGCAACCATACAACATTGTTGGAACCACTATTCCTTCAAACATACCCATTTTTCTTTCCGAGATAATGTTCTCGACTTCCACACATTCTTCAAGGCTCCCAGAATTTTCGCCCCCTCCCCCACCCTATGATCCACTTCCGCTTCCATGGTTCCATCCGCTGCCAGATCCACTCCCAGATATCTAAGACACTTTACTTCCTCCAGTTTTTCTCCATTTAAACTTACCTCCCAATTGACGACCCTCAACCCTACTGTTCCTAATAACCTTGCTCTTATTCGCATTTACTCTTAACTCTTATATATATATATATATATATATATATATATATATATATATATATATATATATATATATATATATATATATATATATATATATATATATATATATATATATATATTATCCCTGGGGATAGGGGATTAAGAATACTTCCCACGTATTCCCTGCGTGTCGTAGAAGGCGACTAAAAGGGGAGGGAGCGGGGGGCTGGAAATCCTCCCCTCTCGGTTTTTTTTTTTTTTTTTTTTTTTTTCAATTTTCCAAAAGAAGGAACAGAGAGTTGGGCCAGGTGAGGGTATTCCCTCAAAGGCCCAGTCCTCTGTTCTTAACGCTACCTCGCTAATGCGGGAAATGGCGAATAGTTTGAAAGAAAAAGAAAAGATATATATATATATATGTATATATATATATATATATATATATATATATATATATATATATATATATATATATATATATATATATATATATATATATATATATATATATATATATATATATATATATATATATATATATATATATATATATATATATATATATATATATATATATATATATATATATATATATATATATATATATATATATATATATATATATATATATATATATATATATATATATATATATATATATATATATATATATATATATCCTTGGGGATAGGGGATTAAGAATACTTGAATACTTCCCACGTATTCCCTGCGTGTCGTAGAAGGCGACTAAAAGGGGAGGGAGTGGGGGGGCTGGAAATCCTCCCCTCTCGTTTTCTTTTTTTTTCATTTTCCAAAAGAAGGAACAGAGGGGGCCAGGTGAGGATATTCCAAAAAAGGCCCAGTCCTCTGTTCTTAACGCTAGCTCGCTAACGCGGGAAATGGCGAATAGTTTAAAAAAAGATATGTATATATACTCCTATGAGTCCACAGGGAAAATGAAACACGAAAAGTTTCCAAGTGCACTTTCGTGTAATAATCACATCATCAGGGGAGACACAAGAGAGAAATATAACAGTCAGTTGATATACATTGAAGAGACAAAGCTAGGACGCCATTTGGTAAATATGTGATTGTCCAAAACATACAACGAGCGTTCATAAACTTATCATTTTACAAATCTTATCAACATCTTATTGAAAAAAGCGACTGGACCAAAAACACAAACCCATCTTTTGTGGTAAACCTGTCTAATAAACAACTAGATAAAGATTCCTTGCGTGCATTAGGCTATGGTTTAAGTTTTGTGTGCTCTAACAGAGAAGCCAGCTGTGTTGATGTGACAAAGTCTTTTTGTAATTTAGAAAAATACAGTAATTTAAGTAATGATGATATTAATGTTTGCAAGGGTTTAGTGTATGCCAGTCTGTCAAAACAAGTGGAAGCTAATTGCCCTAAAATATTCATAAGAGCTATTAACACCTTAAAAAAAAAAAGGATATACATATTACTAAAGCAGATAAGGCTACCACTGTTGTGATTTTAGACAAAAAGTAACTATTTATCTAAAATGAATTATCTTCTAAATGATAACACAACATATTCTAAACTTAGTAAAAATTAGAAGCAGTTAATTCTCACTTCAATAAAAAAATGAAGTTGTTGTTGAAAGGTAACATTTCTCTTATCAAAAATTTGTCATCTTTGTCCCCTTCATTGCCATATATGTATGGACTTATCAAAACACATAAACAAAATTTTCCAGCAAGACCTATAGTGAGTTCAGTAGGCTCCGTCACATATAAATTATCAAAATGGTTAGTTTCCTTATAAAGCCCTTTAGTAGGTAAGGTATCAAATTCTAATATCATGAACAATGTAGATTTAGTCAACAAGCTAAACAATATCAATATTAATTTTGATTTAAAAGTAGTTAGCTTTGATGTTTCCTCACTTTTCACTAAAGTTCCAGTTGATGACCTTTTAGAATATTCATAAGATATCTTGGAGGGTATTCATTTACCTGTTTCAAAGTCTAATTTCATTGAACTGATAAAATTGTTTATAAAAGACTGTGTATTTCAATCTAATGGAGATTATTATGCTCAAAAATTTGGTATGACAATGGGTAACCCTCTTTCACTTGTACTAAGTAATCTTTATATGGATTTTTTTGAAACAAAATTACTAAAGGATATCTTACCTTCTAATGCAGTTTGGTTTAGGTATGTAGATGATGTTCTTTGTGTTTGGCCAACAAATGAAAATTTACAAATATTTCTCCCCTTACTTAACAATTTAGTACCTTCCATCAAATTTACTGTAGAAAATGAAAATAATGGTATGTTACCATTTTTAGATTGCATGATCCATAGACAAGGAAACAAGTTTAAGTTTAGCATATACAGAAAACCCACCAATGTATGCTCATATATCCATTATTATTCATCTCAACATGACAGAGTTAAATTATCATCATTTCAATCTATGTTCCTAAGGGCATTACGTATTTCCAGTCCAGAGTTTATTGATGATGAGTTTGAGAAGATATATTCTATTGGATCTAAGTTAATGTACCCTAGATCTTTCATTGATAAATCTCTTAAGTTAGCAAAGAAATCATTTTATAGAGTTGAGTCCAAACCTACCACTGACATCAAGAATCTTTTAGTTCTCCCTTTTGATAATAATTTCACTTTGCTTCCCATGTTGCTTAAATTCTTTAATGTAAATGTTGCCTTTAGCAACAATAATACTATAAAGAATATCTTAATCAGGAATTCACCAGAAAATTCTCTTGGTTGCTTCTAAAAAGTTCCTTGTGGAAAGTGTGATAAATTTTATGTTGGTCAGACTGGTAAGGATCTTTCTGTTAGACTTAAGCAACATGAATATAGTATAAAAACAGGACAAGAATCAAATGCCTTGTTTAATAATGTTAAAAACTATGATCATTGTATTGACTGGAGTAACGCCATCTCAGTTGTTAACTCTAATTCTATTACCAAGAGAAATATCATTGAATCTTCTATTATTGTATACACAAAAAATTATAATCTTAATATTAGTAATGATCTGTACAAATTAGATAACTTTATTGTTGATAAGATTTGTGAAATGATAAGTTTATGAACGCTCGTTGTATGTTTTGGACAATCACATGTTTACCAAATGGCGTCCTAGATTCGTATCTTCGATGTATATCAACTGACTTTTATATTTCTCTCTTGTGTCTCCCCTGATGATGTGATTATTACACGAAAGTGTACTTGGGAACTTTTCGTGTTTCATTTTCCTCGTGGACTCATAGGAATATCTTGATCACGCGCAAAATTGTGATCCTTTCCAATATATACGTATATATTTGTTTATTTATTATTTTGCTTTGTCGCTGTCTCCCGGGTTTGCGAGGTAGCGCAAGGAAACAGACGAAAGAAATGGCCCAACCCACCCCCATACACATGTATATACATACACGGCCACACACACAAATATACATACCCAAACATCTCAATGTACACATATATATATATATATATATACACCCACAGACACATACATATATACACATGCACACAATTCACACTGTCTGCCTTTATTCATTCCTATTGTCACCTCGCCACACATGGAAAAACATCCCCCTCTCCCCTCATGTGTGCGAGGTAGCGCTAGGAAAAGACAACAAAGGCCTCATTCGTTCACACTCAGTCTCTAGCTGCAATGAAATAATGCCCGAAACCACAGCTCCCTTTCAACATCCAGGCTCCACAGAACTTTCCATGGTTTACCCTAGACGCTTCACATGCCCTGATTCAATCCATTGACAGCACGTCGACCACGGTATACCACATCGATCCAATTCACTCTATTCCTTGCCCGCCTTTCACCCTCCTGCATGTTCAGGCCCCGATCAATCAACATCTTTTTCACTCCATCTTTCCACCTCCAATATGGTCTCCCACTTCTCCTCGTTTCCTCCACCTCCGACACATATATCCTCTTGGTCAATCTTTCCTCACTCATTCTCTCCATGTGCCTAAACCATTTCAAAACACCCTCTTCTGCTCTCTCAACCACGCTCTTTTTATTTCCACACATCTCTCTTACCTATACATTCCTTACTCGATCAAACCGCCTCACACCACATATTGTCCTCAAACATCTCATTTCCAGCACATCCACCCTCCTGCGCACAACTCTATCCATAGCCCACGCCTCGCAACCATACAACATTGTTGGAGCCACTATTCCTTCATTTATAAATATTTTTGCTTTCCGAGATAGTGTTCTCGACTTCCAAACATTCTTCAAGGCTCCCAAAACTTTCGCCCCCTCCCCCACCCTATGATTCACTTCTGCTTCCATGGTTCCATCCGCTGCCAAATCCACTCCCAGATATCTAAAACACTTTACTTCCTCCAGTTTTTATCCATTCAAACTTACCTCCAATTGACTTGAACCTCAACCCTACTGTACCCAATAACCTTGCTCTTATTCACATTTACTCTCAACTTTCTTCTTTCACACACTTTACCAAACTCAGTAACCAGCTTCTGCAATTTCTCACATGAATCAGCCACCAGCGGTGTATCATCAGCGAACAACAACTGACTCACTTCCCAAGCTCTATCATCCACAACAAACTGCAATTTTGCTGTTTTTCCAAAACTCTTGCATTCACCTCCCTAACAACCCCATCCATAAACAAATTAAACAACCATGGAGACATCACACACCCCAGCCGCAAACCTACATTCACTGAGAACCAATCACTTTCCTCTCTTCCTACACGTACACATGCCTTACATCCTCGATAAAAACTTTTCACTGCTTCTAACAACTTGCCTCCCATACCATATATTTTTGATACCCTCCACAGACCATCTCCATCAACTCTATCATATGTCTAATCCAGATCCATAAATGCTACATACAAATCCATTTCCTTTTCTAAGTATTTCTCACATGGCTTCTTCAAATCTAACACCTGATTCACACATCCTCTACCACTTCTGAAAACACACTGCTCCTCCCCAATCTGATGCTCTGTACATGCCTTCACCCTCTCAATGAATACCCTCCCATATAATTTCCCAGTAATACTCAACATACTTATACCTCTGTAATATGAGCACTCACCTTTGTCCCTAAGCCTTTGTACAATGGCGCTATACAAGCATTACGCCAATCCTCAGGTACCTCACCATGAATCATACATACATTAGATAACCTCACCAACCATTCAACAATATATATATATATATATATATATATATATATATATATATATATATATATATATATATATATATATATATATATATATATATATATATATATATATATATAATCTATTTAGTTTATTTTGCTATGTCGCTGTCTCCCGCGTTAGCGAGGTAGCGCAAGGAAACAGACGAAAGAGTGGCCCAACCTGCCCACATACACATGTATATACAAACACGTCCACACACGCAAATATACAAACCTATACATCTCATTGTACACATACATATACACACACAGACATATACATATATACACATGTACACAATTCAAACTGTCCGCCCTTATCTGTTCCCATCGCCACCCCGCCACACATGGAATAACAACCCCCTCCCCCTCATGTGTGGAGGTAGCGCTAGGAAAAGACACCAAAGGCCCCATTCGTTTACACTCAGTCTCTAGCTGTGATGTAATAATGCACCGAAAACACAGCTCCCTTTCACATCCAGGCCCCACAGAACTTTCCATGGTTTACCCCAGACGCTTCACATGCCCTGATTCAATCCATTGACAGCATGTCGACCCCGGTATACCACATCGTTCTAATCCACTCTATTCCTTGCACGCCTTTCACCCTCCTGCATGTTAAGGCCCCGATCACTCATCATCTTTTTCACTCCATCTTTCCACCTCCAATTTGGTCTCCCACTTCTCCTCGTTCACTCCACCTCTGACACATATATCCTCTTGGTCAATCTTTCCTCACTCATTCTCTCCATGTGACCAAACCATTTCAAAACACCCTCTTCTGTTCTCTCAACCACACTCTTTTTATTTCCACACATCTCTCTTACCCTTACTCGATCAAACCACCTCACACCACATATTGTCCTCAAACATCTCATTTCCAGCAAATCCACCCGCCTGCGCACAACTGTATACATAGCACACGCCTCGCAACCATACAACATTGTTGGAACCACTATTCCTTCAAACATACCCATTTTTGCTTTCCGAGATAATGTTCTCGACTTCCAAACATTCTTCAAGGCTCCCAGGATTCTCGCCCCCTCCCCCACCCTATGATTCACTTCCGCTTCCATGGTTCCATCCGCTGCCAGATCCACTCCCAGATATCTTTACTTCCTCCAGTTTTTCTCCATTCGAACTTACCTCCCAATTGACTTGACCATCAACCCTACTGTACCAAATAACCTTGCTCTTATTCACATTTACTCTTAACTTTCTTCTTTCACACACTTTACCAAACTCAGTCACCAGCTTCTGCAGTTTCTTACATGAATCAGCCACCAGCGCTGTATCATCAGCGAACAACAACTGACTCACTTCCCAAGCTCTCTCATCCACAACGGACTGCATACTTGCCCCTCTTTCCAAAACTCTTGCATTCACCTCCCAAACAACCCCATCCATAAACAAATTAAACAACCATAGAGAGATCACACACCCCTGCCGCAAACCTACATTCACTGAGAACAAATCACTTTCCTCTCTTCCTACACGTACACATGCACGACACCGTCGATAAAAACTTTTCACTGCTTCTAACAACTTGCCTCCCACACCATATATTCTTAAAACCTTCCACAGAGCATCTCTATCAACTCTATCATATGCCTTATCCAGATCCATAAATGTTACATACAAATCCATTTGTTTTTCAAAGTATTTCTAACGTACATTCTTCAAAGCAAACACCTAATCCACACATCCTCTACCACTTCTGAAACCACACTGCTCTTCCCCAATCTGATGCTCTGTACATTCCTTCACCCTCTCAATCAATACCCTCCCATATAATTTACCAGGAATACTCAACAAACTTATACCTCTGTAATTAGATCATTCACTCTTATCAACTTTGCCTTTGTACAATGGCACTATGCACGCATTCCGCCAATCCTCAGGCATCTCTCCAAGAATCATACATACATTAAATAACCTTACCAACCAGTCAGCAATACAGTCATCCCCTTTTTTAATAAATTCCACTGCAATACCATCCAAACCTGCTGCCTTGCCGGCTTTCATCTTCCGAAAAGCTTTTACTAGCTCTTCTCTATTTACCAAATCATTTTCCCTAACCCTCTTACTTTGCACACCACCTCGACCAAAACACCCTATATCTGCCACTCTATCATCAAATACATTCAACAAACCTTCAAAATATTCACTCCATCTCCTTCTTACATCACCACTACTTGTTATCACCTCCCCATTAGCCCCCTTCACTGAAGTTCCCATTTGCTCCCTTGTCTTACGCACTTTATTTACCTCCTTTACATCTTTTTATTCTCCCTGAAATTTAATGATACTCTCTCACCCCAACTCTCATTTGCCCTCTTTTTCACCTCTAGCACCTTGCTCTTGACCACCTGCCTCTTTCTTTTATACCTCTCCCACTCATTTGCATTTTTTCCCTGCAAAAATCGTCCAAATGCCTCTCTCTTCTCTTTCACTAATAATCTTACTTCTTCATCCCACCACTCACTACGTTTTCTAATCAACCCACGTCCCACACTTCTCATGCCACAAGCATCTTTTGCGCAAGCCATCACTGCTTCCCTAAATACATTCCATTCCTCCCCCACTCCCCTTACCTCCTTTGTTCTCACCTTTTTCCATTCTGTACTCAGTCTCTCCTGGTACTTCCTCACACAAGTCTCCTTCCCAAGCTCACTTTCTCTCACCACTCTCTTCACCCCAACATTCTCTCTTCTTTTCTGAAAACCCCCACAAATCTTCACCTTCGTCTCCAGAAGATAATGATCAGACATCCCTCCAGTTGCACCTCTCAGCACATTAACATCCAAAAGTCTCTCTTTCGTGCGTGTATCAATTAACACGTAATCCAATAACGCTCTCTGGCCATCTCTCCTACTTACATACGTATACTTATGTATTTCTCGCTTTTTAAACCAGGTATTCCCAATCAACAGTCCTTTTTCAGCACATAAACCTACAAGCTCTTCACGATTTTCCATTTACAACACTGAACACTCCATGTACACTAGTTGTTCCCTCAACTGCCACATTACTCACCTTTGCATTCAAATCACCCATCACTATAACCCGGTCTCGTGCATCAAAACCACTAACACACTCATTCAGCTGCTCCCAAAACACTTGCCTCTCATGATCTTTCTTCTCATGCCCAGGTGCATATGCACCAATAATCACCCATCTCTCTCCATCAACTTTCAGTGTTACCCATATCAATCAAGAGTTTACTTTCTTACACTCTATCACATACTCCCACAACTCCTGAATCAGGAGTAGTGCTACTCCTTCCGTTGTTCTTGTCCTCTCACTAACCCCTGACTTTACTCCGAAGACATTCCCAAACCACTCTTCCTCTTTACCGTTGAGCTTCGTTTCACTCAGAGCCAAAACATCCAGGTTCCTTTCCTCAAACATACTACCTATCTCTCCTTTTTTCTCATCTTTGTTACATTTACACACATTTAGACACCCCAATCTGAGCCTTCGAGGAGGATGGGCACTCCTCGCGTGACTCCGTCTTCGGTTTCCCCTTTTAGAAAGTTAAAATACAAGGAGAGGAGGGTTTCTGCCCCCCGCTCCCGTCCCCTTTAGTCGCCTTCTACGACACGTGAGGAATGCGCGGGAAGTATTCTTTCTCCCCTATCAACATGTATATATATATATATATATATATATATATATATATATATATATATATATATATATATATATATATATATATATATATATATATATATATATATTTATTTTTATTTTTGCTTTGTCGCTGTCTCCCGCGTTTGCGAGATAGCGCAAGGAAACAGACGAAAGAAATGGCCCAACCCAACCACATATACATGTATATACATACGTCCACACACGCAAATATACATACATACACAGCTTTCCATGGTTTACCCCAGACGCTTCACATGCCCTGATTCAATCCACTGACAGCACGTCAAACCCGGCATACCACATCGATCCAATTCACTCTATTCCTTGCCCTCCTTTCACCCTCCTGCATGTTTAGGCCCCGATCACACAAAATCTTTTTCACTCCATCTTTCCACCTCCAATTTGGTCTACCACTTCTCCTCGTTCCCTCTACCTCCGACACATATATCCTCTTGGTCAATCTTTCCTCACTCATTCTCTCCATGTGCCCAAACCATTTCAAAAAACCCTCTTCTGCTCTCTCAACCACGCTCTTTTTATTTCCACACATCTCTCTTACCCTTACGTTACTTACTCGATCAAACCACCTCACACCACACATTGTCCTCAAACATTTCCAGCACATCCATCCTCCTGCGCACAACTCTATCCATAGCCCACGCCTTATATATTCATTTATTTATTTATTTTGCTTTGTCCATGTTTTCCGCGTTTGCGAGGTAGCGGAAGGCAACACACGAAGAAATGGCCCAACCCACCCAAATACACATGTGTATACATACACGCCAACACAAGCAAATATACATACCTACACATCTCAATGTACGCATATATATACACACAGAGACATATACATATTTACACATGTACAAAATTCATGCTGTCTGTCTTAATTTATTCCCATCGCCACCTCGCCACACATGGAATAACAGCCCCCTCCCACTCATGTGTGTGAGGTAGCGCTAGGAAAAGACAACAAAGGCCCTATTCGTTCACACTCAATCTCTAGCTGTCATGTAATAATCCACCGAAACCACAGCTCCCTTTACATATCCAGGCCCCACAGAACTTTCTATGGTTTACCCAAGACGCTTCACATATACTGGTTCAATCCATTGACATTATGTCGACCCCGGTATACCAATTCGTTCCAATTCACTCTATTCCTTGAACGCCTTTCATCCTCCTGTTGGTACAGGCCCCGAAGGCTCGAAATCTTTTTCAGTCCATCTTTCCACCTCCAATTTGGTCTCCCACTTCTCCTCGTTCCCTCCACCTCTGACATATATATCCTCTTGGTCAATCTTTCCTCACTCATTCTCTCCATGTGACCAAACCATTTCAAAACACCCTCTTCTGCTCTCTCAACCACACTCTTTTTATTTCAGGACATCTCTCTTACCCTTACATTACTTACTCGATCAAACCACCTCACACAACATATTGTCCTCAACCATATCATTTCCAGCACACCCACCCTCTTGCGCACAACTCTATCCATAGCCCACGCCTCGCAGCCATACAACATTGTTGGAACCACTATTCCTTCAAACGTACCCATTTGTGCTTTACGAGTTAATGTTCTCGACTTCCAAACATTCTTCAAGGCTCCCAGAAATTTCGCCCCCTCCCCCACCCTATGATTCACTTCCGCTTCCATGGTTCCATCCGCTGCCAGATCCTCTCCCAGATATCTAAAACACTTTAATTCCTCCAGTTTTTCTCCATTCAAACTTAA